>NW_022436995.1:5379725-5553703 GCF_009761245.1 Sapajus apella
ATTCTCAGCAAACTGACAAGAACAGAAAATCAAACACCGCATGTTCTCACTCATAGGCCGGTGTTGAACAATAAGAACACATGGACACAGGGAGGGGAACGTCACACACTGGGGTCTGTTGGTGGGGAGTAGGGTAGGGAGAGCAGTGGGTAGGGAGGTTGGAGAGAGATAACATGGGGAGAAATGCCAGATATAGGTGACAGGGGGATGGAGGCAGCAAACCACATTGCCATGTGTGTACCTATGCAACAATTCTGCATGATCTGCACATGTACCCCAGAATCTAAAGTACAATAAATAAAAATATATACATATATATATTTTTAAAAAAAGAATCTGTGAGTGGTAAGGAGGGGTGAGGAGTGGGGTTAAGAATTAAGGTAGGGAGAGTTAGTGTAGCAAGAACACTTGTAGTGGCAGAAGGGAATAAAAGACACACAAAGTATATGCTCTTTAAGCTGGACCTTTGAAAGTATGTCACTGCTCATTAAGTCACCATAGAAGCCAGGAAGGCAGAAAAAGGAAGGCCATTCTCATCGGAATAGTGAGAAAAATCATAAAGCATAGAGTAGGGTGTCCATGTTTGGAAATATCTGGAGGAAGGCAGGCTGATGTCTGGGGCTTTACTTGACAGGCGATGGAGAGCTACTGAAGGGTTTGTACAGGATTTGATAGTTGCGTGTTTCAGAAAACTTACCTAATTTACAGTGTTTGAAATAAACTAGCACGGGATAGGCTGGATGCTGAGAGAGTTATTAAAAGGTTATTTCAAGACGTAGGGTAAATGCACCTGACAGCGATAACTTAAGCATACCCTTAGAATGACCCTGTATGGCAGATGCCCCTGAATGTGTGTTCCAAGCTAGAGAATGCAGAAGTGGCCTACCTGGAGATTCGTTCCTTATCTATGAGGATCTTCTGAGCCCCTGTACTGTCTGGTGGAACACAGGCTGCTGAGGAGATTGAAGCCCTAAGCTTTGAGTTAAATGAAGGCTGACAGGTAGAAGTCATTAAGGAGAGGGTAGTAAGTAAAAATGCTATATAAACTGTATGCTGTTTGCAAGTGGCTGTGGTTTTCCAGCACAGCCCACCACTCCTGGACTCTCTTTCTTGTATGCAAGCCCCTAATAAAACCCCATGTCTTATATGCTGGCTCTGGGTCTGTTCTTCAGCCTTTCAAACCGGGTGCCTTCCCTACTGAGGTTCATAAGGATTCAGCACAACACAAGAGCTCAGGAGAAATCAGAAGTAGAAAATGATGAGTCATTTCAGAGGTCAGCTGACCAATTTTCTTGGCTAGTTGAACAAAGAGAAGGAGAGCAAAGCCAAAGGTGACTCTGAAGCTCTGAGGTTTCTAAAAGTCAGGAAAGGATGTTATTAACTGGAAAAATAGACCCAGGTAGAGTCTGGAAGCCTTGGAAACTTCCAGATTGTCTCTTATCACTTCTTACTGACACAGTATCATAAAGTTGTGTGGAATGAACATAAAACTTTGTGATCCGAGGTCAAGAGATCGAGACCATCCTGGTCAACATGGTGAAAACCCGTCTCTACTAAAAATACAAAAAATTAGCTGGGCATGGTGGCACGTGCCTGTAATCCCAGCGACTCGGGAGGCTGGGGCAGGAGAATTGCCTGAACCCGGGAGACGGAGGTTGCGGTGAGCCAAGATCGCGCCATTGCACTCCAGCCTGGGTAACAAGAGCGAAACTCCATCTCAAAAAAAAAAAAAAAAAAAAAAAACCTTTGTGATCAAAAAAAAACCATAAAACATAAAAATGTTGTGTATTCGGCCAGGTGCAGTGGCCCTCACCTGTACTCCCAGCACTTTGGGAGGCCGAGACAGGCAGATCACAAACTCAGGAGTTTGAGACCAGCCTGGCCAATATGGTGAAACCCCATCTCTACTAAAAATACAAAAATTAGCCAGGTGTGGTGGTGTGCACCTGCAGTCCCTATCCCAGTTACTCAGGAGGCTGAGGCAGAAGAATCAGTTGAACCCAAGAAGCAGATATTGCAGTGAGCAGAGATCATGACACTGCACTCCAGCTTGGGCAACAGAAACTCCATCTAAAAAAAAAAACACTTTGTATAGTCATTAATTTAAGGTAAATAAAATAAACTTTTTCTTCAGATTTCCAGCCCTGAAAACACACACATTTCAACTACTTCCCTGGAAAGCATCAATATTTAACCAAATTGTAGTACTGATAATTGTGACTTTGAAAGACAATTCTCAAATAGGAGAAACCCCAAATATTTCTTCTTGTAAATTAGTAAAGGTCTATATTAGTAAAGGTATGAACAAGCCAAAAATGCCACTGATTGTAATAATTCAGGATTTATATTTCAACACAAAGAGATGCAATATAACCCCAAGCTAGATTTATGCCTGGATGTGGGTGGGTATTCATTCAATCAATGGGAGGACACAAGAGGAGATTCAAAGATAATGGCTATTCCTATCCTCAAAAATCCTCTGCTCTTATTTACCATGAGTTTGAACAAAATACAGGATGTACATGGGTTTGTGTTCAGTACTATTTGTAAAAAGTACAGCAAGGGCTCTTCAAGACTAGTCATTAGTAATATAGCCTTGATCCTTAAACTTTTCCATTTTACACATTATCTTTAGGCCATCTCTTCTATGCAATTGTTGTCTTACGAGTCCAAATAACACCCTCTCTCCTGGGTTCCAGATTGTCTTCAGCTGGGTACAATGCGTCTCTGCTCACATTCAACAACCAAAATGAGTCAAATATTTTGCTACCCCAAATCTGCTGTTACCTTCTTTTTTATTTTCTATCTTGGTTAATGGAATAGCTGTATAAGGCTCGCTAAGTCTGAAAGTTGAGAGTTATCCAGGATGACTTATCCTAAAGACCTGGATCAGCCTCCATATCCATTTTTTTTAGCTAAGTCTGCCATCTCCCCTTCCATCCACATTGCCACTGCCTTGTTTTAGGATCCCATTGTTCTTGTGTGAACAACTGCAATATCCTTCTCATTTCCCCCCCTACCTCCAGTGTCTATTTTCCATAGAGTGATTCTTCTAAAGCATAAATTTCTAAAGCACCACCATATTCATTGGCTAAGTATATGTCAAGAGCTTCTTGCCTTCAGGATAAATTCAAATACCTTATGTGGTAAGAAAAAATAATAGCCTTCAAAAGATGTGTTTGTCCTGGTCCCCAGTACTAGTAACACCCATAGGCTGAAGAATACAGCCAGGCTCTAGAAGCTGAAAAAGACAAGGAACAGATTCTCCCCTGGAGCTTCCAAAAAGAATACAATTTTGGCAGCCCTTAATCTTAGCTCTGTAAGACCTATTTCAGACATGTGACCTCCTGAGCTGTAAAATAATAAATTTGTATTGTTTTAAGCTACCAAGTCTATGATAATTTGTTATAAAGGCAAAAGAAAACTAAAACTCCTTTGTACGGCATACAGAGCCATTGCATGGGACTATATGGGCCGTACCTACTAGTGAAGCCATACCTTCCAAGGTGCCAAACTGTGTATTAATTTCCTCATGTTTATATGACCGTCCATACAGGGCTTTCTATCTTCTCTACTCATCTTTCAGGATTCTACTAAATCATGTTCTCTTTCGAGAAAGCTTCCTGGTCTTTGAGATGGAGTCACATGTCCCATGCTCTGTGTCCTTCTATTCTTCTATGCCTAACTCTTGTTTGTACTTAGCATAATCTACCAGGTCAGCTGTTTTATCTGCATCCTCTGGTAGACCATGAGCTATCTGAAACACTCTATGTTAATTCATCTCTGCACCCCAGCAGCTAACACAACGCACAACCAATAAAGCCAAATTGAATTCAATTAATAGTAAGAAGAAAAATAGGACAGTAGACCAAAGGGAAGTAAGGTTAAAAAAAAAGAAGTGGGTTTCAGGATGATGAGAAACCTTAATTTATTGTAGATAAATGGCAAAAGAGCCAAGGAAGGAAGAGGGAATAAATATGCAAATGATAAAAGGAAGAGAAATTTATTTTACTACTCTGAAAGTAGTCCAAATAAATGAGATCATCGGCAAAAATGGAGGGACTGCCCTTGGAAAGGAAGAAAGATTTTTTTCTTTTAAATAAGAAAAAAAGCAAAGGTTTAATACACATATTAATGTAATTGAAAGTTAATATTCAGATGGGAAAAGGAAAAATCTATCTTTTCATCGGGTTAAGGACTTGATTTTATTTTAAGGCATTACATTTATGTAGTTTCCCTATATTATCTTTATCAAAAATCTTGCAGCATAATTTTCCTAATAGGTCAAATAACTACTAGCTCTTAGGACATTTTTAGGGTAGCAGATTCTTTTCCAAGTCACGAAGATATCTTGAGTATTCCTAGGTGCTTCCTACTGCAAAAGACAACTATCAGTTCAAGTTCTGTAACATAGCCCCTAACAAATCTTTCCCAGGCTGAAGTCAAAACAGTTTCTGTCCCTTGATCTCTAGGCCACAGCGCCTCAACTATATTCTCTTAAATGTATTTTTCACAAACAAAACACACAGAAGTTGACTAAAATATTCCATCCCTACTGAAGTCAGTGCTGATGAGATGGTATCAAAATGCTGCACAAATAAATATCAAGAAGCCTACATAGCCACCTGCCTCCAAGGAAAATGACATGAAGGCATCACTGACGCTGCACTCACCAGGCCATTTTTGGAGTCAAAAAAAAAAAATTCTCGTATTAACAGATTGTGAAGCCAAAATAGTCTTACAGAAATGTGTGCACCCCGTGAGCAACACAGCTCTTCTGGCAAGAAACATACTATGAAAGCTCAAGCAGAAGAATTTCTGGCGCCAATATTTCAAAGGCAGCTGTTCGCTGTTACAAATGACCTACTGCTGCAGCACTCCTGTAGCTGGAACTGCTGCTGAGTCAGCAGCTTTGGGTGTTTTGTGGTTGGTTTTTCTCCCCATCACTTTGTCTAACAGTATTTAGGAAAAGGTTCGTTCTTAGCCAAAGGGGTCAGGCTATGAAAACCAATAAAAAAACATGGTCAGGCCACAGGCAAGGGACTAAGATGCCCAGATTCTCAATCAGAGCTTCCATTTCCCATATAGAATGGGTCTAAGCATATGGTCTTGTCCCTGTAAGGAGAAACTCATTATCATATCATCTTTTTGCCTAGTTTTCAGTGTCCTGTATATCTGGCTCCCACCATATTTGACATGTCCATTTGTAATATTCCATTTCAAGCAGGTATTATACCATTTCTATGACTTTTTAAAAAATATCATCTCACCTAATTCAAAACAAACCCAAAAACACCACATCTCATTAATTATCACATTCATATATTTGATTAATATTCTTTCAGCTGCTTCCATATGAAGGCACTGGGCCTTCCCGCAAAGGAAATCAAAGGCATGAGAAAGTAAACACCACTGCTCACTGGATGTCATTCAGCCAATCAATAACAATTTTTTCCTAAGTGGCTACTCTGTTTCCAGCATCACAGAGTTGCAAAGGATTTATAAGACATGGGCCTTACTCCCACAGACTTTACATAGCAGTTCAAAAGCCAAAACACATACAAATCAAATAACTGGAGAAAGGCATAAGAGACAAAGGAAAGACCTTCTTCTAAGGCAGATAAGAGTTAATAAAAAGGAGTAATTTAATGTGAGCTAAATCAGACAAAATTGAGGACATTCAGAAAAGCTATCATCTGAGCTGAGTGTACTTTCTAGTGGAGTCAGGTTTGGGAACAGATCACTGGAAAAGGAAACACTTGAGCTGGGTGCTGAGTTGAGAATTTGCACAGCATTTTGAAGACTACCCAGAAGAGTTCCCAATTTGATCAAAGAAACTGCTGAAAATACTCCCTTCATGCTAACAAAGTACAGAAAATATCCTAGGTGGAGTTTGGGGGTAGAGTGCAAAGGGAATTATGTGAATAACTAATCCTGGAGCAATATTACTTTCCCTTAAAGGGAAGAAACACTAAGACTATGAACTCTCACCTCGTTCTATTATTAAAAAAAACAGAAGTGCTTTAGACTTACTCTTTCCCTTATGAAAAAAAATTCTCTTTACATAGGTATTTACAAATTACACTGTATGTGGAAATGACAATACTGATAAGACACCATGGCTTGTGTTGAGTTGGACCAAAAAGAGACACGAGAGAGCAACAAAGACACAAAATTTCATGCCTCAGATTGTTCAAGGCTCATTTTTATGATTTCACAAAACATAGAAAATATTCACAGTAACATGAATATTACATAAATTCATAATTCACAAAATAAAAGCATTTCTGTCAAATGCTAGATGTCAAACAGCAATATCACTGATAAATTTTCAGTCATGTGTGTTGAATTTGTATTTCCAAAATTAAGAAATAGTTTGGAAATAAATCATGCAAGCATTGACATCAACAACAAAGAATAAGAGAAAGCATGACTTATAACATTAAAATGGTGTCTTATCAGCTAAAAGAAGTTTCAGTATCAAGTCATAACACTTTACTAACTCAGTGGGAATGAAGGTGGGAGAGAGAACTTTGAAGATAAAGTTAATGGTTCTAAAATTTTATTAAAACAAGAACAACTCTTCTCCTTGGAGATTTTTTTTTTCCTTTCAGATCATTTTAATGACCTTTTACTAATCTTCTAAGGTGATCTTTAGTAACCTGGAAATACTGAAGGAGCAGTTCTCAAGAAAAATATCATATAAGAGCAAAAATGATCTGCATTCTGGCAGCGAGTTGTTGGAAAACCCAAATTATCTTATTCAAGGGTTAGATGCAAAATACTAAAAACAAATCTGCAACAAAAAGAGATTGGCATTTATCTTTGTTGAATAAAAAGGGGGCTTGGCAAGACTTGCAATGTTTTTAAGAAAAAAAAGAATTGCACTCTTTAGGTAAAAGTATTTTATACATAGGAGATGCTCAAAAAACAGTGAAGAATTAATTGTTTTAACTTAACTGTGAAAATTTCAAATAAAAAAAATCAGATTGGCCTTGAATGATACAATAAAAACAGGTCTTTTTTTTCTAGCTTTATTGAGGTATGACTAGCAAATTACAATTGTGTATATTTAGGATGTACAACATGGTGTTTTGATATGTGTATGCATTGTGAGATGATTAACACAGCTAATTAGCATAGCCCTCACTTCACATAGTTACCTTTTTTATTGTGTAATAAGAGGGAATTGTACCTGTCATCATACATTTCCTCATCACCACTCACCTCTACTTTCAACCAGGACTGCCAGGCAATCATCATCCACTCAGCAAACAGGAGCTCCTTATTATACAATTACTTCCTATTGCTTTTCTGCTATAAACAAACACAAAATTTCAACCACAAAATGGTAGCATTTGGCCTAGATTATTTTTCATGTTCTTTCACTTGGCAGAAATTTATGAAAAGCAGATGGAGAAATAGTGGTGACTCAAAACAAAAAACAACACACTTACAGTCTTTTTATAAAAATCGGAACAGTTCTGCATGCAAATATTTAATCTGTCTTGGTAGACACAATGAATATTCAATAGGCACAGTCAAGAAAAAGACAAATTTTATATAGAAGACTATCAAGTGTTATCTGTTACCAAACAAGCTATACTTTGAACACCTGAAATTTTCCCGGCCTCTAAGTAACACATTTTTGAAAAATAAAAAATAAAACTCACAGAGTGTTTTTAGATCACACTCACACTTATATTTCTCCTTGATGGATCTAAAAGGTGAAAACAGGGCTGCGATAGTTCACAGAATTTCTCAATCTTTCTAGAAAGAGCAATAAATATCTACTAAATTTTGATTTTTTTTTCTAGTGAAGTGCTATTACACTGAGGCCCTCCTACAAAATTAAATCTTCTTAAAAGTTGTTGAAAATAATTATAATCTCTTGCAATGTTTACCAAAGGCTCATGTCAGCTCCCAAAATTTAAAATATAGCATTTTTTTTTTTTTTGAGATGAAGTCTCGCTCTGTCACCCAGGCTGAAGTGCTTTGGCACAATCTCGGCTCACTGCAACCTACACCTCCTGGTTGAAGCAATACTCCTGCCTCAGCTGCCAGAGTAGCTGGGATTACAGGCACCCACCATAATGCCCAGCTGATTTTTCTATTTTTAGTAGAGATGGGGTTTCACACATCTTGGTCAAGTAGTCTTGAACTCCTAACCTCAGGTGATCCACTCACCTCGTCCTCCCAAAGTGCTGGGATCACAGGCATGAGCCACTGCACCCGGCCTAAACTACAGCATTTTAAAATTTTTTATCAATAATTTAGCTCACCATTACCACTATTATTATTTAAATGAAGCAAAGATATAAAAAAAAACAGGAAGAATGCAAAAAATTTTTACATAAAATAAAGTAATATTTGGGAAAGATCTATATTAATTAAACATGCTAGCCATAGTAGCAAAATAAATATAAAAAAAAGTTAAGCATAGCTCTTTATTTCAGTGTAACTTCTGACTTCTTGCTAATTGAATATATTTCTTTGTTAGCAGGAGATTCCCTATAAAGGGCATGGCTTTAGAAGACAGCATTAGAGCCCAAAACCTTTCTACTTCATGCTACTGAGAAACTTCTTATTATTTCATAATAAGTACATCTTCTTTGACTTTTTTAACAGTTTTTTTTTTAAGTTTTAATATTTGGAACCCATAGGCGTGCACACACACACACACAGATTATTCATACACAGTCATGAACTGCGAAGGGACTGAGGTTTTAACCTCTTGCAAGCTAACAAGGGAGCCTGCCGTAGTTCATGGATGCTGGCAGAAGAGATTCGCCTCCCAGGTGAGAGGCAAAGAACTTTATGACTCTCAACAGCAAGCATAAGCTTCACATTTATACTGGTTCCCCTTGCCCTCAAAGCCCATGGGGGTAGTCTCAAGCAGCCCAGGTGGATGCTGAGCACACAGTGGGTTTGCCTCACAGCCACGGAACACAGGAACACCAAGCTAAAGGAAACTCCATCTTTTACAATGGGCAGCAAACAAATCTGCCAACCTTCACCCCTAAAGGAAATATGCTTTTTATTACACTAGCAGTAAATAAACCTACCCTTGGTCCAGAGAAGACCAGACTCTATCTCTGTCTTCCAAGGCTGTTTACTATACAAACATCCTCGAAGAATCATCTGCAACAAACAGTTGTCAATGCTTCTACTCACAAGAGTACAGAGAAATACAACAGACCCTTGAAGAGCTGTCTCCCAATACATTGATAATACCTGTAACCTAGATATATATTGTTTGTGACCTATAAGTCACAGTTTTGTTGGAAACCCTCCTATCTCTTTAAATATTCTCTTTTTACTAGAACTCCAAGGCCCTATCTCTCTCTGCTGTGAAAACATCTTTGTTCTCCCACGGCCTGGCCTTCCTTAATAATTCTGAAAACCCTAGAGGTCTGGTCAAGGCAAAAGCCAATTCCGATTGCTCTCACATCCTTCCTGGATGTGAAACTCAGATTCACTGTATTCATCCTGGATGATTCCATAAGAGGTGCTGTAGATTTCCTTGTTTATAGTTTTCTATTGTTGCCACAACAAATCACTTCAAATTTATCAGCTTGAACCCATATTCACTTATCACCTTATACTTTCTAGGGGTCAGTTGTCTGGGCAGCAAATAGCTCAGCTGGATCCCCTGGGTCTCGGAAGCCAAAATCAAGGTGTCAGCAGGGTTGAGTTCCTTACTGGACGCCCTGGAAAATAATCCACATCCAAGCTCATTCAGGATGTTGGCAGAACTCCACATGATCCTTCCATCTTCAAGCTAGCAATGGTATGTCAAGTCCTTCTGACACAAAATTTCTGACTTCCTCTTCTTTTCTGCTCTCTGTTTTCAAGGGTTTATATAATTCCATTGGACCCATTCAAATAATCCAGGAGAATCTCCCCATCAATAAATTAGCAAACTTAACTGTATCTATAAAGTTCCTTTTGCTGTGTAAGGTAACATACTCGTAGTCCTGGAGATTAGGGTACGGGATCTTCTTGAGGGACATAAAGATATCTACCACACCCTGCAATCAAAAGTGTGGTCCTCAGACCATCTGTATTCACATCACCTGGGAATTTGTTAGAAATTTGGAATTTCAGAATTCACCCCATATTCAAAGAATTAAAATCTGCATTTTAAAAAGCACTCCAGATGATTCATAACCAAATTAAAGTCTAGCAAGTACTGCATATCTATAGATATGAATCATCCGATGCTGTTGTTGCCACTGCACAAGTTAGAGACAGTCAAAATGTTGACAGAAAAGATCCCTCCATTTATCCCTGCCAGTGCCAATGTGCCAGCGTCTCTACTCGACAACACCTAGAGAGCTGAAGGTTAGCTGGGGCTAAGAGATTTGCTTGGATCATTGCCACCTGCTGCTGGTCCAGATCTTGCCCAGGTAGCAAGCGTTCCTCAGGCTGCAGAAGGAGGCCATTTTTTCCCTGATTGTTATAATCTTTCATTTCAAACACACACAGCCAGTTTCCTCAGATTGTGTTCACAGTAAGGTGGATTGGTAAGAAAAAAGCTTCACATTCTTATTCTCATCTGATACCTGAAACCATTCCTCCTCAACACCCAATGACCTGCTGGCAATCCCAGATATTGCTTCAGAGCTGCCTTGCTATATGATGAGATTTTTGTTGTTGTTGTTGTTTTTCAGGAGCTGGTACTTTCTTGCAACTGAACTTTACTGGGGCTACTTACATCCATCAAAGATATTTTAGTAATTTGAATGTCAAAAAGAGTGTCCTAGTCCCTGTCATGGCTAATTTTGTTGTCAACTTGAATTAATACCCAGATAGGTAGTAAACTATTATTTATTCTCAATCATTGTATTGATTATTCTCAATGCTTCAACAGGCACTGGGCCCATCCACTTCTGCTGACATGGAAATTTAGGTGGTCTGGCATTTGATTAGCATGATTGGGCTGCCCCAGGAATTTCTATGAGGGTGTTTCCAGAGAAGACTGGCATGTCAGTCAGTGAACTGAGTGGGGAAATTCTACCCTCAATGTGGACAGGTATCATTCAATAGGCTGAGGCCCAAGTGTAACAAAAAGGCAGAGGGGGAGCATATTCTTGTTCTGTCTTTAACTGAGCCAGGACACTCCTAGTTTTCTGCCTTTAAATGTCAGAACTCTGAGCTTTCTGGCGTTTTTAGACTACAGGCCTCACATCAGCAGTTCCTAGGCTCTTGGGCTTTCAGCTTTAGACTGAGTTACACCATCATTGGTTCTAAACCCTTTAGACCTGCAGACCACCTATCATGAAACTTCTCTGTCTCCATAATCAAATTAGCCAATTACCCTAATAAGTCCCTTCTCCTCTCTCTCCCCCTCAGGAAGATATAGATGATTGATTGATTGACTGATTGCTTGATAAATATTCTATCAGTTTTGTCTCCCTGGAAAACTCTGATTAAAACAGTCCCTATAAAATTTTCTACAAAATCTGATACCAACAAATCCAGAACTCCTTCATAACATGTAATTTCATCACTTACTCATTAGACAATGGGAACAGGAACTAAATTACAGTTCGGAGACAAGGCTCCAGGTCACTTTCAATTGGAATAAAAACTTGTTTACTATTATAACATTACTCTTTAAAATATAGTTAACTAGAAGTTGCATTTAAATTAAGACAAGTAATAATAAAAGGCACCATTAATTCGGTCAAACCTGAATTTTACAAAGCATTTCCAAATCAAGTCTAATATTATCTTTATACTAGCTATGTAAGATAAATAAATATATTACTATCCCCATTATATGGATTAGAAAATGAGACACAAATAAGTTAGGCTATTTTATTTGAATTAAGGCAACCAATATTTAACAGAAGCAGGACCAGAAGGGCTTCTGACTCCCAGATTCATATAATGTAACTTATGGTATATTCTTTTGTACAGAATGTACCTAATTTATACATACAGATTTTTTTAAAAACATAACTTCCTAAAGCAAGATGTATTTTCCAAACCTCAAGCTATTATACAAGAGGAGGGGAGCCATACTGTAGATCTAAGAAACAAATAATGTAGTTACCCTTCCACGTATCATGAATGCTATGGAAATTTATGCATTTTCTTTCATAATATAAAATATTCTCCAGAGTACATGAATTTTTAAAATGTTCTGTGGCTTAAAGTATGTTGCAGTAGGGAGTGTATCCAAGGTGGCTGAATAGGAACAGCTCTGGAGTGCAGTTCCCAGTGAGAGCAACACAGAGGGTCAGTGATCAGCACATTTCCAAATCAGTGTTTACTACCCACAGACCAGGAGATTCCCGGGCTGAAAAGTGCCATGAGTTTCCAGCATGGCTGTTTCAGCCAACACAGTGGGTCTCTGCAAAAAAAAAAAAGCTCACACAAATCTTGGCAGCCATTTCAACTGGTGCCTGGAATGCCTGGGAGACAAAGCTGCCCATTCAACTGAAAAAAAAGGGGGCTGAAACAGGGAGCCAGGTGATCTGGCTCAGCGGGTCCCACCCCAGCAGAGACCAGCAATCTGAAATGCTCTGGATTGATAGTTTCACGGCAAGCACAGTGGGATCCAGGATGGTCCAGCCCTGTGGGGAGGAAGGGCATCCAACATTACCGAGGCAGTCCACCACTGAGCCAGTCTGCCACTACTAAGCCAGTCTGCCACTAATGAGGCAGTCCACCATTACTGAGGCAGTCCACTTTTGCTGAGGCAGTCCACCATTACTGAGGCAGTCCACCTTTGCTGAGGCAGTCCACCTTTGCTGAGGCAGTCCACCATTACTGAGGCAGTCCACTTTTGCTGAGGCAGTCCACAATTGCCGAGGCAAGCCACCATTGCCAAGGCAGTTCTAACTATACCTCTGTAAACAAAACCGCAAGGAATTTCACGCAGTAGCTGGGCAGAGCCCACAGCAGTTCAGCAATGCTGCTACTGGAAGACTGTGACTAGGCTACCTCCTTGATAGGCAAGGCATCTCTGAAAAAAGGCAGCAGCACATCAGGAACTTATAAATAAAGCTCCACCATCCCAGGACAAGCACCTGGGAAAAAAGGCAATTATGAGTTCTGCTGCAGCAGACTTAAACGTACCTGCCCAGCAACTCTGAATAGAACAACAGAGCTCCCAGCACAGCACTTGAGCTCCTATAAGGGCCAGACTGTCTCCTCAAGCAGAATCCAAGTTGGAAAACACTCTTCAGGATATTACCCAAACTTTCCCAAAGTACCAAGGCAGGCCAACATTCAAGTCTGGGAAATACACAGAACACCACAAAGATATTCCTCAGAAAGAGCAACCCCAAGGCACATAATCGTCACATTCGCCAGGGTTGAAATGAAGGAGAAAATGCTAAGGGCAGCCAGAGAGGAAGGTCAGGTTACCCACAAAGGGAAGCCCATCAGACTCACAGCAGATCTCTCAGGAGAAACCCTACAAGCCAGAAGAGAGTGGAGGCCAATATGCAACATCTTTAAAGAAAAGAAATTTCAAACTAGAATTTCATATCCAGCCAAACTAAGCTTCATAAGCAAAGGACAAAGAAAATCCTTTATGGACAAGCAAGTGCTGAGTGATTTCGTCACCACCAGGCCTGCCTTACAAGAGCTCCTGAAAGAAGCACTAAACATAGAAAGGAACAACCAGTACCAGCCACTCCAAAAACATACCACATGGTAAAGACCATCGACACAATGAAGAAACTGCATCAACTAACAGGCAAAACAACCAGCTAGCATCAAATAGGCAGGATCAAATTCACACATAACAATAAACCTTAAGTGTAAATGGGTTATATGTTCCAATCAAAGGACATAGAATGGCAAATTAGATAAAAAGTCAAGGCCTATTGGTGTGCTGTATCCAGGAAGCCCATCTCATGTACAAGGACACACACAGGCTCAAAATAAAGGGATAGAGGAACATTTACCAAGCAAATGGAGAGCAAAAAAAGCAGGAGTTGCAATCCTAGTCTCTGATAAAATCGACTTTAAAGCATCAAAGATCAAAAGAGACAAAGAAGTGCAATACATAATGGTAAAAGGATCAATGCAACAAGAAGAGCTAACGATCCTAAATATATATGCACCCAATACACGAGCACCCAGATACATAAGGCAAGTTCTTAACTACTTGCAAAGAGACTTAGATACCCACACAATAATAGTGGGAGACTTTAACACAGCCTATCAATATTAGACAGAAAAATGAGACAAACTGAATAAGGATATCCAGGACTTGAAATCAGATCTGGACCAAGCAAACCTAATAGACATTTGCAGAACTCTCCACCCCAAATCCACAGAATATACATTCTTCTCAGCACCACATTGCACCTATTCTAAAACTGACCACATGATTGGAAGAAAATCACTCCTCGGCAAATGCAAAAGAACGGAAATCATAACAAACAGTCTCTCAGACCAAAGTGCAATCAATTAGAACTCAGGATTAATAAACTCACTCAGAACCACACAAATTCATGGAAACTGAACAACTGGCTCTTGAATGTTGACTGCATAAACAATGAAATGAAGGCAGAAATAAAGATGCTCTTCGAAACCAATGAGAACAAAGACACAATGTACCAGAATCTCTGGGACACATTTAAAGCAGTGCCTATAAGGAAATTTATAGCAATAAATGCCCACATGAGAAACAAGGAAAGATCTAAAATTGACATGCTATCATCGAAATTGAAACAGCTAGAAGAGCAAGATCAAAAAAACTAAAAGCTAACAGAAGACAAGAAATAAGTAAGATCAGAGCAGAACTGAAAGAGATACAGACACGAAAAAAACCTTCAAAAAATCAATAAATCCAGGAGCTTGTTTTTTGAAAATATCAACAAAATACACGGGTCACTAGCCAGATTAATAAAAAAGAAAAGAGAGAAGAATCAAATAGATGCAATAAAAAATGATAAAGGGAATATCACCACTGATTCCACAGAAATACAAACTACCATCAGAGATTACTACAAACAACTCTATGCACATGAACCAGTAAACCTGGAAGAAATGGATCAATTCCTGGACACTTGCACCCTCCCCAGCCTAAAACAGGAGGAAGTTGAAACCCTGAATAGATCAATAACAAGGGCTGAATTTGAGGCAGCAATTAATAGCCTACCAACCAAAAAAACCCAGGTCCAGATGGGCTCACATCCGAATTCTACCAGATATACAAAGAGGAGCTGGTACCACTCCTTCTGAAACTATTCCAAACAATCCAAAAAGAGGGAATCCTTCACAAATCATTTTGTGAGACCAACATCATCCTGATAGCAAACCCTGGCAGAGACTCAACAGAAAAAAGAAAACTTCAGGCCAATATCTATGATGAACATAGACACAAAAATCTTCAATAAAATACTGGCAAACGATTACAACAGCACATCAAAAAGCTTATCCACCACAATCAAGTAGGCTTCATCCCAGGGATGCAAGGCTGATCCAACATACACAAGTCTATAAATGTAGTCCAACACACATAAACAGAAACAAAGACAAAAACCACATGATTGCCTCAATAGATGCAGAGAAGGCCTTCAACAAAATGGAACAGCGCTTTATGCTAAAAACTCTCAATAAAGTAGGTATCAATGGAATGTAGCTCAACTTAATAAAAGCTATTTATGACAAACCCACAGCCAATATCATACTGAATGTTAAAAAACTGGAAGCATTCCCTTTGAAATCTGGTACTAGACAAGGATATCCTCCCTTACCACTCCTATTCAATATAGTATTGGAAGTTGTATCCAGAGCAATCAAGCAAGAAAAAGACATAAAGTATATTCAATTAGGAAAGGAGGATTGCCTCTATTTGTCTCTATTTGCAGATGACATGATTGTATATTTGGAAGACCCCATCATCTCAGCCCAAAATCTCCTGAAACTGATAAGCAAATTGAACAAAGTCTCTGGATACAAAATCAATGTGCAGAAATCACGAGCATTCTTATACACCAATAAAAGACTGAAAGAGAACCAAATCAAGAACAAACTGCTATTCATAATTGCTACAAAGAGAATAAAATGCCTAGGAATACAACTAACAAAGGATGTAAAGTACTTCTTCAAGGAGAACTACAAACCACTGCTCAAGGAAATAAGAGAGGACACAAACTGGTGGAAAAACATTCCATGCTTATAGTTAGAAAAAATCAATACTGTGAAAATTGCCACAATGCCCAAAGAAATTTATAGATTCAATGCTATCCCCATCAACCTACCTGTGACTATCTTCACAGAACTGGAAAAACCACCTTAAACTTCATTTGGAACCAAAAGAGAGCCCGCATAGCCAAGACAATCCTAAGTAAAATGACCAAAGTTAGAGGTATCATGCTCCCTAACTTCACACTATACTACAAGTCTACAGTAATCAAAACAGCATGGTGCTGGTATCAAAACAGAGATATACACCAATGGAAGAAAACAGAGGCCTCAGAGGCAATGCCACACATCTTCAACCATCTGATCTTTGACAAACCTGACAAAAACAAGCAATGGGGAAAGAATTTTCTGTTAATAAATGGTGTTGGGAAAACCGGCTAGCCATGTGCAGAAAGCAGAAACTGGACCCCTTCCTGACACCTTACACTAAAATTAACTCCAGATGGATTAAAGACTTAACCATGAGACTGAACACCATAAAAACCCTAGAAGAAAACCTAGGCAAAACCATTTAGGACACATGCATAGGCAAGGACTTCATGACTAAAACACAAAAACCATTGGCAACAAAAGCCGAAATAGACAAATGGGATCTAATTAAACTCCAGAGCTTCTGCACAACAAAAGAAACAATCATTAGAGTGAACTGGCAAACCAACAGTATGGGAAAAAATTTTTGCAACCTACCTATCTGACAAAGGGCTAATATCCAGAATATACAAAGAGCCAAAACAGACATGAACAGACATTTTTCAAAAGAAGACATGTATGAAGCCAACAAACATATGAAAAATGCTCATCATCACTGGTCATTAAAGAAATGCAAATCAAAACTACATTGAGATACCATCTCATGCCAGTTAGAATGGCGATCATTAAAAAATCTGGAGACAACAGATGCTGGAGAGGATGTGGAGAAATAGGAACATTTTTACAGTGTTTGTGGGAGTGTAAATTAGTTCAACCATTGTGGAAGACAGTGTGGCAATTCCTCAAGAACCTAGAAATAGAAATTCCATTTAACCTAGCAATCCCATTACTGGGTATATATACAAAGGATTATAAATAATTCTGTTATAAAGACACATGCATACGTATGTTCATTGCAGCACTGTTTACAATAGGAAAGACCTGGAACCCACCACAATGCCCATCGATGATAGACTGGACAAGGAAAATGTGGCACATATACAGTGTGGAATACTACACAGCCACAAAAATCGATGAGTTAGTGTCCTTTGTAGGGACATGGATGAATCTGGAAACCATCATTCTCAGCAAAATGACACAAGAACAGAAAATCAAACACTGCATGTTCTCGCTCATAGGCAGGTGTTGAACAACGAGAACACATGGACACAGGGAGGGGAGCATCACACACTGAGGTCTGTTGGGGGTGCCTAGGAGAGGGACAGCAAGGGTTAGGAAGCTTGGGGAGAGATAACATGGAGAGAAATGCCAGATATAGGTGACAGGGGATGGAGGCAGCAAACCACATTGCCATGTATGTACCTATGCAACAATCCTGCATGTTGTGAACATGTACCGTGTAATCTAAAGTGCAATATATATATATATATATATATATATATACACACACACACACACACATATATTTTAAAGTATGTTGCAGTAAAGAAAAAAACTATTAGTCTCCTACGTTTCACTCTGAAACATGTAAAATTATATTGTTGGTATAGACACGAATTGTAGAGAGTACCTTTACTGGAAAGTCATGAAATATCATTAACCTTTTAGTGAAGAGTGGTTGATATAGCCAAATAAAACAAATTTTAAGCACATGTAGAGGGGGCTACTTGCTGTATGCATCCTTTCAGGTGAATGTGATTTATTAACCATTAAAGCATATTAAATAATGTAGAAAAAAATTATTATTCTATAAGGCTATTTTAAAATGTTTCCCAAAAAGTTCAAATTGTATATCTCACGATTCCTTAGCTTTATTCAGTAATTACTCTTTGGAACGTGAGGAAAGCAAATACTTCTAACAATCTACTAGGATGAAAACAGAGAAAAGAAAATCAGTCATTAATAACAGAGCTTTCTGGAAATGAACCATCAACCACCAAAAGTCATCCCATAGGCTGTCATCTGGGTAACCACCCCTCATCCATATCCCACTGCTTTTCTGTAAAAACAGAAATATCATCCTGTCTCTTTCCATCCTAATGATGTTCTTTTACTCAGCATGTGTGGTTCAACTGGCAGGCAATGTCTTTACTCGCAATTTAATTCCATGTCTTCAAATTTAACATAAAGTCACCAAAACAATAATCATGCCCTACTATTTGAAACTGGCTTGTGTATTTCACGTAAAATGCTATTTTATACCTGTGATGGAACATAAAAAATTACCTGGATTATCTTCAGAGAAGTGAGGAAGTCTAAACTACCTATGTCATCAATTATTTATTTTCTGCCTGAATATTTTCAGGGAGATAATCCCTAGAATTTTCAGCTAAATACTAGTTACCATTTGCTGACCAGATATAAGGTGAAATGAACAGTACTAGGCACTACATTGGGTGGTTTCCAAGGCCATAGAGAAAGCACATGGCAGATCAGTATCTCAACCAGCCCTACAGGCTTTCAAAGTCTTGCTATCCAACCACCGTTTTCTCTACATTTTCTTCATTCAGTATTCAATTTATGTCTCAGTTATATATGTATCATATTACTGTGCCATTGAATTTTTTTAATCTGCCCCATCCTAGAAGTGCAAATCACTGACTTCCCCAATCACATTTTTGATACAGTTTGGATTTTTCCCAGCCCAAATCTCATGTTGAATTAAAATTCCCAGGTTTGGAGATGGGTCCTGGTGAGAGGTGACTAGATCATGGGGACAGATTTCTCATGAATGGTTTATTTAGTACCATCTCCTTACTGCCCTCGTGATAGTACGTTCCCATGAGATCTGGTTGTTTAAAAGTGTACGGCACCTCCCCCCTCTATCTCTTGTTCCTGCTCTGACCATGTGACATTTCTGCTCCCCCTTCACCTTCTGCCATGACTGTAAGTTTACTGAGGCCTCCGCAGAAGTGAAGCAGATGCCAGAATCATGCTTCCTACACAGCCTGCAGAACCATGAGCCAACTAAGACATTTTTCTTTATAAATTACCCAGTCTCAGGTATTTATTTCTTTATAGGAATGCATGAACAAACTAATACAGTTAACTATCTTCAATTGCTATGCCAAATAACGTTCCTAGACAAGCCCTTTATTTATTTAACAAACATTTATTCCATGTCTACTGTAGAACCATTTCTGGTCAGCAATATGCCAAATCCTTAATTCCATCCATATTCAAGTAACCTTACTCTCAATGAAACTAACGAGGTTCTGAAATTGTACTTTCACAAGAGAAAATAAGTATCCAAGTATACTTTAAGTTTATTCCAGAGCCTACTTGCTCCAGTCAACCTCCCAAGTGCACAGACTTGCTTCTTGCCTGCTGCTCGTGGAGTTAAGTATATGTTCATGTACATTTCTGTCAGTTTGGCCATTGTGTTTATAGCTCCTCCTCCATACCTACAATGTATTCGTAGGATATTTTCTCAATTCTAATCCTATAATACTTCTCCTTCCCAGGCTTGGTAAAACAGATTCTAAAAAAGGGTCTGAATGTAAAGATAATGTTCTAGCTTACATTATTAATTCCTCATAATTACAGAGTTAGTAACGGTCATTCGGTCTTTAGACTCTCTGTCAAAATCACTTTCCCAGGAATAACAACTCTTGATCAAAGGTAACTAGAAATTACGTAACTGGTCCTACACCAGTGAACTCTTACTATACAGAATTGTGTAACTGGGAGACTAATGGAGACAGCGATGGAAAAGAAAGTTGGCACTGAGTGTAGAAGACCTTCAATGGTCAGCTAAAGAGGAGTACTAATTTTTTTTTCCTCTAAGAAAGTTTTTGACAAGTTTTGCTTTTTAAAAAAGGGGGAGAATTCTGGTCATTATTTGTAGCAGGGATTGCTCAGAGGAAGGAATGAGGACAAAGATCATTTAGAAAGGTATTGCAATAATCTCAACAGTCAGTAATAAGGGCTGAAATAAAGCAGTGGAGATGGCAATTCAAAGGAACAAAGATTGGAGACATCCCTGAGGAAAAATTAGCAAGATCCCACTTCCTTTACTCAACAGACATTTATTGAGAACTACCCCATACCATGCATTGTGCCAGGAGCTGGCATTTAAATGTTGAATATGTTCAAATAGATATTGTCTGTAATCTCACGAACCTACAGTCTGACAAAGGAATAAATAAGTTTACAAGCAAGTTTTAAAACCATTTACAAATTGTGAATGAAACAAACAAGATACTGAGAAAAGTTCACCTGGAGGAGTGATGAGAGGGTTAAGGCAATGGGTAAATTGTCGCAAGAAAGGCAAAGGATGGAGTCAAAATTCCCACTAAGGATTCAAGCCTGGATGCCTGAACAGGTAAAGGCATCGATAGAAACAAAGATTGGCCAATTTGAAAGAGGACCTGACAGATAGTAATCTAACCTAAGATGTGTTAAATTGGAGATACTTGTAGAAATGTTCCACAAATAATTGGAAATGTTGGCCTACTTTTAAAGAAAAGTCAGGATTTTGGGTACAAATCAGAGTGTCAAGCAACCACTTAAAGACATGAAATTAGATTTCTTCATCAAGCAGAGAGAAAGGGACCATGAGTAAAACACTAAAGAATGTACGATCTGGTGGGGGGAGAGAAAAGCAGCCAGTGAAGGAAAGGAAGCCACAAAAAAAAGAGAGAGGAGAGCGAGTTGAGATGGTTTGCTGCCACATACTGAGAGAAAAAGATATCAATAAAGAACATCAACAACTGTACATTTTTACAGTGTTCAAGGGCAATGAGGTAAGAAAAATGTTTTTGAGTCATTGATAGAAGGTATTGAGGAATACTGCAGGAGTATTTTCAGTAAAATTATGGGTGGGCTCAGTTCATAGATAGGAAGCCCTGGATTCTCTGGATCATTCCCAGTTATAGTTTATTCTATCCCATTACATACCACGTGTTCTGATTTTCCACTTGAAACTGCAGTAACCTAATGATAAACAGATGAAAACAATGCCATTAAGACTTTCAAGATGCTTGTCAAGGGAAGGAAAGTGAGCACTATGTACTTATAAATGGAAGGAGAATCAGAAGGTTTTTTTGGAGTAGAGTGTCCTGTGCACATGTGCAAGCTGTATGGAAGTGAGCAGCTAGCAAAAGCAGGAGACTGAAGATTTGACAAACGAAAAGAGCTTTATTGATGACACTAGCTTCCAGAAAAAGACAGAATAAGTTGGGGCCAATGGCACAAATAGGTGGAAAAGGGTTAGGTACTTCTTTTAAATAGTCGTTAAGTAAGCAACAGATAAATATGGAGACATGCTCGAGAAGAGAGGAGTAAAATAGAATAGGGAGTGATGCTAGAATATAAGATCATTAAAATATTAGCTCCAGGAGATCAGGAGTATTTGATTATTCTGTGTGACTAGATTTTAATAAATATCAGCAGAATAAATTCCATGTAGTCAACCCCACCAGGTAAAGAAAGAAGTGTGCTGATCTCAAAATAAAGAGCTGGCAGGGATGATGCAGGGGTGACATAGAGGCTTAAAGAAGGGAACTTGGGAAAGCTCAGCAGTATGTGACGTGGAGTCAAAATGAGGCAGATAAGGTAATGCTAGATGATGTTCCTCGTAAGTGAGACCCAGCTGAGATTATTGTATGATCTGTTCTATACCTCCTGCAACTGTTTACGCAAACACTGCATTCTCAGTGAGGCCTTCCTTGGTCATTCTACTAATACATAAACCTGCAACTCCTGCTCCAGTGGCCTCACCTCTTATTCCTGTTCCCTGCCTTCTTCTCCTCCTCAGTACTCACCACTCTCTTTCATGCTGTAGATTTTACTTTGTTATATTGCTTACTGCCTGTCTCCCCCTATTAGAATTTCAACTACAGCAGGCGTCTTTTATTCGTTCACTACGCCCTGTCTGCAGTGCCTAGAACAAGGTACCTTCAATGCAGGGCTGCCTCTGCATGAGATTGAGACACCAAAGTTAAATGACTTTCTTCAGTAACAGCGAGTCATTTGTACAAAGAAGCAGAAAGAAAAAAAGTAGTTGATGGAGGAGGTTCAGAGTGAACCATGGGTGAAATCCAAGACAGAGAGATTCTACAATGCTAACAGCTAGTAAAACGTGAGGCAGTTGGGGTCAGTGAGGTGAAACGGTAACGCATACCATGACTGCCATCCTGCCAATGGTAGCCACAAATACCATCTCCCCCTTAAGCTGGCTGGGGCAGGAGGTGGACACGTGGGGTGTGTCAAGCTACATGCTGTGTAAACAATGTGGCCTGGCACATAGTTAAGTGTTGAGTAATTGTTAGCTGTGTGAATGTTTTTTTAAATATATTTTTCACATTGCTCTGGCCCAGAGCCACTGAGGCTAAGGCAACTTCATCACTCCTAAATCCATTTCACACTGCTAACTAGTCAGGGTATGAGCCTAAAGATGAGAGGAAAATCCTCATCTCCTCACAGGTGGGCAAGTATCAAGCACAGACATGTTTCCATCTGGAAAACCTAGATTTGTCAAGATATAATTAAGTCATACCCATCTAACTTTTGTGGAGAAATGCCATCCCGGTCAATATCATCTTTCCTATAAGGACTCAGTAGCAGCTTCTTAAACAATTCCCCTCTCTTTAGCACCACACACATACATAACATCTGCATCACCAGTACACATACACATACATGCCATCTACATCACTCATATTTAACAACAACTTTTAAATATACAACTAAACCTAGATTGGATTTGCACCCTAAAACATGCCTGACACACACCAAGATGATGGAACACCCCCATGCTCTTTTGTGCCATGCCACTGCAGACACATTCCAGTAGCAGCCAAAGCTAACCCCAAGTTCTTGTTGGGCCCAAGTAGCCTTTCTGCATATCATGCTTCTATTATTGAATTATTGGCCTATAATTGAAGCCATGCTCTTTCAACCCTTTAGAATAATCCCATTTTGGCAGGAGAAGAAATAGAATCGTTTTTTCCCATTTAAAGATCATTTTAAGTGTCAATCTAACAACCCATCTCCATGTGCATTGGCTTCAAATATAGAGCATATACCATCGTCATTATCATCCACTGAGCTGTTGGAGTAAATGAAGAGAAGAGGTGCTACAGATGGGAAAACCAAGCATCAGCAAAGCTTAATTATTTGCCCAGGATCCTATAACTTGTAAATGAGGTGACCCAGATCTCTGTGACCCCAAAGCCAAACACTGCCCAGATTTAAGATAGATGACTTCATGCAAGTTTTTCATTTCCGATTCCTGAAAAAGAGATTATGGCATAACAAGTTCTCAGAAAGGGATTAAACATTTTTCTTCAAAAATCTAAGGGAAATTATTTCCAGGTTTATGAACAGTATCTAATATCATTTTAAATTCTGCATTCAAATTTTGAAATGTCTTGTTAGTTAAAACATATTTCTGCACCAAATACATCTGACCAGGAGTTAATCTATAACAGTTGAGGATTGTGTTTTCAGCAGATGTTTAAGAAAAAAACACTAATCATCTTGAAGCTGTTTAATTCTGAGGTTTTGTGCATATATTTTCAAGCTGTGTATGTGTGTGATATGAGTTTGAAAAGCAGCTCTAGAAAGAAGCTGCGACATGGTTGTTGGAGGTTGTTCTCTTTCACACACAAATACACACACACACACACACACACACACACACACACACACAATCAGGTTTCTTCATTCCCCAGATGTGACATATTTTGATCTTCATAAATGGAACTGAACTGAAAAAGGAAGGACATCACGATGTAGAAACTGGCTTTTGTCCTTTCTGAGAATTTTATCATAAAAATGCAAAACTTATCATCATCATTTTTTAGCCATTCATAATGTACAAGATTCTGAGCATTGCAGACTATTATAAAAATGTAAGAAAATAGTCTTGTTTTAAAAAGACTAAAGGAAAACAAATTAAAATATGCAGAAATCAATGTGTACATTTCCATCCATGCAATTTTTCTTTAGTCTCCCAGAAACAGTTTTCTGAACTATTTCTAAGTGGCAGATTCCCACTTATAGTAGTTATTTGCTGCATAACAAATTGCCCTCAAACTTAGTGGTTTAACAACAAGCATTTAATATCTCAGTTGTAGGGGCAGGGATTCAGAAGCACCATAGCTGGGTGGTTCTGGCTCAGGATCTTTCATGAAGTCACAAATAAATTGCTGGCAGAGACTGCAGTCAGCCGTCAGTTCACTGAAGCGGGAGCATCCACTTCTGAGCCTGCTCATGTGTGTGCTGGCAGAAGCCTCATCTGTCACTGGCTGTTGGCTGGAGGCCTCAGTTCTTTGCCACCTGGGCCTCTCCATAAGGCTGCTTGAGTATCCTCAGGACACAGCATTTGGCTTCCCCCAAGATGGGTAAACAGTGAGTGAGTAAAACAGAGAGAATAAGGAAAAGCCACAATGTCTTTTCCAGCTCACACTCAAGGGAAGGGGAATTAGGTCCAATATTTTGAAGAGAGGAGTATCAGAGAATTTGTGGGGATCTTTCAAAACCACCACACCTCCTAAGCACGTTTCTCTGCTCTTTCCCTAGGTCTTTCTCAGAAGTCTGTAAAGTACTGGACTTTTACAGGATACACATTAATCACAATTATACATAAATGCACTTATTTCAGTATCTACTGTGTGTTAGATACTATTCAACACACATAAATGAACCAAAACAAATCCCTGCTCTTATAAAGATAGTAAACAGATAAATAAAATATGGTTGTGGTAAGTAGTTCTAAAAAAAAAAAAAAAACAGACAATAGAAAAGTATGAGTGTTTAAATAGCTGAAAATATTTCCTATCAGCATATTACACATTATGTGGATACACTGCTTCTCAGCCCTGAGAATTCAAGTGACCTTATTCTGTAAAAACCATTATCTTTGTCCTTGACCACATGCTTTTTCTTCTTTCCTAACATTTATGCAAAACCCAGCAGCAAGACTTGCTTCTGTGTTCTTTCTCAGCTTCGCCAGGACTTCACTTTTTATGCCAAGTCTCAAAAATAACCAGAAATCATCTGTCAGCTCCTCTTCAAACAGCCATTTCCTTTTTCTTTTGTTGCTGGCTCTCCTCCATGAAAATTGGCCTGTTGTGCCTTCCCTTCTGGAAAATCACATCATCCTGAAGCAAGTATCTACGTACGGTCTTACTTGCCCTCCACCTGAGGCGTATCAGAAACTAAACCCTCTCCACTCCCAGGAACCGGAAAACCATTCTTTCTGTTGGTAGTTGCCACCTTGGCTCTCTCTGTCTCACTCTCAGTTCATCTATCTTGGCCCATCGTTACTGTAGCATCAGATTTGCCACAATCCAACCAGGACTCCAACATCTATCTAAACAACATATAATAAAAGCAACATACAAACCTCCCTAAACACCAAATAATACAAACTGTCTTCACATTATATTACTGGAGGTTGTCAGATTTTTGCCTGTTTCTGGTACATATTACCATCTGCACTTTCACAACTCTTGTATTTGCTAAACCATGAGCTTAGACAAGATTCCAGTTGGGAGAAAACTAATTATAACTGCAATTTTTAAATATTGTGCTATAAGTGAAAATTTATTTCCAAATAACGGTTAATTTTCTAACAAGACCACAACCTCTTTTCTATGTTTATTCAGTTATTGCTCTTCCTCATTCCATCTGTGCCCTAGATGTTTATTTACCTATTTAATAGTCCCCAAGTGATGGGGTGTTGATGTAGTATATTTAGAAAACCAACTAGGTCTCTCTCTTATCTGCCATATTACTCCAGATGGAAATACACTTTGGCATATCGCATAAGCTGCCTTGGTTACCTTCTGTTCACAGTTGCTATGCCAGTGAAGAATGTGAAAATTGGAACTTTCCAACCCATGGCAGACAATATAATTGAGTTAGAGTGTTCCAAGTTTTCTGAATGGCATTGGGTTGTACTTTGCCATTTTACTTTTTAAAACTCAGGCCTGAATTTTCCATACTAATGTTTTTACATGAAAAGGTACCTGGGACACACATTACAGCATAAAGCAAGCTTACATTTCCTAGAGTCCTCACCAAATTTTCCTTCTTTTTCTAATTAAGTATATCATAATCCTGTAACATGTTGTGCTAGACTAGTTATAAAGGCTATCATGTTGCTGAAAATAGTATAGTATCCAGTAGATAATAGAAATAAATCCACAAATATATGCCAACACAATATTCTGGTTTAACTACTGACTAGATGAAATGTAATAATGGAATCACCACATGAATCCCCAACATGTTTTTACAACCTCCCGTGTTTTTACAATGCCACATAAATACACACAGAGGACAAATAAAGAATGGCTCATTCAAGCACGAATCTTTTAGGAATACAAAAACACCACTGGAATAAATTAAAATAGTATACCCATTATCTCACATTTTTACATACAACTCATTATGCAATTGATGAAATGGAAACTGGCCTCGCTCCTGCCAAAATAGTGCCGTAAGTGAAAATTTTTTCAATAAAATTAATCTGAAACAAAAAGCCTCTCATCAATAGCCACTTGACCTGGATTATTTTTGCAGCATACGTGTGCAAAACTCATGATGCAACCACAGCCACAGAAGCAACCTGAGACTTGCCAGCTGATGGCTACTTTGGACCAATGTTGTCAAACAGCTGAACTCTGAGGAAACACAGAATGACACAGTGCAGTTTCCTGGAAACACATCACTTGTTTTATTGTTCAAATTTTGCTCTAATACATTGTCTTGCTTGTAAAGCAACCCCCAAAAAACACAGAAAGGTGAAAAAGAACTACAGAAAAAAAATTAACTTTCTAACAATAAATTCAGAAAAATAACCATTTTTAAACATCTTCAATGATGGGAATTGTATTAGTTGGGTTTCCCTAGAGGGACAGAACTAATAGGATATATATATCCACACAGATATACATACTTTATATGTGTATATACACATATATTCATACTATATATGTATACGTATATACCTCTCAATTGTATATACCCATATATACATACTATATATGTGCATATGCACATGTATACATACTATAGATGTGTTTATATACTAGTAGGATATGTATATATATACACACACATATATACAGGGGAATTTATTAAGTATTAACTTACATGATCACAAGGTCCCACAATAGGCTGTCTGCAAGCTTGAGGAGCAAGGAGAGCCAGTCTGAGTCTCAAAACTGAAGAACTTGGAGTCTGATGTTTGAGGGCAGGAAGCATACAGCATGGGAGAAAGATGTAGGCTGGGAGTCTAGGCCAGTCTCACCTTTTCACATTTTTCTGCCTGCTTACATTCACTGGCAGCTGATTAGATTGTGCCCACCAGACTACGGGTGTCTGCCTTCCCCAGCCCTGACTCAAATGTTAATCTTCTTTGGCAAGACCCTCGCAGACACACCCAGGACCAATACAAGTTGACACTCAGTATTAACCATCCCAGGAATATTTTGAAAATTTTTAATGGACTTTTTCTTCTGCCTTTGAATATGAGATCATCACTTTAATTGGCATCTGACTAGAGACAAAAAAGGAGTTTTCATGGAAAGAATGCAAAGAGAAAGAATGAAGTACTATCCAACTTCTGATCTGCAACATAAAATTGTGCAGCAAGAAATAACCTTGTGTGTCAGGCTTTCCTTTTAGAGAATATAAGCTCTAAGAAAACAGGTTTTTTTTCTGTTTTGTTCACTGCTGCATCCCCTAAGAACAGAGCATGATACATAGCAGACATCCAATGTGTATTTAGTGAGTGTATGAATGAATGACAGGAAGTTGTATAAACGTTTTTATCTCCTCCTCTAGCACATCAGAAATCAAGTCTGGAGTTTCCAGTTCAGACTGGAGTTGCCAAACTCACAGAATTCTCCGACAGGGTAGAAAATACAACTTTCTGTTATAATGAAGGCATGTCACTTGTTGTTCCATTAAAGAAAGAGAATGCAATGCTGGAGGGCAGGTGAGATGTTCCACCATAACCTCCCCATGGAGATCGTGGAAGAAAAGAAAAGAGGGAACAAGACAACTGGAAGCATGTGCCCTGGTTTCTGTGCATTAGACAGGTAAGATACACCGAAGGCAGAAGAAAAATATTTGCCACATCTTCTATTGAGGACTCCTGAAAAAGATTATCTTTTGTGTGGCTTTCAACCCAACAAATTGAGTTGCTGTATCAGTTTGTCAGTGTAGTTCAGTCAGATAGAGAGGTGCTGAGATTTCACAAGTCTGCATAGCGCTATCTGATTCTCCTGAGGCACAGGTGAGACAACAGAAGTAGCTGAAGGAACCGCCAAGAAGACTGGCAGAAGGAGGCACCATGGTGAGGGACAAGGTGGTCCTGTAGCCAGGGTTGCAGAGCCAAGATCAGGTCTCAACTAAATAGAGTCACAGCTAACTTTACAGACATGAAACTGCTGGTGGGAGGGTAGGTCTTCCCTGGTATAGTAGCTTTCTATTCCTACATAATGGATCACTACAAATTTAGCAGCTTAAAACAGCATGCATTTTTTATGTTACAGTTTCTATGGTGAGGAGTCCAGGCACAGTTTGAGTCCTCCACTTACGATCTTAAAAGATGTTGGCTGGATGTAGTCTCATTTGGAGGCTCGAAGTATCACTCCAAGCTCAATCAAGTTGCTGGCAGAATCTATTTCATTGTGGTCTAGTACTGAGGGCCATGAATTTTTGTCTGTTGGCTTCAGGCAACCCTTCAGTTTACAGACCACCCCCAGTCCTTACTACATGGGCTTCCTTGTCAAATCCACAAGGAGAGTCTCTGCTGCTTAGAGCACTGACCTCAGGGAGGGCCAGTCCTTTCAAGCACTTTCACTGGATTAAATCAGGCCCATCCAGGATAATCTTCATTTTGATTTACTCAAAATCAACTCATTTGGAACCTTGATTATATCTGCAAAATCACTTCACCTTTGCCATATGACGTAACCTACTCACAGGAGTGACGTCCCATCACATTTGCCACATTCTGTTGGTTAGAGGCAATTCACAGGTCTCACTCCCACTCAAGGAGAGGGGATTACAACAAAGGTGTGAACACTGGTATATTAGGTCTCCCTAGGATCTGTTCTCCACGGTGGGCTCTAACCAGCAGAGAGGAAAGAGCAAACTGTGGGTTATGCAGGACAAATAACAACCAGGGTGATCATGCTGACCATCATCTCAGAGACCACAGAGCCATAAGATACCCCCCACCCCCCCATACACACACACCATACAATTGTGCCTCATATTTCTCTCCTCAAACACCCAGACGCAATCTCAAAAGGATGAAAGGAAGGGGAAACAGATGTAAAATCTCAGAGACTGATCACTTTTACCACTAGAGATTAAGGTTTACCTAAACAAACTGTTCAAATCATGAAGGCAGACAGAGTTGACAAAGCATCACATAGAATCAACAGTGAATTTTTTTAAATTATTATAAAGAGGGAGATCATGAGAGGGGCCAGATTCGTTAGAGATAAAATAAAGGGGCACGCATTCGTATCCACATAACTCCAAAAGATATGTAATTAAAAATCAATTTGACCTGCTGTACATATTTTTATAGAAATTCTATAACTAAACTCATGAAAGGTATCTTTATTCTTGGTGAATATGATTAATGTTATCTACTTACATATTATTGAAAACTGTAAAATAAGACAATTTTAAGTAAATTTAAAATGTTGTATAATTGTAAATACAAATAATAATCTTCTTGGTTTGAACATAAAGAATATGGCATAATTTTGCTATGAGAAAATTGAGTTTTCTTTGACCCTACTAAAGATGTGTTGAATAAACAATGTCCATTTAAATATTTGTCAAAGGGTAGGCCAGTCCTGGGCATCAATGTGCTTCAGTCTAGCCTTTCACCCTCTGCATGTAGATGCAGCTCACAAAAGAAGTCGCTGTCAGTCATTTGTTAGAATGGAAAGTGCATTTTGCCACATTAACTACTCTAGTAACCATTTATTACATGTTAGACACTATGCTTGGTGCTTTGTACATATAAAATCTCAGCAAATCATTGAAACACTATGAGAAATATATAATAATCTTATGGATAAGAGCACTAAGGCATTAAACGGTCAAGTAATTTGCCCAAGGTCATACTATGAGTAGAGATCCTGTAAGGATTTAAAGTCAGATCCACGTGGCTCCAAAGTCCATGCTTAAAATCCTTTTACTGTCTCTGTCAGACTGGTCTACAAAAACCAGTTTAAACCCAAAATGTAGCTGAATACAGTATTGTCATTGTACCTATAGCTTTTTAAAATGGGAAAATGGATTCCAAGTTCAGGTGAGACAGACACCCTTGTTTCTCTTTTCCACCCCTGCAGGAGATAAGGGCAGAGACTTTCTCAGCCGAGCATGGTTTCCTACCTCTAGGACAGAAGGAGACTCCACTAGCTCCAAGTCTGTGCTGGGAGCTGTTGCCACAAGCTGAGGCAGGACTCACGATGGACACTTTCAAGGCTCTGAGTGGGAAACCCTGGGGGTTAACAGTCTCCTGCCACATTAAAGCCCCAGGACATGATTACATCTGGGATGGTCCCTACTACCTTCTTACCGTCCCTCCTCAGGCTCCACAGACTGACCTATCTCCTTCCTTTCCACTGCCACTGTTTCTTGCGTCCAGTCAGGGTTTTACTGTTCTCTAACCTTCCACAATATAGAAGTTGTTCTTTAGTGTTCTGAATTTTAACCTTCTTATCAGACAAAAAGCAAATCAGAAGTTCCCCATTCATCCTACCCTTCCCCTAAAATATGGAAGCTCACATTTGCATGTAATTTTCAGTGACCAGACTGAGAGATTCAGGTGTAAGGGAGGTGAATATAACCAGTTGCTATGACAACAAGATATAAAATGGCATAGCAACTCATAGGACAAGCTTTTAAAATTACATAAATTTGAATTATTACAAGAAGCCATTTAAAACTACATATAAGAAAATGACTGGCCAATTGAAAGAAGTATACCACAAAAATAAACCATCTTGAATTAGGCAATTAAAGAGATATATACAATTCTAATCCTCAATGGACTGTGAGAAAGAGGGGAAATTACAATTCTGGTGTCTCTGTAATATTATTTGTCAATCATAGTGATCCAGCTGCATTCACATTAAAATTGTTCCTGCCTACCACAAAGTCGAGAATTAAGTCACAACTACATTACAAGGCCAACAAGAATGAAACAGAAGTGTTTGCCTTCACCATTTCATACCGTTGGCTATTCTCTCTTTCTTAAAATGTTCTTTCTCTTGGTTTCCTGACACTGCATCCATTTACAACCTTCCCTCCTCTCAAATTGTTCCTTTCTCTCACCATCTGGTTTTCACCAGGTTTTGTAGATGGCTCTCACCTCTTTGGTATTTAACCACAGTCCAAGATTAATACCTCCTGACTGGTGGCTCCCAAATCTGTACCTTCACTCCTAAACCTTTGGCCATGCAGCCCCACATTCCAACTGCATGAAGAAATCTCCATCTCCACTTGCATCTCAAAACCAGCACTCCTATATTCAAGGTGAAAGAGTATTTCTCCTCTTTTCTGGATTCCCTAATGAGGTTAATGGCACCAACATCTTCCAGGAATTCAGGCAAAAACTATTTTAGTCGTTGTCATTTCTTTTTCTCTCACATGCAGGCACTAAGCCCTATTAATTTGGCCTCTGGGATAGGTATAGAGTCCATCTGCTCCAGTGTAATCCAGATGGTCACCAACAAGTCTAGATCTGCCCATTATCCCCTCATCAAACTGAAGCAATGGGCTCCCAACAGCTCTCCCTACTTTCAGGCCTTCCTTATTCCATTATTGCTCTTACAATCCTGATCATAAGAATTACATCGGTTTGTACTGTGTTTTTAAAAGAAAAGTTTCCAGGCCTTGCCTCAGACCTACTGCATAGAATCTGTAGCAGAGGGACTTGGGAACTTATATTTTTCCAAGTATTCTCAGATGATTCCTATAATCAGTACTACCAGATTGACTTAATGTAGAGGCCTTAGGCAAAATTTTCCTGGCCCCCATTGCTGGCAAAATCAAGTCCTGCGTAACACTGAAAGCCCTCCACAATCTAGTCTACACACATCCTTCCAATCATTTTCCCCATTGTTATTTAACACATACCTTATACCCAAAATACACCATTTGTCATTTCCAGAATTTCCACATTTCCACCCATCCATTGTGGTGAAAGTTTTGTGCACATGTTTGCTTAGTCTGGATCACCCTATGACCCTGTCTCTCTGTATTCAAGTCCCATCTGTCTTTCAAAGTTAATTGTCACTATATTTATGACCATTTTTTGCTGCAACACCTTCTATTGCTACATTTATTGCTACATCTATTGATGCGCCTATCACTGTGGTTGTTATATTGCTATTTCTTTGTGTGCATGTCTGCATCTCCTCTGTGATATGAAGCTCCCTAAGGAAGATGACTACGCTGCTATCCATCATTATATTCTCAGAGAGCTCATACTAAGCAGCACACAGTTGGTGCTCAAAAATATTTGGAAGAAGGGAAACAGCAACAAAATCAGAATTGACTGCTTAGAGCAAATAGGCCTGCCCATTATTCCCTCTACTCATGCTATATTTTTCAGCTTCCTGGCATGACTCATATCATCACCATTGCCTGAATGCCCCCTCTTTCTTCCCCTTTGCTAGTGAAGTTCTACATAGTCTTTAAGACAGGGTCTCGCAAAATATGGGCCACCTGCCACTGGAATCAGAAATACCTAGGTTGTCAAACTGCAGATTCCCAGGTTTCTCCCACACATGAATTACAGTCTCTGGAAGATGGAGGCTAAGAATCTGCATTTTTGACCAGCATTCTCAAGCAATTCTTTTGCACAAGGATGTAGAGACCATCTGTTTTTAAACCTGGCTCAAGCCCAACTCCTCTTAGAAAGCCAACATGTGGATCCTTTTTATAGGCTTGATGCTGCTGCTTTGTGACCTTGTTTACTTTTGTCTCATGTTTTTATTTCATTTTGTAAGCTATCAAATAATTATAATCTGCATGAACTGTGGATACAAAATAGTATTATTTATAAAATGTCATATGACACTTATAGATTAATAACTATGAGTATGCCCTAGGATCAACCCACCACCATTCACATCTCTGCTCTAGCACTTACCTACTGGCTACGTGACTACTTAACCCCTCCATACCTCCACTATTCATCTACAGCTTAGAAGCATCCTAGGGCTGTACATCATAAGGCTGTTGCGAGGATTGCATGAGATAATTCACAGAAATACACAGTATCCTAAGAAGTACTAGTTATTGTTGCTGCTGTATGATTGTCACTGTCCAAAAAGTTCTTTTATTCTACTTGGGCAAACACAACACAAAACTTAAAAAAAGACTAACCCTAAATGCTTTAGGGTTATTTTTCTTTTCCCTCTGTTTCCCTCACAGTACAGTTGCCTTGTACATGAAATAGTGAACAAAAAGTACTGGACACATAGGAAGGGGCCCCAAATTTGGAAAGATCCAATACTGAACCATTATACAAAACTCTAATATTCAGGGCCTTACTCCTGGCAGCACAGTTTACTCTAAAGTTCCAAATCTAAATCATGTGAAACAATTCCTATCTAACCTATAACAAAAATCAAGAACTGAGACTCTACCTTTGTTTGGAGAGTCTATTAGCCAATCTCATAGTAGGTCTTGTCATTGTCAATATGGAAGAGTAGTAACTTCTCAGCTTGTGATTTCCATACTAAGGTATTTTGGCCAATGCATGTTTTCAGAGGTCTAAACCCTATCCCTCACCCCGTTCGTTGCTTTCTTTTTCTCTCATCATCTTGCCAATCATTCTACTGTAGAGAATGATCCAAGAAATATGTTCTCTGAAAGATTTAACTGACTTCTTCATGATCTTTTATGAAACTGTTTACAGGGGTTACCTCTTCCCACTATGCTTTTTTATCTTCTTATGGAAATATAAAAGTAAATTTCATCACACTTTTTTTAAAATTCAGGTTATTTGTTAATTTCAGCTTTTCTTTTAGATACAGTGGGGTGCATGTGTAGGATTGTTACATGGGTGTATTGAACCCAGATAATGAGCATAGTACCCAATAGGTAGCTTTTCAACTTAATGCCGCCCGCTTTCCCCCTAATTGGGCCTTAAGGCACCACTACTTCCTATAATAATTTGTCATAGTCTTTTTTTCCTCCAAAACATGATTTCTGCATTCAGTTTCTTTGTTTAGTCAATGCTTTAGATCACAGCTTATGCACTGGCAACGATTCTACAGGGACCAGGGCTTGCTGTGTGTAACACTAAACAATGCTTCTCCCTACAAAGCTCCATATCTTAATGTTTTAATAAATGAAAAATAAAGTAACAGGCAACCAAAAACTAAGATGATAGGATTGCCTTGTAATACATTTCCAAAAGCTATATATTTGCTTTTCTACTCATCCAAAGGGCAAGTGTTCTTTTCTATGAGCTATGTTTTAAATCTTTCTATTCTTATAACTGCTTTACTGAGATATGATTCACATATAATAAAATTCATCCTTCTAGTTTTCAATTCAATGTTTTTAATATATTCACAGTTGTGCAAAGAACATCACTATGTAATTTTAGAACATTTTCTTTTAGAAAAAGAAATCCTATGCCATTTTAGTAGTCCCTTCCCATCCCTTCTTCCAAGCCTCAGAAACCACTAATCTAATTTTTGTCTGTATGGATTTGCCTATTCTGGACATTTCATACAAATGAAAATATATATACATGTGGTCTTTGTGATGGGTTTCTTTCACTTGGAATATTTTCAAGGTTCAACCATGCAGCATATATCAGCACTTTATTCCTATTTATTGAATATTTCATTTTATGGATATAGCACACTTTGTTTATTCATCAGTCGGTAGATAAAATTTAAGTAGTTTTCACTTTTTGGCTATCATGAATAATGCTGCTAGGAACATGTGTCTACAAGTTTTTGTATGGTTGTATGTTTTCATTCCACTTGCATGTATGAGTAGGAGTGGAAATGCTGGGTCATATAACTCTGCTTCACATTTTGAGGAACTGCAAAACTGTCTGACAAAGTGGGCACACCAAGTTTACAGTCTCACCAGCAATAAAGGTTCTATAATAATTTCTCTATATCCTCACCAATGATTATTTTCCTTTTCTAAAATTAGAGCTATCCTAGTGGATGCAAAGTGGTATCTTGTGTGGTTTTCATTGCTTATACTTATCAGCCATTTGTCTATCATCTGTGGAGAAACATCTGCTCAAAGCTTTGCCTGTATTTTAGAGTATTTCTCTTTTTGTTGTTGAGTTATAAGAGTTCTTTATACATTTTAAATGTAAGTCCCTAATCAGATATATGATTTGCAAATATTTTGTACAATTCTGTGGTTGTATTTTCACTTTCTTTATGATATTTGTTAAAGCAGAAATGTTTTTCATTTTTATAAAGTCCAATTTACCTACTTTTGTCATTTTTTATATCTAAGAAACCATTACCTAATTCACAGTCATAAAGATTTCCCCCATGTTTTCTCTTAAGTGTTTTATACTCTTAGCTATGTCTAAGCCTATGATTTATTTTGAGTTCATTTTTGTCTGTGTTATTAGTTAGGGGTCCAGTTTTGTTGTTGTGCTTATGAATACTCATTAAATTTTTTGCACACTCTTGTCAAAAGTCAATTCGCCATAATTGGAAGGGTTAATTTCTGGACCTCAATCATATTCTGTTGACCTATATGTCTATCCTTATGCCAGTATCACACTGCCTTGATTACTGTAAATCTGTAATATGCTTTTAAGTAGGGAAGTATGACTCATCCCACTTTGCTCCTCTTTCAAGGTGATTTTGGCTATTCTAGGTTCCTTACATTTCTATATGACTTTTAGAATAGGCTTACCAATTTCTGCAATGAAGGTAAATAGGTTTTGAAAGGGATTGCATTGAATCTGTAGCTCAATTAGAGTAGTATTTTTGTCATAACAATGTTAAGTTTTCTAATCAATGAACATAGGATATCATTCCCTTTATTTGTCTAATTCATTTTAATGACGTTCTGTGGTTTTGTGTGAAAAGGTCTTGTATTTCTTTTGTTCAATTTACCTGGAAGAATTTTATTCTTTTATTCTGGTCCCATTTTTTTTTTCAACTTTTATTTTAGATTTATGGGGTACATGTGCAGGGTTGGTACCTGGGTATATTGCCTGGTCCTGGGGTTTGAAGTATCAATGATCTCGTCACTCACGTACTGAGCAAAATACCCAACAGTTATTTTTACAACCCTTGCCCTACTCCCTCTTTCCCTCTTCTAGTAGTCCCTAGTGTGTATTGTTCCCTTCTTTATGTTCATACGTATTTGATGTTTAGCTCCCAGTTATAAGTGAGTACATGAAGTATTTGGCTTTCTGTTCCTGCATTAATTCCCTTAGGATAATGGCTTTCAGTTGCAACCATGTTGCTGCAAAACACACGATTTTATTCTTTTTTATGGCTGCATATGATTCCATGGTGTATAGGTATCACTGTTTCTTTAATTCATTGTTGTTGGGATCTTAGGTTGATTACATGTCTTTGCTATTGTGAATAGTGCTGCAATGAACATGCAAGCATGTGTATCTTTTTGATAGAGTAATTTGTTTTCTTTTGGATAGCTACCCAGAATTGGGGTTCCTGGCTTAAAGAAGAGTATTGTTTTTAGTTCTTTGAGAAATCTCCAAACTGCTTTCCATGGTGGCAGAACTAATTTACATTTCCACCAACAGTGTATAAGCATTTCCTTTTCTCTGCAGCCTTACCAGCATCTGTTGCTTTTCGACTTTTTAATAACAGCCATTCTGACTGGTGTGAGATGGTATCTGATTCTAGTTTTGATTTGCATTTTACTGATGATTAGTGATGATGAGCACTTTTTCATATGTTTTTTGGCCACTAGTACATCTTCCTTTGAGAAGTGTTTATTCAGGTTGTTTTTTCCTTTTTAATTGTTTATGTTCCTTATTGATTCTGGGTATTAAACCTTTGTCAGATGCAAAGATTGTGAATATTTTCTGTCATTCTGTGGGTTGTCTATTTACTCTGTTGATAGTTTCTTTTGCTGTGCAAAAGTTTAGTTTAATTAGGTCCTACTTGTCAAGTTTTGTTTTTGTTGCAATTGCTTTTGAGGACTTAGTCATAAATTTTTTCTCAAAGGTCATGTCCAGAATGTTGTTTCCTAGGTTTTCTTCTAGGATTTTATAACTTGAGTCTTACATTTAAATCTTTAATCCATCTTAAGTTGATTTTGGTGTATGGTGAAACATAGGAGTCCAGTTTCAGTCTTCTGCATATAGCTAGCCAGCAATCCCAACACTATTCATTGAACAGGGAGTCCTTTCCTCATTGCTTATTTTTGACAACTGTGTCAAGAATTAGAAGGTTATAGGTATGAGGCTTTATTTCTGGGTTCTCTATTCTGTTTCATGGGCTTATGTGTCTGTTTCTGTACCAGTATCATGCTGTTTTGGACTGCAGGCTTACAGTAGAGTTTGAAGTTGGGTAATGTGATGCCTACAGCTTTGTTCTTTTTGCATAGGATTACTTTGGCTATTTGGGCTCTTTTTGGTTTCATGTAAATATTATAATAGTTTTTTCCAATTCTGTGAAAAGTAACATTGGTAGTTTGATAGGAATAGCACTGAATCTGTAGATTGCTTTGGGTAGTATGGCAATTTTAATGATATGGATTCTTCCAGTCTATGACTATATAATGTTTTTTCATTTGCTTAATATATGATTTCTTTTAGTAATGTTTTCTAGTTATCCTTGTAGAGATCTTTTACTTCCTTGGTTAGATGTATTCCTAGATATTTTTGTGTGTGTGGCTATTGTAAATGGTAAATGGGATTGCTTTCTTGATTTGTCTCTCAGCTTGAGCATTATTGGTGTATAGATATGCTACTGATTTTCTTATACTGATTTTGTATCCTAAAACTTTGCTGAAGTCATATCAGTTGCAGGAGGCTTTTGGTGGAGTCTTTAAGGCTTTCAAAGTATAGAATCATATCATCCATAAAAAGAGATAGTTTGACTTCTTCTTTTCCTATTTGGATCCCTTTTATTTCTTTCTCTTGCCTCATTACACTGGCTAGCACTTCCTATTCCATTACTATGTTGAATAGGAGTAGTAAGAATGGGCGTCCTTGTCTTCTTCCAGTTCTCAAGGGGAACGCTTCAAGTTTTTGCCTACTCAGTATGATGCTGGCTGTGGATTTGCCAAAATGGTCTTTATTATTTTGAGGTATGTCCATTCAAAGCCTAGTTCGTTGACACATCTATTGATTTGCGTATGTTGAATCAGACTTGCATCCCAGAAATGAAGCCTACTTGTTGATGGTGACTTAACTCGTTGATGTGCTGTTGAATACAGTTTGCCAGTATTTTGTTGAGAAATTTTGTATCTATGTTTTTCAGTGATATTGGAGTATAGTTTTCTTTTTTTAGTGTGTCTTTGCCAGGCGTTAGTATCAGGGTGATGCTGGCTTCACAGAATGGGTTAGGGAGGAGTCTCTCTTCCTTGATTTTTTAAAATAGTTTCAGTAGAATTGATACCAGCTTTTCTTTGTATGTGTGGTAGAATACAGCTGTAAATCTATCTAGTCTGGGGCTTTTCTTGTTTGGTAGGACTGTGAGTCAATTAAACCTCCTTCCTTTATATATTACCCAGTCTCAGGTATTTTTTTATAGCAGCATGAGAAGAGACTAATACAGTAGTCTGCAGAGAGTAAGGTGCTGCTATAAAGATGACTGAAAATGTGGAAGCAACTTTGGAACTGGGTAACAGGCAGAGATTGAAAGTTTGGTGGGCTCAGGAGACAGGAAGATGTGGGAAAGTTTGGAACTCCTAGAGATTTGTTCAATGACTAACCAAAATGCTGACAGTGATATGGACAATGAAGTTCAGGCTGAGGAAGTCTCAGATGGAGATGAGAAACTTGCTGGGAATTGGAGTAAAGGTGATTCTTGCTATGCTTTAGCAAAGAGACTGGTGGCATTTTGCCCCTGCCCTAGAGATCTGTGGAATTCCCTACTTGAGAAAGATAATTTAAGGTATATGGTGGAAGAAATTTCTGACTGGCAAAGCATTCAAAAGGAAGCAGAGCATAAAAGTTTGGAAAATTTGCAGCCTGATGATGCAATAGAAAAGAAAAACCCATGTTCTGAGGAGAAATTTAAGCCGGCTGCAGAACAAGGAGCCACAAGTTAATCACCATGACAACGGGGAGAATGTGGTCTCTACAGGGTATGTCAGAGACCTTCAAGGCAACCCCTCCCATCACAGGCCCAGAAGCCTAGGGGAGAAAAGTCATTTTGGGGGCCAGGTCCAGGGCTCCCTGGGTCTATGCAGCCTCAGAAAATGGTGCCCAGCATCCCAGCTGCTTTAGCTCCAGTCCTGGCTAACAGGGGCCAAAGTACAGCTCAGGTCATTGCTTCAGAGGGTGCAAGCCCCAAGCCTTGGTGGCTTTTATGTAATGGTGGGCCTGTGGGTACACAGAAGTCAAGAATTCATGTTTGGGAATCTTTGCCTACATTACAGAGGATGTTTGCAAACACCTGGATGACCAGGCAGATGTGTGCTGCAGGGGCAGAGCCCTCATGGAGAACCTATACTAGCACAGAAGGGAAATGTGAAGTAAGAGCCCCCACAGAGAAGATTGCCACCATCTTCCAGCCCCTAAAATGGTAAGTCCACTGACAGCTTGCACTGTGCACCTGGAAAAGTCACAGGCACTCAACACTAGCCCATGAAAACATCCTGGAGGGGAACTGTACTCTGCAAAACCACAGGGGCCAAGCTGCCCAAGGCTGTGGGAGCCCACCCCTTGCATCAGTGTGTCCTGGATGTAAGACATGAAGTCAAAGGAGATTATTTTTCAGCTTTAAGATGTAATTACTGCCTCATTAGATTTGGGACTTGCAAGGGGCCTGTAGTCCCTTTCTTTTGGCCAATTTCTCCCATTTGGAATGAGTGTATTTACCCAATGTCCGTACCTCCATTGTTTCTAGGAAGTGACTAAATTGTTTTTATTTTACAGGCTCATAGGTGCAAGGGACTTGCCTTGTCTCAGATGAGACTTTGGACTTGGACTTTTGAGTTAAAGCTGGAATGAGCTATGACTTTGCGGGACTAATAGAAAGGCATGATTGTGTTTCAAATGTGAGGACATCTGAATTAAGAGGAGCTAGAGGTAGAATGATACAGTTTGGCTGTGTCCCCACCAAATCTCATCTTGAATTGTAGTTACCATAATCCCCATAAGTCGTGGGAGGGACCAGGTGGGAGGTAATTGAATCATGGGGGCGGTTACCGTCATACTTCTGTTCCTATGATACTGAGTGAGTTCTCACAAGATCTGATGGTTTTTAAAGGGGCTTCCCCCTTTGCTTGGCACTCATTCTTCTCTCTCCTGCCACCAAGTGAAGAAGGATGTGTTTTCTTCCCCTTCCACCATGATTGTAAGTATTCTGAAGTCTCCCCAGGCATGTGGAACTGTGAGTCAATCAAACCTCCTTCCTTTATAAATTACCCATTCTCGGGGATTTCTTCACAGCAGCATTAGAACTAACTGATACAGTAGGTTTTCAAATTACTGATTCCATTTTGGAACTTGAAATTGAACTGTTAGTGTCTCAATTTTTTACTGATTCAATCTTGAGAGATTGTATGTTTCCAGGAATTTATTCATTTTCTCTAGATTTCCTAATTTGTATACATAGAGATGTTCATAATAGTCTCTCAGAATTTTTTGTATTTCTGTGAGATCAGTTCTGTTGTTTCTGGTTGTGCTAATTTGAATCATCTCTTTTTTTATTTCTTAATTTAGCTAACACTCTATCAATCATGTTTATCCTTTCAAATAGCTTTTTATTTCCCTGATTTGTAATATGGATTTTTGGTTCTCAATTTTATTCAATTCCAGTTTGATTTTAGTTATTTCTTTTCTCCTGCTAGCTTTGGGGTTGGTTTGTTCTTGCTTTTTAAATTCCTCTTGCTGTGATGTTAGAATAAAAATTTGAGATCTTTCTAACTTTTTGAGGCAGGCATTTAGCCCTATAAACTCACCTCTTAACACTGCTTTTGCTGCATCCAGGAGATTTTGATATGTTGTGCTCTGTTTTTATTTATTTCAAAGAATTTTTATTTCTGCCTTGATTCCATTGTTTACCCAAAAGTCATTCAAAAGCAAGCTGTTTAATTTCCACATAACTGTGTAGTTTTGAGAGATTTTTTTGGTATTGATTTCTACTTTCATTCCACTGTAGATCAAGAGTCTGGGTGGTATAATTTTGATTTTTTAAATGTATTTAGACCTACTTTATGGCTATGCATGTAGTCAATTTGGAGTACGTTCCCTTTGCAGATAAAAAAATGCATATTCTATGATTGATAGGTGGAGTATTCTGTAGATGTCTATAAGGTCCAACTGATAAAGTATCAAAAGTCCAGAATTTCTGTATTTGTTTTCTGCCTCAATGATCTGGCTAATATTGTCAGTGGGGTGTTGAAGTATCCCACTATTACCATGTGGTTCTCTAAGGTTTTTCATAGGTCTAGAATTACTTTTATGAATTTCAGTGCTCCAATGTTTGCTGCATACATACTTAAGAGAGTTATGTTCTCTTGTTGAATTCAATCTTTTATCATTATATAATGCCCTTCTTTGTCCATTTTTACTGTTTTTTGTTTAAAGTCTGTTTTTTCTGATATAATATTTGTGACCTCTGCTTTCTGTTGTTGGTGCTTTCTATTTGCATGATAGATCTTTCTTCAACCTTTTATTTTGAGCCTATGGGTTTTATTACAAGTGAGTAGGGTCTCTTGAAGACAGCAGACAGATGAGTTTTGTTTTTTAATCCAATTTCCCACTCTTCCTTTTAAGTAGGGCATTTAGACCACAAACATTCAAGGTTAATATTGATAAATAAGATTTTATTCTTTATTATTTATGTATTTACTTTTTTGAGATGGAGTTTTACTCTTGTCACCCAGGCTGGAGTGCAATGGCATGATCTCAGCTCACCACAACCTCCACCTCCTGGGTTCCAGCGATTCTCTTGCCTCAGCCTCCCAAGTAGCTGAGATTTCAGGCATGCACCCCCAGGCCCAGAAAACTTTTGTATTTTCAGTAGAGACAGGGTTTTACTGTGTTAGTCAGGCTGGTCTCAAACTCCTGACCTCAGGTGATCCACCCGTCTTGGCCTTGCAAAGTGCTGGGATTACAGGTGTGCACTACCACACCTGGCCAATATGTAAGATTTTAATCCTACTGTGAAGTTTTTACCTGTGTGCCTTGTAGTTTCTGTTGTGTTTTGCTTTATAGCCTCTGTGGGATATGTACTTCAGTATGTTTTTGCGGTGCTAGTATTGTTCTATTGTTTCCATGTTTAGAACTCCTTTAAGGGTCTCTTATAAGGCCAGTCTAGTGGTAAATTCTTTTAGCATTTGTTGGTCTGGAAAAGTGTATTTCGCCTTCATTTTTGAAGCTTAGTTTGGTGGGATATGGAATTCTTTGTTCAAATTCTGTTTTTAAAATGCTGAAATAGGCCCCTGATATCTCCAGGTTTGTAAGGTTTCTACCAAGAAGTCCACTGTTAGCCTGATTGGGTTCCCTTTGTGTGTGATTTGCCCTTCTTCTCTAGCTACCTGTAAGACTTTTCTTTAGCATTGACCTTGGACAGTCTGAGTAATATATGCCTTGGTGATATTCATTTTGTATAGTATCCCACAGTTATTCTCCAGGTTTCTTTTATCTGGATGTCTACCTCTCTAGCAAGATTAGGGTAGTCTTCTTAAATTAGTTCCTTTAACATATTTTCTAGGTTGTTTGCTTTTTTCCTTTTCTCTGAGGAATGCCACTAATTCTTAAGTTTCATCACTTTATATAGTCCCATATTTCTCAAAAACTTTACTTATTAAAAAAAATTTTCTTTAAATTTTTGTCAGATTGGATTTATTAAAAACACAGGTATTCAAGCTCTGAAATGCTTTCTTCTGTTTAATTCAGTCTATTGATAAAGCCTTTAATTATATTTTGAAATCTCTTAAGTGAGTTTTTCCATTCTAGAAGCTCTGTTGATTTCAAGATGTTTATCTCTTTCTCTATTTCCTGGATTGCTTTAGAAATTTCTTTGTGAATCTTCAACCTTGTCTTAGAACTCAATGAACTTCCTTTAAATTCATGCTTTGAATTCTTTGTCATTTCTGAATTTCCCTTTTGGTTAGGAAAAGCTAATGCAATTCTTTGGTAGTATCACTACATTCAGATTTTTCAGATATTTCAGATTTTTCATGATGCCAGAATTGTTGTGCTGTTCCCTTCTTATCTACAGACATGGGCACTTCTAATTTTTATTATTTTATGTGGGTAGGACTTTTTAAATTATTTTTTTGCGTGTCCAATTTTTTTCTTTTTCTTTTTTTCTCTATAATGTTTTCTTTTTTCTTTCCCTTTCTCCCCCTCTCTAGAGGGAGTGTCGCAGTAGAGAATGCTGAACAGGAACTTTTGGCTTTGCTTCTATATCCCTATGTGCTTCTTTCAGCAGGTTTTATATTGGGCTGTACAGTTTTTCCTACAAGCCCAACTACGGTAACTCATAGGTAAGAGCCAGCTGCAGCCAACATGACTGGGTATATATTTGATCCTTGTTTACTGGCAGAAGCTATCTATTGCCTCAGGCATGGGCTGATTTATGAAATTTACAGTCATCTGAACTCCCTCTTCCGTCCTGCAGAGGGGTAGGTTAGTGCGGGGGCATAAAGGGCAGGGCCAGACGAGCCAACTCTGCCTGCAGGTCCTCTTATGGCAAACATAGGCACCAGTGATAAAGGAGAATCCAATGGGTGGCCACCAAGCACCCAGAGGTGTGCCTAGGTGTGGAGCTGGGAAACCTCCTTGGTACAAGTTCCTGCATGGGGAAGTGCAGCAGCCTAAACTCCTAATCTAGGAAAGTGGGCGCTCTCTATGTCTGGAAATCTGCCTGTGCATGGAGAGAGTCCCCCTGTACCAGCATCTCTGCAGAGGAAGGGTGGGGTGGCTCAGGCTGCTGAAGTAGGCAATTAGGTACTCAGTGCCTGGAGATCTGCCTGGAGGGCAGGGAGCATAAAGAGCCCTACTGCACCAAGATCTATGTCGGAATAGTGAAGCAGCTCAGGCTGCTAAACTATGTGAGTGGGTGCTCCTAATACCTGGAGGACTGCCTGAGCGTGGAGCAGAGAGAGTACTGCTGCACCACAATATATGTCCAGGAAAGGTAGAGCAGCTCAGGCTGCTGGTACAGGCAACGGGTTTCTCCAAATGTCCGGATGTCTGCTTGAGAGTAAAGCAGAGAGGGCCCTGCTGTACCTCAATCTCAGGGGAGCAGGGTGGGGCACCAATCTATGTCAAAGGCAGGCTGTTTCCAGGGCTCCAAGCTGGCTCTGTCAGCAAGTCTTGCCACGCACAAGAAACCAAAACTGCAGCAGCTCTCCTCACACCCCAGGCTTGCAACTGGGCAGAATACAATTCCTGCACCTCCTGCTGAGATGCTTTCCATATTTCTGGCTGTAAAGGCCTCTACCCCACTCCAGAGCAGCCACTGCAATACCTAGCCCCAAACGAAAATGCCTAAGCAGCACACTGCTAGGTTGCCAAAGAATGGCTAACTTCATATGTACCTGGATTAAAATGGCATCCTGCTCTCAATCTGGCTTATTTGCAAAGAGATATTTTGAATTTCTGTGGAATCAGTGGTGATATCCCTTTTGTCATTATTTTGTGTCTATTTGATTCTTTTCTATTTTCTTCTTTATTAGTCTGGCTAGCAGTCTATTTTGTTAATCTTTTCAAAAAAAAAAACAAACCAGCAACAGCTCCTAGATTCATTGATTTTTTAAAGTGTACTTTAAGTTTTGGGGTATGTGTGCAGAACATGCAAGTTTGTTACCTAGGTATACAGGTGCCATGGTAGTTGAATGCATCTATCACCCCATCATCTATGTTAGGTATTTCTCCTAATGCTATCCCTCCCCTAACTCCCCACCCCCGACAGGCCCCAGTGTGTGATGTTCCCCTCCCTGTGTCCATGTGTTCTCATTGTTCAACTCCCACTTATGAGTGAGAACATGAGATGTTTGGTTTTTTGCTCTTGTGTTAGTTTGCTGAGAATTATAGTTTCCAGCTTCATATATGTCATTGCAAAAAAACATGAACTCATCCTTTTCTACGGCTGCATAGTATTCCTATGGTATATATGTGCCACATTTTCTTTATCTAGTCTATTATTGATGGGCATTTTTGAAGGGTTTTTCGTGTCTCTATCTCCTTTAGTTCTGTTCTGATCTAAATTAGTTATTTCTAGTCTTCTGCTAGCTTTTGAATTTGTTTGCTCTTGCTTCTCTAGTTTTTTATTTGTGATGTTAGGGTGTCTACTTTTGATCTTTCCTGCTTTCTCTTGTGGGTATTTAGTGCTATAAATTTCCCTCTAAACACTGCTTTAGCTGTGTCCCAGAGATTCTGATATATTCTCATTGGTTTCTAAGAACTTGGTTCCATTCTCCCCATCACTTTTCAGGTACACCAATCAATCGCAGGTTTGGTCTTTTCACACAGTACCATATTTCCTGGAAGCTTTGTTTGTTCCTTTTCATTCTATTTGCCTTATCTTGTCTTCATGCTTTATTTCCTTAAGTTAATATTCAATCTCTGATATCCTTTCTTCCACTTGATCAATTCAGCTATCAATGCTTGTGTATACTTCACGAAGTTCTTATGCTGTGTTTTTCAGCTCCATCTGCTCATTTATGTTCTTCTTTAAACTGGTTAATCTAGTTAGCAGTTTCTGTAACATTTTGTCAACGTTCTTAGCTTCCTTGCATTGTGTTAGAACATGCTTCTTTAGCTCAGAGGAGTTTGTTATTACCCACTTTCTGAAGCCTAATTCTGTCAATTTGTCAAACTTGTTCTCTATCCAGTTTTGTGCCCTTGCTGGAGAGGAGTTGAATCATTTGGAGAATAAGAGGCATTCTGGTTTTTGGAATTTTCAGCATTTTTGCACTGTTTTTTCCTCCTCTTTGTGTATTTATCTACCTTTGATCTTTGAAGCTAATGACCTTTGGATGGGGTTTCTGTGTGTGGCTGAGGGTAGTCCTTTTTGTTGATGTTGACGTTACTGCTTTCTGTTTGTTAGTTTTTCTTCTAACAGGCCCTTCTTCTGCAGGTCTGCTACAGTTTGCTGGAATTCCACTCCAGACCCTATTTGCCTGTGTATCACCAGTAGAGGCTGAAGGACAGCAAAGATTGCTGCCTGTTCCTTCCTCTGGAAGCTTTGTCCCAGAGGGGCAATGGTCTGATACCAGCCTGGGCTCTCCTGTATGAGGTGTCTGTCAATCCCTGTCAGGAGGTCTCTTTCAGTCAGGAGGCATGCACGTTAGGGACCCACTTCAGGAGGCAGTAAGTCCCCAGACTAGGATGTACCCAGGGGTTTTCTGGGCAATGCACAGTTCTGCACATGCACATAGCCTTCTACAACCCTAGGAATATGTCAGAGCTTTCCAAATTCCACATATTCATCTCATTTCTCAGATTTTACTGTTAAGTTTTTTAGCTAGCATCTTGTTTGCCTCAAGTGGTGTATTGCTTCAGGAGCTGGGCATTAAACAATTGCTGCTATTCTGTATTTGACAAACATCCTAGGAAAAGGGCTTTTCCACTAAGTGAGCTCTAAATTAGGTCAAGTAGAGACAATTCCTGTGCAGTGGTCTTTTCCAGGAAGCTTCCAGGCAGGTCAGATAGTGACAATTCTCTGGGGATGGAGCTTTTCGGGGCTCTCCAAATACGTTCCTCCCCTTCACTGGCTGCTAGGATACTGGTTTATCTAATGACTGTATTTGCAGATCTGCTGGTTGTCAAGGCTACTGCAGAGTTTGAGAAAGGGAGGGAAATTGGGAAGTTAAAAAGCCAAAAGCTTCCTCTTGTTTCTACAGAGACCCAGCCATTTTTCCTGAATAAATGACTCACAGATTGTTGCAAATCTTTGGTTAATTTTCAGTGTCCTACAAAAGTTTATTTTGATAATTTTTCTCGTGTTTTTGTTGCTTTTAAAGAAGAAGTCTTCAGAGGTTTTATTATACCATTTCCAAACTGCTTCTGAGCCTTTTTAATAAGTGGTACTTCAGAGGACTTGTAATCCAAACATATAAATAATTCTTACAAATCAATTATTTTTTAAAATTCAAATTTTTGGAATTTTGAAACAGGAAAAATTTGAACAGATACTTTAGCAAGAAAGATATGTGGAGAGCAAAAAAATACATAAAAATATTATCCATATGGAGTTAATTTTAGTGTAAGGTGTCAGGAAGGGGTCCAGTTTCTGCTTTCTGCACATGGCTAGCCAGTTTTCCCAACACCATTTATTAAACAGGGAATTTAATAAATTCCCCACTGCTTGTTTTTGTCAGGGTTGTCAAAGATCAGACGGTTGTAGATGTGTGGCATTGCCTCCAAGGCCTCTGTTCTGTTCCATTGGTGTATACCTCTGTTTTGGTACAAGTACCATGCTGTTTTGATTATCGTAGACTTATAGTATAGTTGAAGTCAGGTAGCATGATGCCTCCAGCTTTGTTCTTTTTGCTAAGAATTGACTTGGCTATGCAGGCTCTCTTTTGGTTTCATATGAAGTTTAAGGTGGATTTTCCCAGTTCTGTGAAGAGAGTCACAGGTAACTTGATGGGGATAGCATTGAATCAATAAATTACTTTGGGCGGTGTGGTCATTTTCACAATATTGATTCTTCCTAACCATGAGCATGGAAGGTTTTTCCATCTGTTTGTGTCCTCTCTTATTTCCTTGGGCAGTGGTTTGTAGTTCTCCTTGAAGAGGTACTTTACATCTTTTGTTAGTTGTATTCCTAGGCATTTTATTCTCTTTGTAGCAATTGTGAATGGCAGTTTGTTGACTTGGCCCTCATTAAGTCTATTATTGGTGTATAGGAATGTGTGTGATTTCTGCACATTGATTTTGTATCCTGAGACTTTGCTAAAGTTGCTTATCAGTTTCAGGAGACTCTGGGCTGAGATGACGGGGTCTTCTAAATATAAAATCATGTAATCTGCAAACAGAGACAATTTGTCTTCCTCCTTTCCTAATCGAATACCCTTTATTTCTTTCTCTTGCCTGATTGCTCTAGTTAGAACTCCCAATACTATATTGTATAGGAGTGGTGAGAGAGGGCATCCTTGTCTAGTGCCAAAATTTAAAGGAAATGCTTCCAGTTTTTGCCCATTCAGTATGATATTGTCTGTGGGTTTGTCATAAATAGATTTTACTATTTTGAGATATATTTCATAGATAACTAGTCTACTGAGACTTTTTAGCATGAAGGGCTGTTGAATTTTGTCAAAGGACTTCTCTGCATCTATTGAGATAATCATGTGGTTTTTGTCTTTGGTTCTGTTTATGTGGTGAATTACATTTATAGACTTGTATATATTCAACCAGCCTTGCATCCCCAAGATGGAGCCTACTTGATAGTGGTGGATAAGCTTTTTGATGTGCTGTTGGATTCAGTTTGTCAGTTTTTTATTGAAGATTTTTGCATCTATGTTAATCATGGATATTGGCCTGAAGTTTTCTTTTGTTGTTGAGTTTCTGCCCGGATTTGGTATCAGGATGATGTTGGTCTCATAAAATGATTTGGGAAGGATTCCCTCTTTTTGGATTGTTTGGAATAGCTTCAGAAGGAGTGGTACCAGCTCCTCTTTGTATGTCTGGTAGAATTCAGCTGGGAACCCATCTGGACCTGGGCTTTTTCTTTGGATGGCAGGCTATTAATTGCTGCCTCAACTTCAGCCTTTGTTATTGGTCTATTCAGAGTTTTGACTTCTTCCTAGTTTAGTTTTGGGAGGGTGCAAGTGTCCAGGAATTTATCTATTTCTTCCGGGTTTACTGGTTTATATACATAGAGTTGTTTGTAGTAATCTCTGATGGTAGTTTGTATTTCTGTGGAATCTATGGTGATGTCCACTTTATCATTTTTTACTGAATCTATTTGATTCTTCTCTCTTTCTGTTATTATTAATCTGGCTAGTGGTCTATTTTGTTGATCTTTTAAAAAAATAGCTCCTGGATTTATTAATTTTTTGAAGAGTTTTTTGTGTCCCTATCTCCTTCAGTTCTGCTCTGATCTTAGACATAAGACCGAACACCACAAAAACCCTAGAAGAAAACCTAGGCAAAACCATTCAGGACACAGGCATACGCAAGGACTTCATGACTAAAACACCAAAAGCAATGGCAACAAAAGCCAAAATAGACACATGGGATCTAATTAAACTCCAGAGCTTCTGTACAGGAAAAGAAACAATCATTAGAGTGAACTGGCAACCAACAGAATGAGAAAAAATTCTGCAATCTACCCATTTGACAAAGGGCTAATACCCAGAATATACAAAGAACTAAAACAGATTTACAAGAAAAAAACAAACCCATTCAAAAGTGGGCAAAGGATATGAATAGACACTTTTCAAAAGAAGACATATATGAGGCCAAAAAACATATGAAAAAAATGCTCATCATCACTAGTCATTAGAGAAATGCAAATCAAAACCACACTGAGATACCATCTCACGCCAGTTAGAATGGCAATCATTAAAAAATCTGGAGACAACAGATACCGGAGAGGATGTGGAGAAATAGGGACACTTTTACACTGTTGTTGGGAGTGTAAATTAGTTCAACCATTGTGAGAAACAGTGTGGCAATTCCTCAAGGACCTTGAAATAGAAATTCCATTTGACCCAGCAATCCCATTACTATGTATATATCCAAAGGATTAATTGTTCTATTATAAAGACACGTGCACACGTATGTTCACTGCAGCTCTGTTTTCAATAGCAAAGACCTGGAACCAACCCAAATGCCCATCAATGATAGACTGGAGAAGGAAAATGTGGCACATATACACCATGGAATACTATGCAGCCATGAAAAACGATGAGTTAGTGTCCTTTGTAGGGACATGGGTGAATCTGGAAACCATCATTCTCAGCAAACTGACACAATAATAGACAAACAAACACCACATGTTCTCACTCATAAGCAAGTGCTGAACAATGAGAACACATGGACACAGGGAGAGGAGCACCACACAATGGGGTCTGATGGGAGGGGAGGGACAGTGGGGTTGAAGGAGTTGGGGAGGGATAACATGGTGAGAAATGCCAGATATCAGTGAAGGGGAATGAGGCAGCAAACCACATTGCCATGTATGTACCTATGCAACAATCATGCATGTTCTACACATGTACCCCAGAACCTAAAGTGCAATAAAATATATATAAAATAATATTAAAATATACAAAACAAACAAAAAATATTATCAACATCTTTAGTTATTAGGGAAATGCATATTTAAACCACAATATGACACCACTACAAACTTACTAGAATCATTAAGATTTAAAAATATGGGATAAAAAAATAACTGCTAAGTGCTGGTTAGGATGCAGAGCAACTGGAACTCTCATATACTACTGGTGGTTGTACAAAATGGTACAACCAAAAGTTTAGTACATACCAAATGTTTGGCAGTTTCTTATAAAGTTAAACATACCCTTACCACACAGCCTAGCAATCCTACTGTAATTATTTTCCCAAGAGAAACAAAAACATATACCCATCTAATGTTCTGTATGCAACTGTTTATAACAGCAACAACTTTATTCATAATAATCACGAACTAGAAACAATCCAAAGCTCATTAACTGGTGAGTTAAATATTAAGAAACAAACTACTGATACAAGCAGTAATATGGATAAATATCAAATGCAGCAGGGCTAGTAAAAGAAGCCAAACTAAAAGGACTTCATACTATATTATTCCATTTATATGACATTCGGGAAAAGGCAAAACTACATAAAACGAAAATAGGTTAATATTTTTCATGGCTTTGGGTTGGGTTAAAGGATGAACCACAAAGAGGTATGAAGTAACATTTTGGGGTGAGGGGAAAGTTCAAAAAGAGATTACCTAGCAGTGTCCACTTATCAACATTCATAGAGTCATACATCTAAAAAAGGTAAACTTTACTGTATGCAAATTGTACCTCAACAAACTTGACCAAAAGGAAAAGGAATCTTCCTGCTCTAAACAACACTTCTCTTGATTAAATTAGTTTAGCTTAAGACTACCCTTAGCCAGAGGAGGCGTGCCAAGATGGCCAAGAGAAGGCAACACTAGAATGCAGCTCCCCGCGAATGAGATGCAGAGGGCTAGAAGACTATGATTCCATGTGAAGTGCCAAGTTCATTTTGGTGGGACTGTTAGGACTCTTAAAACAGCCCAGGGAAGGAGCTGAAGCAGTGTGAGAGCCGCCCATGGAGCCGCCCATGGATGTGCCCATGGAGGGCGGGGCACATCCCCAACTGCAACGTGCAGCTGGTTCAAAGGGTCAGGGACTTCACCCCCTCCATGCTCTGATTTGGATCCTGTGCTTACCTCATCTTTCCTGCAACCCACGGTCCATGAGAGCCCCACCAGACTGAGGGGTACCGTGGGTTGTCAATGCAAATCTGAGCAACGGCTCCCACCTGGTGCCCCAAGTTGTCAGCACAGACCTGGGCAGAAGTTTGGACCAACGTGAGTGGGACGGAACAACCCATCCCATAGAAAGAAGCAGAGTTGAAAGCAGGGAAACAGGCCATAAGGCCTGGCAGGCTCCACCTCCACAAAACTCAAACTGAAGCCCGTGCTCTAGAGAGCTTCCCAGTGAATACACCAGTTTGATCCCAAACAGGAAGATCAAGCTTGGGGAAGGAGAGACGCCACTGAGAAAGTGGGGCTAATATCACCTGCAAACAAACTCCAGGGGAGACCACCTACCCAGCAACCTGACTGAATCTGAAGCAGCCCAGTAGCGCCTCTACAGGCCAAAAAGGATATAGCTCCAATCTCAACAGAAAGGATGTCCACTAAGAGATTCCCCCAACATCACCAACTTCAAAGATCAAAGGGAGATAAATCCACAAAGATGAGAAAAAACCAGCACAAAAAGGATGAAACAATCAAAGACCAGAACACCTCTTGCCCTCCCAGGGATCACAACTCCTCACCATAAAGGGAATGAAACAACACAGGAAATGAGTTTGATGAATTGACAGAAGCAGGCTTCAGAATGTGGGGAATAACAAACTTCTCTGAGTTAAAAGATCATGTTCTAACACAATGCAAAGAAACTAAGAACCTTTGGAAAAAAGGTTAGATGAAATACTAACTAGAATAACCAGCTTAGAGAAGAACAAAAATGACATGATGAAGCTGAAAAACACAGCACAAGAACTTCAGAAGGTATATACAAGTTTCAACAGCCAAATTGATTAAGCAGAAGAAAGGATATCAGAGATAGAAGATCAAATCAAGGAAATAAAATGAAAAGGCAAGATTAGAGAAAAAAGAGTGAAAAAAATGAACAAAGCCTCCAGGAACAATGGGATTATGTGAAAAGACCTAATCTACACTTGATCAGCATACCTGAATGGGATGGGGAGAATCAATCCAAGCTGGAAAACACTCTTCGGGATATTATCGAAAAGCACTTCCCCAACCTAACAAGGCAGGCCAACATTCAAATCCAGGGAATAGAGAGATCACCACAAAGATATTTCTCAAAAAGAGCAACCTCAAGGCGCATAATCGTCAGATTCACCAGCGGTGAAATGAAAGAAAAACTCTTAAGGGCAGCCAGACAGAAAGGTCAAGTCACCCACAAAGGAAAGACCATCAGATCCACAGTGGATCTCTTGGCAGAAACCGTACAAGCTAGAAGGGACAGGGCACCAATATTCAACATCCTTAAAGAAAAGAACTTTCAACCCAGAATTTCATACTTGACCAAACTAAGCTTCATAAGTGAAGAAGAAATAAAATCCTTTACAGACAAGCAATTGCTGAGAGATTTCATTGCTACAAGACCTGCCTTACAAGAGCTCCTAAAGGAAGTACTAAACATGGAAAGCAACAACTAGTACCAGCCACTGCAAAAACGTACCAAATGGTAAAGAACAATGACGCAATGAAGAAACTGTGTCAACTAACGGGCAAAACAACCAGCCAGTAACAAAATGGCAGGATCAAATTCAAACATGACAACATTAACATTGAATGTAAATGACCTAAATGCCCCAATCAAAAGACACAGCCTGGAAACTAGATAAAAAGTCAAGACCCATCAGTGTGCTGCATTCAGGAGACTCATCTCACATGCAAAGGCTCACAGAGACTCAAAATAAAGGGATGGAAGAAGATTTACCAAGCAAATGGAGACCAAAAAAGAAGCATGCATAGCAATCCTAGTCTCCGATAAAACAGATTTTAAACCAACAAAGATCAAAATAGACAAAAAGGGGCATTACATAATGGTGAAAAGATCAATGCAACAAGAAGAGCTCATTATCCTAACTATGTATGCACCTAATGCAGGTTCACCCAGATACATAAAGCAAGTTCTTAACGACCTACAAAGAGACTTAGACTCCCACACGATAATAGTGGGAGACTGTAACACCTCACTGACAATATTGGACAGATCAATGAGACAGAAAGTCACCAAGAATATCCAGGACTTGATTGCAGACCTGGACCAAGCAGACCTAATAGACATTTACAGGACACTCTACCCCAAATCAACAGAATACACGTTCTTCTCAGCACGACATCACACTTACTCTAAAATTGACCACATAATTCGAAGTAAATCACTCCTCGGCAAATGCAAAAGAACAGAAATCATAACAGTCTCTCACACCACAGTGCAATCAAATTAGAACTCAGGATTAAGAAAAACACTCAAAACTGCACAATCACATGGCAAACTGAACAACTTGCTCCTGAATGACGAATGGATAAATCCAATGAGAATGAAGACAAAATGTACCAGAATATGGGACATATTTAAATCAGTGTCTACAGAGAAATTTATAGCAATAAATGAACACATGAGAAACAAGGAAAGATCTAAAATTGACACCGTATCATCAAAATTGAAAGAGCTAGAGGTGCAAAATCAAAAAAAAAAAAAAAATAGCAAGCAGAAGACAAAAAAATAACTAAGATTGGAGCAGAACTGAAGGAGACAGAGACACAAAAAAACCCTTCAAAAAAAATCAATAAATCCAGGAGCTGGTTTTTTGAAAAAATCAACAAAATAGACAGACTGCTAGCTAGACTAATAAAAAAGAAAGGAGAGAACAATCAAATAGATGCAATAAAAAGTGGCAAAGGGAAGATCACCACCGACTCCTCAGAAATACAAACTATCATCAGAGATTACTACAAACAGCTCTATGCACATAAACCAGTAAATCTGGAAGAAATTGATAAATTCCTGGACACTTGCACACTCCCAAGATTAAGCCAGGAAGTTGAAACCCTGAATAGACCAATAAGAAGGTCTGAAGTCGAGTAAGCACTTAGTAGCCTACCAACCAAAAAAAGTCCAGGTCCAGATGGGTTCACAGCCAAATTCTACCATATGTACAAAGAGAAGCTGGTACCATTCCTGTTGAAACTATTCCAAACAATACAAAAAGAGGGAATCCTCCTTTAGTCTTTCTATGAGACCAACATCATCCTGATAACAAAACCTGGCAGAGACACAACAAAAAGAAAACTACAGGCCAATATCCATGATCAACATTGATGCAAAAACCTTCAATAAAATAGCGGCAAACTGAATCCAACAGCACATCAAAAAGCTTATCCACCACTATCAAGTAGGCTTCATTCCAGGGATGCAAGGCTGGTTCAACATACACAAGTCTACAAATGTAATTCACCACATAAACAGAACCAAAGGCAAAAACCACATGATTATCTCAATAGAGGCAAAGGCCTTTGACAAAATTCAACAGCCCTTTATGCTAAAAACTCTCAATAAACTAGTTATCAACGGAACATATTTCAAAACAATAAAATCTATTTACGACAAACCCACAGCCAATATCATGCTGAACGGGCAAAAACTAGAAGCATTCCCTTTGAATTCTGGCATTAGACAAGGGTGCCTTCTCTCACCACTCCTATTCAATATAGTATTGGAAGTTCTAGTCAGAGCAATTAGGCAAGAAAAAGAAATAAAGGGCATTCAATTATGAAAAGAAGAAGTCAAATTGTCCCTATTTGCAGATGACATGATTGTATATTTAGAAGACCCCATCGTCTGAACCCAAAACCTCCTTAAGATGATAAGTAACTACAGCAAAGTCTCAGGATACAAAATCAATGTGCAGAAATTATAAACATACCTACACATCAACAACAGACAAACAGAGAGCCAACTCATGAGCAAACTCTCATTTACAACTGCTACAAAGAGAATAAAATACCTAGGAATACAACTAGCAAAGGATGTAAAAGGTCTCTTCAAGGAGATCTACAAACCACTGCTCAAGGCAATAAGATAGGACAGAAACAGAAAAACATTCCATGCTCATTACTAAGAAGAATCAACATTGTGAAAATGGCCATATTGTCCAAAGTAATTTATAAATTCAATGATATCCCCATCAAGCTATCATTGACCTTCTTCACAGAACCGGAAAAATCCACTTTAAACTTCATATGTAACCAAAACTTAGCCTGCATAGCCAAGACAATCCTGAGCACAAAAAACAAAGCTGGAGGCATCACGCTACCTGACTTCAAAACTACACTACAAGCCTACAGTAATCAAAACAACATGGTACTGGTACCAAAACATAGATATAGACCAATGGAATGGAACAGAGGCCTTTGAAACAACACCACACGTCTACAACCAGCTGATCGTTAACAACCTGACAAAAACAAACAATGGGGAAAGGATTCCCTGTTTAATAAATGGTATTGGGAAAACTGGCTAGCCATATGCAGGAAGCTGAAACTGGAATCCTTCCTTACACCTTATACAAAAATTAACTCCTGATGGATTAAAAATTTAAACATAAGAACTAATATCATAAAAACCCTAGAAGAAAACCTAGACAAAACCATTCAGGACATAGACACAGACAAGACTTCATGACTAAAACACCAAAAGCAATGGCAACAAAAGCCAAAAAACACAAATGGGATCTAATTAAACTTAAGAGCTTCTGCACAGCAAAAGAAACAATCATTAGACTGAACCAGTAACCAACAGAATGGGAAAAGACTTTTGCAACCTACCCATCTGACAAAGGGCTAATATCCAGAATCTACCAAGATCTAAAGCAGATTTACAAGAAAAAAACAAACCCATTCAAAAGTGGGTGAAGGATATGAACAGACACTTCTCAAAAAAGACATATATGTGGCCAAACAAACATATGAAAAAATGCTCATCATCATTGGTCATTAGAGAAATGCAAATCAAAACCACATTGAGATACCATTTCACACCAGCTAGAATGGCAATCATTTAAAAAAAAGCAGGAGACAACAGATGCTGGAGAAGATGTGGAGAAATAGGAACACTTTTACACTGTTGGTGGGAGTGTAAATTAGTTCAACCATTGAGGAAGACAGCATGGCAATTCCTCAAGGACCTAGAAATAGAAATTCCATTTGACCCAGCTTCCCATCACTGGGTATATACCCATAGGATTATAAATTGTTCTATTATAAAGACACATGCATACGTATGTTCACTGCAGCACTGTTCACGATAGCAAAGCCCTGCAACCAACCCAAATGCCCATCAATGATAAACTGAACAAAGAAAATGTGATACATATACACCATGGAATATTATGCAGCCATAAAAAACAAAAAGTTCATGTCCTTTGTAGAGACATGGATGAATCTAGAAACCATCATTCTCAACAGACTGACACAAGAACAGAAAACCAAATACCGCATGTTTTCACTCATAGGCGGGTGACAAACAATGAAAACACTTGGGCATGGGAAGATAAAAATACTCACTGTGCTAGGTGGGGATTGGGGGAAGAGAAGGGGAGGTACAGTGGCACGGTGGGGAGCACAGGAAGGGAAAACACTGGGAAAAATGCCTGACGTAGGTGATGGGGGGGATGGAGACAGCAAACCAGCATGGCATGTATGTACCTATGCAACAATCCTGCAGCATGCAGGATGTGCACATGTACCCCAGAGCCCAAAGTACAATTTAAAAAAAAGGACAAAAAAAAAAGACTACCCTTAGCCAATATCCAACTATTATTTAACAGAATTTAAATTTGTCCTTAATGAAGTATCTAAAAACATCATTAAATCATGAGTTGTTCTCATGTAGAATGTGTAATAGAATTTAATAAGTATAAGGAAAAAAATAATTTGACAAGATATCTAACTAAAAGATATAAATATAAGGAGATTCAGGGAGGCATGCTTATCATAAAAAGACAGAAACAACATAAATGCTGGCCAGTAGTTGATTGGCTAAATAAGTAATCATAAAACCATAACACAGAATATTATGTAGCCATTAAAGTAATTATATAATTATAGATCGATATTTGCTAACATAAAAAGCTAGGTATAGTATTTCATTAAGAACAAATCAGTAAATAGTATCCTAGTATGATTTTGTTTTGAAAATGCTAGAAAATTATCCCCAAAACTATAAATGTTGAATAACTCTTGACAAGTAATTTGGTAATTTATGTTTTCTTCTTGGCTTTTTTTCTGTGTTTTCTGAATTTCCTATGATAGAAATGTTCAAGATAATCCTGCTCCTCATCTTAAGGCCCATTGGCCTGAGTCTTAGAGTTGCCTGGGTAACTGACCACTATCTTGTCCTGCAGCTTTCAGTTCAGGAAAGCAGAAGGATCAGGCTGTGTTCAAGCCTAAGGGTGTTTTACTGCATCACACATGGGAGAGCTTTTGTATATTTTTCAGCACCAAGATCAACATGATACACCTGGCTCTGGTGAGTGTCCTCAGCTCATATCTGAGCTACAAATGCAGAACTGTTCCAGCTTCATTATTTAAGACTGAGCATCCAGGGAAGCATTGAGCTTCCAGGAGCTTTGATGTAACCAGCAGTTACTCAGACTAGTCATTCACAACTGCTGATGACCTTTTGAGGTGACTTGGAAACTTACACCTCCATGCATCCTTAGACAATGTTGTTATGACCTCTTTCTGTAACCTTTAGATAAATAAACCCTGTTTGATTTATCCAAATGCTAGCTGTGTCTGGTCATTCTGAATATGAAACAATTGATATTTTTTACTTCAGTCCATTTCCATTTGTAAAAAAGAAAATAAAACCTATTTAGTCAATCTGTAGCATCATTCCTAACAAATAAAGTAAAAAATACAATCTGCTTTTTATAAGACAGAAAGTCCTCATTAAATTAAAATTTACACTGCTCTTTGAACTGTGGATTCTGAGTTCTTTCAAAAATATGCTTCAGGGTGATTACCTATTTGGTGTAAATCACTTTATTTTTCTATTGTAGAATTTATTAAGTTATACAAAATTTGTTTAAATAATACTTCTACTGTATAATAAAATCTATAGGGAAAATATTTTTTAACTAATACTTTTTCTAAGTTCCCCTAAAAGCAAAGCATGATTTAAAGCATGATTTAAAAAGTGGATATGGAAGGCTGGTTATAATATAAACAACCAAAAAAATATATTGAAAAGACCACAATAAATCAGCTGAGAAATAGGAGAAATCCTAGTTGTAGCAGCTACTAACATCCATAACCTGAGCCTTCATGGTAGAATGGAAATTATCTTTTTTAACTGCCTAACACTAAGTATTGGAAGGAAAGTTGAAAACACACAAGCATCCACATAAAAACACATGCACCAAAACAAACACACAAAGCAAATTACAGATGCTTACCCAATTACATTTCCCAGTGGGACTGAAAAGTAATCAACTCTAATCAGATAATTAAGAACATAGGATGTAAACCATGCCAAATTTGTCTTGATCTCGGATCCAGTACCTTTTAAAGTGCAGACATGATTACTGCTTCATTTACATATCATGACTCATATTCTGACTGTACATAAGCCCTCAAAAACAGGGTGATTATGCCACTAAAGTTTGATCACATGCAGTCTTAAAGGCAGCACAGATACCTGATCCTTCTACATAGATTAAATCTTAAAAACAATCTTTGCCTCAAACAACGAGGTAATTTTGAGCTTTCATTTGCCTAACATTTATTATACATACCACTTTAGCCATGGCAATCTTACTGCCCATATTTTCAAAATATGTCTGATTTTAAATGTTCCACTACTGCATATCTTGTCTTCCTTTTTAGACTGAAAAATACAGCCTTTCTAATGATAGGGAACATAAAAGAGAGTCTCATTGCTGGCAAGGAAGCTTCATGGGAAGACCAGAAACATACAGCTCAACAGGATAAGCTGGTACAGAAGTAAAATATATATGATGGAGTACCTAGAAGCTCAGAGGAGTGATCATCATCCTGGCTTCATTGTAATCCAAGGCTTTCTAACGTATATGTAAATTAGAACTCAGAACTATACATCTAAGTATGTTAATAACTTTAAATAAATTTGAAGATTGAAAAGCACACCTATAGTGTTAATGAAACAGAAATAATATGAAACAGTGATCTCCAAACATTTTAATCACATACTCCCTCAGTAAAAAAAAAATTGATTACTCACTCCAAATACATGTATATTCATTTGTTTATAAATATATCCTGTACTATTGTCCTTAGCTGCTATGATTTAGCACAACATATACTTTTGATGACACTAATCATTAACAATTATGTATGAGTCATTTATTTTTAAAAGTCTTCTTAATGGCAATGGTTTTATGATGTAATTGATAAAAAATTTCAAAATTAGCCCTGCCATTTTTGTGGGAGAGGAAAGATGGCCAACTAAATGCAGCTAGGAGAAACATCTGCCACCAAGGGATGGAGACATCAGGAAGACTGGCACACTCTGAGCGGATCTACAGAGGAAAGGTATTGAGAGCAGACCAAGGAAGGACACAGATTCTGAGCTGAAGACGGAGGAAGCTGGAACCCTGCACAGGACTACCATATACCAGGACTCATTCCTGGCTTCCAATGACTCCTGGGAAAGTGGTGAGTTGAGCATGCCAGGAGCGATTTCCTCTTGCCACAGACCTCTGGAATTCTGGCAGCAGGAGATCCCAAGACCCCAAAGGACATTTGAGCTGGCAGGGAAAACTGCACAGAGAGGTAGTAAGAACAGAACTCCAGCTGATGCGGAGCCCACAGGGTTTGGTACAGGAGCATCTGTAGTAGAGTACAGCCAGGGATGCCCATCCCAATGCTTGCCTTGATCTTTTAGGAGATTTCAGCTTTAAGGAAACTGTCAGTCCTGAAAAGAACAGAGAAATCTTCCTCATTAGATGGGACTGCTACAACCTGAGCAACCCTATCTGCTGGCCTTCCTTGGGGTACCAGCCTGGCAATACCTTTTTGCAGTGCAGCATGGGATTCCCAGCCAGTCTGCCTCCTGGGGTCTTGCATCCTAACTCCTGCACTGGCAGACTGCACCTGACTGTTTAAGAACTCCAACAGAGCAGCCTTTTCCAATGCACACCAGCCCCGCCACCCACACCTCCCCTCACCGTAGCCCCCTCCATGCCACTTTTCCTGCATGCACTTGCCCATGGCCACTCCCACATTGATTTGCAAGCACACATGCACATGCGTGGAACATACCTCCCATTCTCCACTGGCACAGAAATGCGTATGTACCCCACTATACACAGCTGCCAGTGTGAGCACATCCCACATCACCATACCCACCATCATTGCCAATGCAAACACATACAAGGAGAGCAGTGGTCCTGCCCACTGCCTAAGCAGCCATTGCCCTCAGTGGAATCACATGCTTGGAAGGTGCCAGCCTCACACAGCACCTTGCAGCAGGACCCATACCACTGCCAGAATGAATGCATACATTAGAAGCCAGCAGCCTCTCCCCCTACCACAAGTGCCACACTGCCACTGCCACCAATGAAAACATATTTATGGAGGCCGGCACCACTGTGCCTGCCAGTGCCCAACCTCAGCTGATGAGTGTGCACCTCACCATGCTGCTGCTGCTTCTGGAACATACAAGCCAGCATGGATCCTATTGCCACCACACAATGAAGCACTTTGGCTGACACCACACATCAAAATGTTGTTACCATAGGTCCAGAAACACCTCGACAACTCCAGCACAGAAATTTCCTAACTTCTAAAGGCCAGAGAAAAAAAGCCAGGAGCCTGACACTGGTGCAGCCCAGGAGTTCTTAGCTGAGCCTTGGCCCACTAAAATCTTTCAGAAACAAAGCCCACAACCTGGCCTTAAGCCACAATCAAACCCCTAAGGAAATGAAAGAGGAAAAAATTGTTTTAAAAATGCAAAGGATGGCTAGAACTTCCAATACTATGTTGAACAGGAATGGTGAGAGAGAGCACCCTTGTCTAGTGCCAGTTTTCAAAGAAGTTCTAGCCAGAGCAATCAGGAAAGAAAAAGAAATAAAGGTATTCAATTAAGAAAAGAGGAAGTCAAATTGTTCCTAACTGCAGACGACATGATTGTATGTTTAGAAGACCCATCGTCTCAGCCCAAAGTCTCCTGAAACTGATAAGCAACTTCAACAAAATCTCAGGATACAATATCAATGTACAAAAATCAAAGCATTTCTATACACCAATAACAGACAAATATAGACCCAAGTCATGAGCGAACTCCCATTCACAATCGCTACAAAGAGAATAAAATACCTAGGAATACAACTAACAAAGGACACGAATAACCTCTTCAAGGAGAACTACAGACCATTGCTCAAGGAAATAAGAGAGGACACAAACAGATGGAAAAACATTCCATGTTCATGGTTAGGAAGAATCAATATCGTAAAAATGGCCATACTGCCTAAAATAATTTGTAGATTCAATGCTATCCCCATCAAGCTACCATTGACCTTCTTCACAGAACTGGAAAAAACCACCTTAAACTTCTTATGGAACCAAAACAGAGCCTGTATACCCAAGACAATCCTAAGCCAAAAGAACAAAGCTGGAGGCATCATGCTACCTGACTTCAAACTATACTATAAGGCTACAGTAATCAAAACAGCATGGTACTGGTACCAAAACACAAATAGAGACTAATGGAACAGAACAGAGGCCTTGGAAGTAATGCCACATGTCTGCAATCTGATCTTTGACAAACCTCACAAAAACAAGCAATGGGAAAAGGATTGCCTGTTTAATAAATGGTGTTGGGAAAACTGGCTAGCCTTGTGCAGAAAGCTGAAACTGGACCCATGCCTTATACCTTACAAAAAAATTAACTCCAGATGGATTAAAGATTTAAGCATAAGATCTAACACCATAAAAACCCTAAAAGAAAACCTAGGCAATACCATTCAGGACAGAGGCATGGGCAAAGACTTCATGACTAAAACACCAAAAGCAATGGCAATAAAAGCTGAATAGACAAATGGAGTCTAATTAAACTTAAGAGCTTCTGCACAGAAAAAAAAAATCATTAACGTGAACCAGCAACCAAAAGAATGGGAAAAAAAAAGATTTTTTCAAGCTACCCATCTGACAAAGGGCTAATATCCAGAAATTATAAAGAACTAAAACAAATTTACAATAAAAAAGCAAACACCACCATCCAAAAGTGGGCAAAGGATATGAACTAACACTTCTCAAAAGAAGACATTTATTTGGCCAACAAACATTTGGAAAAAAAAATGATCATCATCACTGGTCATTAGAGAAATGCAAATAAAAACCATATTGAGATACCATCTCACACCAGTTAGAATGGTGATCATTAAAAAACCTGGAGATGGGGCCGGGTGCGGTGGTTCACGCCTGTAATCCCAGCACTTTGGGAGGCTGAGGCGACTGGATCACGAGGTCAAGAGATCAAGACCATCCTGGTCAACATGGTGAAACCCCATCTCTACTAAAAATACAAAAAATTAGCTGGGCATGGTGGCGCATGCCTATGGTCCCAGCTACTCGGGAGGCTGAGGCAGGAGAACTGCTTGAACCCGGGAGGTGTAGGTTGCGGTGAGCTGAGATCGCGCCATTGCACTCCAGCCTGGGTAACAAGAGCAAAACTCTGTCTCAAAAAAAAAAAAAAAAAAAAAAAAAATCTGGAGACAACAGATGCTGGAGAGGATGTGGAGAAAGAGAAACTCTTTTACACTGTTGGTAGGAGTGTAAACTGGTTCAACCGTTGTAGAAGACAGTATGGCAATTCCTCAGAGCCCTAGAAATAGAAATACCATTTGACCCAACAATCCCATTATTGAGCATATACCCAAAGGATTATAAATTGTTCTATTATAAAGACACCTGCACACGTATGTTCACTGCCACACTGTTTACAATAGCAAAGACTTGAAACCAACCCAAATGCCCATTGATGATAGACTGGATAAAGAAAATGTGGCACATGTACACCATGGAATACTATGCAGCCATAAAAAAGGATGAGTTTGTGTCCTTTGCAGTGACATGGATGAAGCTGGAAACCATCATTCTCAGCAAACTGACCATGAGAACAGAAAACCAAACACTGCATGTTGTCACTCATAAATGTGTATTGAACAATGAGAACACATGGACATAGGGAGGGGAACATCACACACTGGGGCCTATTGGGGGTGGGAGACTAGGGGAGGGATAGCCAGGGTGGGGAGATTGGGGAGGGATAACATTAGGAGAAATACCTAATGTAGGTGACAGATGGATGGATGCAGCAAACCATCATGGCATGTATATACCTATGTAACAATCCTGCATGTTCTGCACATGTACCCCAGAACTTAAAGTATAATAAAAAAAAAAAATCCAAAATATGGCAACTTCAAAGACTGAAGGAACATCTGCCCACAAAGAACCCATGCAACAACTCTGGCAACTCAAAAAGCTGGAGTATCTTCTAACCTCCAAATCACCACAGTATTTCCCCAGAAACAGTTCTTAACCAGGATGAAATGACTGAAATGACAGAATCAGAATTCAGAACATGGATAGGAATGAAGATCACTGAGATTCAAGAACAAGTAAAAACCCAATCCAAGGATTCTAAAAAATATGATAAAATGATATAGAAGATGAAAGATGAAATGACCATTTAAAGAAGAAAAAAACATATCTGATAGAGCTCAAAAACTCACTTCAAAAATTTCAGAATACAATCACAAGAATTAACAGCAGAATTGACCAAGCTGAGGAAATAATCTCAGAGCTCAAAGATTCTCTCCAAAATTACTGTCAGACAAAAATAAAGAAAAAACAACGAATGAACAAAACCTCTAAGAAATATGGGATTATGTAAAGATACCAAATCTATGACTCCCTGGCATCCCTGAGAGAGAAAGAGAAAGCAAGCAACTTGTAAAATGTATTTCAGGATATCATCCAGAAAGTTTTCCCAACTGTTCTAGAGAGGCCAACATGCAAACCCAGGAAACACAGAGAACCCCTATGTTACAACACAAGAAGATCATCACCAAGTCACATAGTTATCAGATTCTCCACGGTCAAAAGTAAAGAAAAAAATGTTAAAGGCAGCTAGAGAGAAGAGGCAGGTTACCCACAAAGGGAACCCCATCAGGCTAACAGCAGACTTTTCAGCAGAAATCTATAAGCCACAAGAGATTGGGGGGCCTATATTCAGCATTCCTAAAGAAAAGAATCTCCAATCAATAATTTAATATCCAGCCAAACTAAGCCTCCTCAACAAAGGAGAAATAAGGTCCTTTTCAAACAAGCAAATGCTAAGGGAATTCATTACACCAAATGTGCCTTAAATTGTTTTTAAGGGAATTGCTGAAAATGAAAAGGAGAGATTAGCATAAAAACACACAAGTACAAAGACCAGTGACACTGTAAAGCAACCACACAAACAAGTCTGCATAGCAATCGCTAACAAACAGTAAGAGGCTCAAAACTGCATATATCAATACTTACCTTGAAAGGAAATGGGCTAAATGCCCCAATTGAAAGGCAGAGAGTGGCAAGTTGGATAAGGAAGCAAGACCCAACAGTATGATGTCTTCAAGAGACCCATCTCACATGCAATAACACCCACAGGCTCAAAGTAAAGTAGTGGAGAAAAATACCAAGCAAACGGAAAACAGAGAAAGCAGGGGTTGCTATTCTATTTTCAGACAAAACACACTTTACACCAACAAAGATCAAAAAAAAAAAAAAAATACAAAGAAAGACATTATGTAATGGTAAAGGTTCAATTCAGCAAGAAGACATAACTATGCTAAATATATGTGCACCCAACACAGGAGCACCCAGATTAATAAAGCAAGTTCTTAGTGGCCTATGAAGAGCCGTAAATAATCACACAATAACAGTGGGAGGCTACAACACTACACTGACATGTTAGATCATCAAGGCATAAAACTAACAAAGATATTTGGGACATGAACTTGACACTTGACCAAATGGACCTAATAGACATCTACAGAACTATTTACTCAAAAGCAAAAGAATATACATTCTTGCCATTTGTACATGGCACATACTCTATTCTTGTCATTTGCACATGGCACATACTCTAAAATCAGCCACACAAGTGGACATAAAACAATCATCAGAATATTTAAAAATATTATGCCAAGCACACTCTCAGACCACATGGAAATAAAAATAGAAATCAATAAAAATAGAAATCAAAGCTAAGAAAATCACTTAAAACCATACAGTTACATGGAAATTAAACAACCTGCTCCCACATGACCTCTGGGCAAATAATGAAATTTAGGCACAAAACAAGAAATTATTTTAAAATAATGAGAGCAAACATACAGAACACCAGAATCTTTGGGACTCAACTAAAGCAGAGTTAAGAGGGAAGTTTATAACACTAAACACCAACAGCAAAAACTTATAAGGATTTGGCCAGGCATGGTGGCTCACACCTGTAATCTGAGCACTTTAGGAGACTGAGGCAGGTAGATCTCCTGAGTTCAGGAGTTTGAGACCAGCCTGGGCAACATGGCAAAACCCCGTATCTACCAAAACTTAAAAAATAAAAAAAATTAGCCAAGCATGGTGGAGCACCCCTGTGGTCCCTCCGGAAGCTGAGGTGAGAGGATCTCTTGAGCCTGGGAGGCAGAGGTTGCAGTGAGCCAAGATTGCACTGCTGCACTCTAACGTGGATGACAGAGTAAGACCCCATCTCAAAAAAAAAAAAAATGTTATAAAGATCTAAAATTAACCACCTGACATAACAACTAGAGAAACAAAAGCAAACCAACCCAAAGCTAACAGAAGACAAGAAATAACCAAAATCAGAGCTGAACTGAAGAAAACTCAAATGCCAAAAACCATAAAAAATTAACAAATTTGTTAGATGGTGTTTTGAAAGAATTAATCAGATAGACCAACCAATAGCTAAACTAATAAATTTTTTAAAGAGAGATGATCCAAATACAACCAGAAATGACTAGGAAGGGGCATTATCACTGATGCCACAGAAATGCAAAACATCCATCGAGACTACTAAGACACCTCTATGCACACAGTTAGAAAACCTAGAAGAGGGGAGAGGATCCAAGATGGCCGTTTAGGAACAGCTCAGGATTGCAGCTCCCAGTGAAAGCGCAGAGGGTGAGTGGACGCCGCATTTTTATTGCCCACAGACTAGGCAATTCCCAGGTGGAAGAGCTCCACAGGTCACCAGCGCAGTTGTTTTGGCCAGTGCGGCTGTGCCGGCCGGCACCGCTGCTTTGCCCCGCGCGGCTGCTTTGTCAGCGCCCCAGAGCAGTGGTTCTCCGTACAAAATACACTGGTCCGGGTGCCCTTTTGGCTGGCGATTGGAGCCACGGGAAGTCGCCCATTCGTTTGTTTAAAAAGGGGACTGACCAGGGAACCAGGACAGTAGATTCCAGGGCAAAAAAAAAAAAAAAAGCGCTACAAACCTCAGTGCCACTGTTTAAGCCAGTGCAGTTAGTGGCCACAGGGGAAAACAAACAGACCCCGGCGCCTCTTCAACAGGCGACTGGAACACCAACTTAAAAAAGGCTCTGAGGCAGGGAGCCAGGCGATCAGGCTCAGCTGGTCCCACCCCCACAAAAGAACAGCAACCAGAAACTCTGGATTGAGAGTTTCATAGCAAGGGCAGCTGAACCCGGGACCGTCCAGCTCTGTGGGGGAGGGGCGTCCGCCATTACCAAGGCAGCCCGCCACTACGGAGGTAGTCAGCCAATGCTGAGGCAGCCCGCCGCCGTTGCCAAGGCAACCCGCCACTGCAGAGAGACTCCGCCTCAGAGGCGGGCCACCATCGCCAAAGCAGTTCTAACTACACCCATATAAACAGGGCTGCATGGAAGTTCACTCGGCAGCTGGGCGGAGCCCACAGCAGCTAAGCAAAGCCTCTACAGGCAGGCAGTGACTAGGCTGCCTCCTTGCTGGGCAGGGCAGCTCTGAAGGAAAAAAAAAAAAAAAAAAAAGAGAAGGCAGCAGCATAACCGAAACTCATAAAGCCCTAAATCCCTGGGACAGAGCACCTGGGAACAAAAAGCAGTTTATGAGTTCTGCTGCAGCAGACCTAAACGTACCTGCCCAGCAGCTCTGAATGAACAACAGAGCTCACAGCTCAGCATTTGAGCTCCTATAAAGAAGAGACTGTCTCCTCAAAAACCTCCCTGACCCCTATATATACGAAGAACCACCTCATAAAGGAGAAATCAGATTGACACTAGGCGGGTATCCTTCTGGGATAAAGATAGCAAAAGAAGAAAAGTGGTAACAACCCTTACTGTTCAGCAGCTGCTGCAGGTGAACCCCAGGCAAGCAGGGCCTGGAGTGAACCTCAGCAGACCTACAGCAGAGGGGCCAGACTGCCAGAAGGAAAACCAAGAAACAGAAACAACCTCATCATCAACAAACGGAACGTCAATCTGAAAGATTTGAGACCCAATCTGAAAGCCAGCAACTACAAAGTCAACAGGTGGATAAATCCTTAAAGATGGGAAGAAACCAGCGCAAAAAGGATGAAAACACCCGAAACCAGAACACCTTTCCTCCTACAAGGGATCACAACTCCTCACCAGCAAGGGAACAAGGCTGGAGGGAGAACGAGTGTGATGAAATGACAGAATCAGACCTCAGAAGGTGGGTAGGAAGAAACTTCTGTGAACTTAACATATTCTAACCAAATGCAAAGAAACTAGGAACCTTGAAAAAAGATTTGACGAAATGCTAATGAGAATGAGCAAAATAGAAAGGAATATAAGTGAATTGATGGAGCTGAAAAACGCAACATGAGAACTTCGCAAAGCATGCACAACTATCAACAGCCGAACTGACCAAGCAGAAGAAAGGATATCAGAGGTCGAAGATCAACTCAATGAAATAAAATGGGAAGGCAAGACTGGAGAAAAAAGGGTAAAAGGGAATGAACAAAATCTCCAAGAAATGTGGGACTATGTGAAAAGACCTAATCTACGTTTGATAGGCGTACCTGAATGCAACGAAGAGAATGAATCCAAGCTGGAAAATACTCTTCAGGATATTATCCAGGAAAACTTCCCCAACCTAGCAAGGCAGGCAAACATTCAAGTCCAGGAAATACAGAGAACACCACAAAGATATTTGTCAAGAAGAGCAACCCCAAGGCACATAATCGTCAGATTCACCAGGGTCGAAATGAAGGAGAAAATACTAAGGGCAGCCAGAGAGAAAGGTCGGGTTACCCACAAAGGGAAGCCCATCAGACTTACAGCAGATCTCTCAGCAGAAACCCTACAAGCCAGAAGAGAGTGGGGGCCAATATTAAACATCCTTAAAGAAAAGAACTTTCAACCCAGAATCTCATATCCAGCCAAACTAAGCTTCATAAGTGAAGGAAAAATAAAATCCTTTGGGAACATGCAAGTACTCAGAGATTTCGTCACCACCAGGCCAGCTCTACAAGAGCTCCTGAAAGAGGCTCTACACATATAAAGGAAGAACAAGTACCAGCTCAACTAAAGGGCAAAACACCCAGCTAGCACCAAAATGGCAGTATCAAATTCGCACATAACAATATTAACCCTAAATATAAATGGACTAAATGCCCCAATCAAAAGACACAGATTGGCAAATTGGATAAAAAGCCAAAACCCATTGGTGTGCTGTATCCAGGAAACCCATCTCACATGCAAGGATACATAAAGGCTCAAAATAAAGGGATGGAGGAAGATTTACCAAGCAAATGGAGAGCAAAAAAAAGCAGGAGTTGCAATTCTCATCTCTGATAAATTAGACTTTAAAACAACAAAGATCATAAGAGACAAAGAAGGACATTACATAATGGTAAAAGGATCAATGCAACAAGAAGAGCTAACGATCCTAAATATATATGCATCCAATACAGGAGCACCCAGATACATAAGGCAAGTTCTTAATGACTTACAAAGAGACTTAGACTCCCACACAATTATAGTGGGAGACTTTAACACCCCATTGTCAATATTAGACAGATCAACCAGACAGAAAATTAACAAGGATATCCAGGACTTGAACACAGACCTGGACCAGGCAAACCTAATAGACATTTACAGAACTCTCCACCCCAAATCCACAGAATATACATTCCTCTCAGCACCACATCACACCTACTCTAAAACTGACCACATAATTGGGAGTAAATCACTCCTCAGCAAATCATAACAAACAGTCTCTCAGACCACAGTGCAATCAAGTTAGAACTCAGAATTCAAAAACTAACCCAGAAGCGCACAGCTTCATGGAAACTGAACAACTTGCTCTTGAATGTTGACTGGATAAACAATGAAATGAAGACAGAAATAAAGATGTTCTTCAAAACCAACGAGAATGAAGACACAACATACCAGAATCTCTGGGACACATTTAAAGCAGTCTCCAGAGGAAAATATATAGCAATAAGTGCCCAAATGAGAAGCAAGGAGAGATCAAAAATTGACACCCTATCGTCAAAACTGAAGGAGCTAGAGGAGCAAGATCAAAAAAACTCAAAGTCTAGCAGAAGACAAGAAATAGCTAAGATCAGAGCAGAACTGAAGGAGATAGAGACACAAAAAACCCTTCAAAAAAATCAATAAATCCAGGAGCTGGTTTTTTGAAAAGATCAACAAAATAGACAGACCACTAGCCAGATTAATAAAAAAGAAAAGAGAGAATAACCAAATTGATGCAATAAAAAACGATAAAGGGGATATCACCACAGATTCCACAGAAATTCAAACCATCATCAGAGATTATTACAAACAACTCTATGCACATAAACTAATAAACCTGGAAAAAATGGACAAATTCCTGGACACTTGCCTCCTCCCAAGCCTCAACCAGGAAGAAGCTGAAACCCTGAACAGACCTATAACGAGGCCTGAAGTTGAGGCAGCAATTAAGAGCTTACCACCCAAAAAAAGCCCAGGTCCAGGCGGGTTCACAGCCGAATTCTACCAGACATACAAAGAGGAGCTGGTACCATTCCTTCTGAAACTATTCCAAACAATACAAAAAGAGGGAATTCTTCCCAAATCATTTTATGAGACCAACATCATCCTGATCCCAAAACCCGGCAGAGACTCAACAAGAAAAGAAAACTTCAGGCCAATATCCATGATGAACATAGATGCAAAAATCTTCAATAAAATACTGACAAGCCGATTGCAACAGCACATCAAAAACTTATCCACCATGATCAAGTAGGATTCATCCCGAGGATGCAAGGCTGGTTCAATATACACAAGTCTATAAACATAATTCACCACATAAACAGAACCAAAGACAAAAAACACATGATTATCTCAATTGATGCAGAGAAGGACTTTGACAAAATTCAACAGCCCTTTATGCTAAAAACCCTCAATAAGCTAGGTGTTGATGGAACGTATCCCAAAATAATAAAAGGTATATATGACAAACCAACAGCCAATATCATACTGAATGGGCAAAAACTGGAAGCATTCCCCTTGAAATGTGGTACCAGACAAGGATGCCCTCTCTCACCACTGTTATTCAATATAGTATTAGAAGTTCTAGCCAGAGCAATCAGGCAAGAAAAAGAAATAAAGCGCATTCAAATAGGAAAGGAGGAAGTCAAATTGTCTCTATTTGCAGACAACATGATTGTATATCTAGAAGACCCCATCGTCTCAGCCCCAAATCTCCTGAAACTGATAAGCAACTTCAGCAAAGTCTCAGGATACAAAATCAATGTGGAAAAATCACATGCATTCCTATACACCAATAACAGACTTAAAGAGAGCCAAATCAAGAACTTCCATTCACAATTGCCACAAAGAGAATAAAATACCTAGGAATACAACTAACAAGGAACGTAAAGGACCTCTTCAAGGAGAACTACAAGCCACTGCTCAATGAAATAAGAGAGGACACAAACAGATGGAGAAACATACCAAGTTCATGGTTAGGAAGAATCAATATCGTGAAAATGGCCATACTGCCCAAAGTAATTTACAGATTCAATGCTATCCCCATCAAGCTACCAATGACCTTCTTCACAGAACTGGAAAAATTCACCTTAAACTTCATATGGAATCAAAAGAGAGCCTGCATAGCCAAGTCAATTCTAAGCAAAAAGAACAAAGCGGGAGGCATCACACTACTGGACTTCAAACTATACTACAAGGCTACAGTAATCAAAACAGCATGGTACTGGTACCAAAACAGAGATATAGACCAATGGAACAGAACAGAGGTCTCGGAGGCAACACAACATACCTACAACCATCTGATCTTTGACAAACCAGACAAAAACAAGCAATGGGAAAAGGATTCCCTGTTCAATAAATGGTGTTGGGAAAGCTGGCTAGCCATGTGCAGAAAGCAGAAACTGGACCCCTTCCTGACACCTTACACTAAAATTAACTCCAGATGGATTAAAGACTTAAACATAAGACTTAACACCATAAAAACCCTAGAAGAAAATCTAGGCAAAACCATTCAGGACGTAGGTGTAGGCAAGGACTTCATGACCAAAACACCAAAAGCATTGACAACAAAAGCCAAAATAGACAAATGGGACCTAATCAAACTCCACAGCTTCTGCACAGCAAAAGAAACAGTCATTAGAGTGAATCGGCAACCAACAGAATGGGAAAAAATTTTTGCAGTTTACCAATCTGACAAAGGGCTGATATCCAGAATTTACAAAGAACTAAAACAGATTTACAAGAAAAAAACTAACAAGCCCATTCAAAAGTGGGCAAAGGATACGAACAGATACTTTACAAAAGAAGACATACACGAGGCCAACAAACATATGAAAAAATGCTCATCATCACTGGTCATCAGAGAAATGCAAATCAAAACAATATTGAGATACCATCTCATGCCAGTTAGAATGGCCATCATTAAAAAATCTGGAGACAACAGATGCTGGAGAGGATGTGGAGAAATAGGAACACTTTTGCACTGTTGGTGCGAGTGTAAATTAGTTCAACCATTGTGGAAGACAGTGTGGCAATTCCTCAAGGACCTAGAAATAGAAATTCCATTTGACCCAGCAATCCCATTACTGGGCATATATCCAAAGGATTACACATCGTTCTACTATAAGGACACGTGCACACGAATGTTCATTGCAGCACTGTTTACAATAGCAAAGACCTGTAACCAACCCAAATGCCCTTCGACGATAGACTGGATAGGGAAAATGTGGCACATATACACCATGGAATATTATGCAGCCATCAAAAATGATGAGTTTGGGTCCTTTGTAGGGACATGGATGAACCTGGAAACCATCATTCTCAGCAAACTGACAGAAGAGCAGAAGATCAAACACCACATCTTCTCACTCATAGGCGGGTGTTGAACAATGAGAACACATGGACACAGGGAGGGGAGCACTACACACTGGGGTCAGTTGGGGGGAAATAGGGGAGGGACGGTGGGTGGTGGGGAGCTGGGGAGAGATAGCAAGGGGAGAAATGCCAGATGTAGGTGATGGGGAGGAAGGCAGCAAATCACACTGCCACGTGTGTACCTATGCAACAATTTTGCATGTTCTTCACATGTACCCCAAAACCTAAAATGCAGTAAAATAAATGGGGGGAAAAAAAAGAAAACCTAGAAGAAATGGACAAATTCCTGGCAATATACAACCTCCCAAGACTGAACCAGGAAGAAATTGAAACCTGAAACAGACCAAAAGTAAGATCCTAAATTGAATCAGTAATAAGAAACCTACCAACCAGAAAAAGTCCAGGACCAGACAGATTCACAGCCAAATACTACCAGAAGTGCATAGAAGAGCTAGTGCCATTCCTACTTAAACTGCTCCAAAAAATTGAGGAAGAGGAACACCTCCCTAACTCATTCTATGAGGCTAGCATCATCCTGATACCAAAACCTGGCAGAGAGACACACACACAAAAAGGCCAATATCCTTTTTTAAAATTTTACTTATTATACTTTAAGTTCTGGGGTACATGTGCAGAATATGCCGGTTTGTTACATAGGTATACACATGCTATGGTGGTTTGCTGCAACCATCACCCCGTCTTCTACATTAGGTATTTCTCCTAATGCTATCCCTCCCTAATCCCCCAACTCCCTGCTATCCCTCCCCTAGCTCCCCACCCCCCTCCAGGCCCCAGTGTGTGATGTTCCCCTCCCTGTGTTCATGTGTTCTTATTGTTCAATTGCCACTTATGAGTAATAACATGCGGTGTTTAGTTTTCTTAATGAGCAGTAATGCAAAACCCTCAACAAAATAGTAGCATACTGAATCCAGCAGCACATCAAAAAGCAAATTTGCCATCATCAAGTAGGTTTTACTGGTTCAAGACTGGTTCAACACATGAAAGTCAATAAATGTCCTTTACCACATAAACAGAACTAAAAATGAAAACCACATGATCATCTCAAGAAATGCAGAGAATTTTTACAAAATTCAACACTGCTTCATGTTTTAAAAAAAAAAAAAAAAAACTTCAACAACATCAGCATTAAAGGAACATACTTTAAAAGAATAATAGCCATCTATAAAAATTTCACAGTGAGCACAATACTGAATTGGCAAAAGCTGGAAGAATTCCCCTTCAAAACCACAACAAAACAGAGATGCCCTCTTTCAACAAAGTAGCCCTTGCCAGAGCAATCAGGCAAGGGAAAGAAATAAAAGGCATCCAATTAGGAAGAAAGGATGTCAAAATATCTCTGTTTGCAGATGATATGATTCTACAGATAGAAAATTCCATAGTTTCTGCACAAAACCTCCTTTATCTGAAAAACCACTTCAGCAAACTTTCAGGATACAAAATCCATGTACAAAAATTAGTAGCATTCCTATACACCAATAACATTCAACCTGAAAGCCAAATCAAGAACACTATCCCGTTCACAATAACTACCAAAAAAAAAATAAATAAAATACCTAGAAATACAGTTAACCAGAAAGGTGAAAGATCTCTACAACAATAATTACAAAATACTGTTTAAAGAAATTACACTTAACACAAACAAATGGAAAGCATTCCATGCTCATGATTAGGAATAATCAACATTTTTTAAAATGGCCATACTGTCCAAAGCCATTAACAGATTCACTGCTATTTCTATCAAACTACCATTGACATTCTTTAAAGAATTAGAAAAATCTATTTTTAAATTCATATGGAGTCAAAGAAATAGCCCAAATAGTCAAGGCAATCCTAAGCAAAAAGAACAAACCTGGAAGCATCACATCACCTGACTTCAAAATATACTATCAGGTTATAGTAAGCAAAACAGCATGGCACTGGTACAAAAACACAGACCAATGGAACAGAATAGAGAACCCAGAAATAAACCCACACACCTACAACCAAATAATCTTCAACAAAGTTGACAAACACAAGCAATGGGGAAAAGGATCCCTATTCAATAAATGGTGCTAGGATAAATGGCTATCCAAATGAAGACGATCAAAGCTGGACCCCTTTCTTACACCATACACAAAAATCAACTTGAGACAAATTAAAGATTTAAATGTAAAATGTAAAACTATGAAAACCCTGAAAAGTAACCTAGGAAATACCATTCTGAGTATAGGTGCTGGCGAAGATTTCATGACAAAGATGCCAAAAGCAATTGCTACAAAAACAAAAATTAACAAGTGGGACCTAACTGAACTAAAGAGCTTCTGTCTAGAAAAAGAAGCTATCAATAGACTAAACAGACAACCTACAAAATGGGAGAAAACATTTTTGCAAACTCTTAATTTGACAAAGGTCTAATATTCAGAATCTGTAAAGAGCTTAAACAAATGAACAAGAAAGAAACAACCATATTTAAAAGTGGGCAAAGGACATGAAAGACATGACATTCACTTCAAAAGAAGATATACACGTGTCCAAGAGGCATATGAAAAAAAAATTGCTCAACATCGCTAATCATTAGAGAAATGCAAATCAAAACCACAATGGGACACCATCTCATGCCAGACAGAACAGGTATTAAAAATACAAAAATAACAAATTTTGGCGAGATTGCAGAGAAAAAGGAATGCTTACACACTGCTGGTGGGAATGAAAATTAGTTCAGCTACTGTGGAAAGCAGTATAGTGGTTTCTCAAAGAACTTAAAACAGAACTACCATTTGAGTACATACACAAAGGAATATAAATTGTTCTACTATAAAGACACATGCACGTATGTTCATTGCAGCACTATTCACAATAGTGAAGACATGGAATGACTCTAAATGCCCATCAATGGTTGACTGGATAAAGAAAATGTGGCACATTTACACCGTGAAATATGACACAGCCATAAAAAAGAATGAGGGCATGTCCTTTGCAGCAACATGGATAAAGCTGGAGACCATGATCCTAAGCCAATTAATACAGGAACAGAAAACCAAACAATTCATGTTCCCACTTACAAGTGAAAGCTAAACTTTGAGTAAATATGGACACAGAAAAGGAAACAACAGACACTGCGGCCTCACTGATGCTGGAGGGTCAAAGGAGGAAAAGGATCGAAAAAGTGAAAGGAGGAAGAGGATTGAAAAACTACCCATTGAATAATATGCTTATTACCTGGATGATGAAATGAGCTCTACACCAAATCCCTGCAACATGCAATTGACCTATATGAAGGTTCCTGTGTACCCCTGAACCTAAAATAAAAAAAGGTAAGGAAGTATTGGGGGAGGGAAGGAGGGGAGGGAGAGGGAGAGGGAGGGAGTGGGGAGGGAGGAAGGAAAGAACAAGGAAGGAAAGAGAGAGACAGAGAAAGAAAGGATATTTTAAAAGAATTTAAAATTAGGACTAGGGGCCAGGCATCATGGCTCACACCTGTAATCTTAGCACTTGGGGAGGCTGAAGCAGATGGATCACCTAAAGTCAGGAATTCGAGACCAGCCTGGCCAACATGGTGAAACCCTATCTCTAATAAAAATACAGAAGTTAGCTTGGCGTCGAGGCAGACACCTGTAATCCCAGCTACTTGAGAGGCTGAGGCAGGAAAATTGCTTGAACCCTGGAGATGGAGGTTGCAGTGAGCCAAGATTGTCCCTTTACACTCCAGACTGGGCAACAAGAGTGAAACTCCATCTCAAAAAAAAAAAAACAAAAAAAAAAAAATTAGGTCTAGGACTATCCTAATTCCATTACCTGTAGTTCTGCATTATTAGTTTCTCCCAAAGCCAAAATTCTTTGGCTAGAATTTTTTTAAGCCACTTGTTAATTTTGTGAGAGTTGCCATTTAAATCCAGATTACAATCTATAGATTCCAATTTATGCAGTTCATATTTTGCATATGAACTGCAAAATACAGCAACATGTTGAGCTCCTACATCATTCATCTATTTTTTGACATATGACATGTGACATGCACACTAAGGTAAATGCTAGTACCAATTTGCATATTAAATATTATTAAAGTTTAATTCCCATATATAACATGCTAATTAATATTAATAAATATTGAGTTCCATGTAAGAAAGGTCAGGTCACAAGATTACTTCAGACCAAAACAATAAGACAAAATGCGCAAGTACATAAGAAACAGCTTCTGTATGAGTTCAGTCCAGAGGGCTTATCTAAATCTTTGTACTTTCCAGAAACAAGTCTATAGAACACATAGTAATAAACCATGATATTGTCCTCTGTTACACCTCAATATTTCTTCATTATTTTCTATCCTTCCCATTGGTTCCATCTTCTTTCCAAACAATAAATATTTATGAAATTCATTTCCCAGCTGACAGAATCCTGACTGAGTACACTTTGGGACACTTTCCAAATACATTAACTCTCCACTGAGCTCTCCACCAACGTACCCATTAAGTCTTTGGTTATCTGTTCTAATACAAGAACGCTGTCCAAAGTAATCACCTATTACTATGTAAATTGAGATCCATCAGACTCCTGTCAATTTTCTCATTTTCCTTAGTCCCTCATATTCTTCAATTGACATCGCAGTTAGGATACCTCAATTGGTTAAACAAATTCAGAAGGACACAGAAAGCCACTCAACCTTACCTTCACACCCTTTCCAGTGCCCTAAGGGCAACACCACATGCAGCTGGTGTCAGAAAGGATCATATATTGCACATCACAGTGTGCACACATTATGAAGTCAGAGTGCTGCTGATGCCTGCAGCCACCACCTGAAATAGCTAAAACTGCACTGCAGTCACTGCCATTTCTGGTATGTGCCAGGACACCTCCTTGACTCACCATCATGTCCTCACTTCAGTCAAGGCTTCTGTACTTCCTGAGGAACCCCCATCAAAAAGAAACACGAAGAAAATAAAGTATGGCTAAATAAAGCAAAACTCCACCAAAAAGTCCAAATGACTCATAATGCATTAGACAGTGTGGCACTTCCTCAAGGACCTAGAAATAGAAATTCCATTTGACCCAGCTTCCCATTACAATGATTATAATCTCAAAGGATTATAAATCATTCTATTATAAAGACACATGCACATGTAAACCTGTGTTCATAGTGGCACTGTTTACAATAGCAAAGACTTGGAACCAACCCAAATGTCTATCGGCAATAGACTGGATAAGGAAAATACACAAATACACCATGGAATACTATGTAGCCATAAAAAATGATGAGTTCATGTCATTTGTAGGGACATGGATGAATCTGGAAACCATCATTCTCAGCAAACTGACACAAAAACAGAAAATCAAACACTGCATGTTCTCACTCATAGGTGGATGTTGAACAACGAGAACACATGGACACAGGGAAGGGAAGCATCACACACTGAGGTCTGTTGGGAGGGATCTAGGGAGGGACAGTGGCAGGGTGGTGTGGGGAGGTCAGGGAGGGATAGCATGGGGAGAAATGCCAGATGTCAGTGACGGGGGGATGGAGGCAGCAAACCACATTGCCATGTGTGTACCTATGCAACAATCCTGCATGATCTGCACATGTACCCCAGAACCTAAAGTACAATTTAAAAAAATAATAAAATGTTTTAACCTTATATAGGTGAAAATACCAGCATAAAACAAATACTGTCATACTCTAAATTTTAAAAATGCTGGATACTGCTTTTTTACCACAAGAAACAAACAAAATAACTTTTAAAGCCCACCTAATATGGAATTTGAAGTCATCATAATAATTTCAAGGTGTTGCTGACTGGAGAAGCCTTTCTTGGGATTTGCTTTAAAAAAAAAAAAATCTGAGTGCTGTACAAAGTGAATCAAATGTATTTCCAGACCAGACTCAAAGAAAGAAGTGACTCTTCTAACCAATGAAGATTTATAATTCTCTCTCTCAGTCCCTCGGCATAGAAAACTTTTATTTTCCACAAAGGGAACAAAGACCCTGGAGAAAATTACAGACACCACATGCTGAACCTCAGTGATTTTCATTAACAAGTACAACAGTTAGTGCATTCCATAGCCTATTTGTGAGAAGTAAAAATCTGCAGGAATCAGTGAATTAATAAGTGATTCATTCATGTTTAAAGACAGTGGACAAAAAGAAAATTATGGAACTGCAGCAATATGGTCCCTGCAGCCAGAAGTGGGCATCAGGACAAATGTCCCAGGACACAAAGAGGACACAAAGAAAAGGATCTTAACAACATAATAGAAACTGTCTCATCACTCTACTGTTACTATATTGCTAGTTACTATACTATGACTATACTGTTACTATCATTGTAACTATATTGCTATGGATTGTCATTGCCACTTTATGAAGAACTGGAACTGTTTCAAAAACACCACCCACTCTTATACTGTGTGGATTATAAATGTAAGTAGTAAAGTGTTTAGACATCACATTATTTCAGTCTCTACAAAGTTTTTATTATTCTGATTCAAAGAACCCCTCCAGAGATCACGATCCACAGAGTTTTACAGCGGATGGGCCCTGCCTAAGTATTATTTCTCAAGGACAGGCAATCCCAGTTAAGGAGAACCCTTCATGAATACTCTTAGCCAAGCTAAATTTTGTCTGAATGTGTTACAACTTACATTTATGAAAATAACTTTCATCAAATAAATTGTACTTGTAAATAAAAAATATCAGTACAGAAATAAACACTAAAAATTAACAGTTTAATACCATAAAGGATATTTTAAGTCTTTTGACACTGTTTTAATGTGTTAGTGATCTATGACAGACCTATAATGTCTACATTCATTTTCCGGTAAAGGCATGAATGCTAATAAAGTATGTGCTAATGCTATCTCTAAAGAGTAACTATCCTCCACCCCCAGAAGTTGCATTAAGAAAATTGTTTCAGATGTTATAAATTATGTATTACTTACCTTGATTTCAGTCAAACTGATCATGGTTGCTTCACCTGAAATAAAAATAGCTTTTAAAATTTGAGATCAGAGCCATTTCTTTCAGAGGAAATAAAATCAACAAACAAATGAGATATTGATTAACTATTAGCTACCTTATTCATCTAAAGTAGGAAATCCCCACCAGGACAGTGGAATCAGTCTTACCTCCTAGGTCACCAAGATGGTGAGTATGAGGTTTTTGGAACCAGAAGTTCACTCTCTCCTGGGATTCTCTTCTCTGAAGCTTTACCTACACATCATTCTCCACTACACTCAGCTACAGGAATGTTAGTGTCTTCATCCTGCCTGCATCAAACTGGAACAGAAAGCTGCAGAAAAATAAAACTTTCTCATTTTGATAGAAAGGATAAAATCAGTCTGGACCCATTTAAATTATTAAGATCAGTCATAAATTCAGGTAAATATATAGCAGACATTTCCACCTATAATAGTTAGCATTGTATACTAAACACCATACCAAAACATGCACAAAATAGTTTATGCTATAACACATTATGCTCAAGATGCACAAGTACCAGAAATTATTCCCAAAGAAAGTTAAATTAGCAAGCCTTTACACTAACATATATAGACAATTTGAAAGACATATCATCAAAATCCCTACTGTCTTCTGAAACAGCTTTAAAGTCTGTGTATGATTCAGGGCTCTTTTGGTTGCAAGAGGAAAAAAAATCAAATCTGGTTAACTAGGCCAGCTCATGAAATTCAGAGAGATCATCCAGCCAACCAGTAAGTTAAGTAGAATATGCAGAGCTATAGCCAACTGAAACGGCTTGAGCTTGACTACTTCCTCCATTCATTCTCATTCATTCTCATTCATCCTCTCTCTCCTCCCTCTCCTCTCTCTCTCCTCTCTCTCCTCTTTCTCCTCCCTCTCTCTCCTACCCCTCTCTCCTCCCTCTCTCTGCTCCCCCTCTCTCCTCTCTCTCTCTCTCTCTCCCTCTCCTTCCCTCCCTCCCCACCTTATGACTTCCTATGACTTCTACCACTATAGAGAGACCACCTCACCAGTTCTCAATTTAAAAATGTAAATATCCCAGGAAGGATGAAATGGCCAAGTCTATGTCAGGAGGCCAACTCTAAGGCAAGGATTTTGAAAGTATATCAAAGTTACTGGGTGATTCTGGCCTGAAAACAGAGGATTTCCCAGAGGAAGAGAGAGTGATGAGGAGACTAAAAATCACATGTTCACTACATCATTCCATTGTGCAGTTAAGATCAAAAGAGGTTTTGAGGTAAGGCTCAAATCATTTTTTTTAACCTTACGATTTAAGTTATTTTGTCTTAATTTTTTCAATCCTGATTATAAATCTTTGACATGTCTTTGTTCACTGTCTTATGAGTCTGATGAAATTAATGATTGACTTTTTTTTAAATTTTTTTTCAGCAACATTAGGGAGGATATTTTTTATACTTTCTAATTTCATTTTAGAATCAGGGGCACATGTGCAGGTTTATTACACAGGTATATTGTGTGGTGCTAAAGTCTGGGGTATGAATAATCTTGTCACACAAGCAGCGAGTATAGTACCCAATAGGTAGATTTTCAGCCCTTACCCCACATCCTCCTCTGTTAGTCCCCAGTGTCTACTGTTTCTAACATTATGTCCATGAGTGAACTATGTTTATCTCCCAGTTGTAAATGAGAATGCACAGTATTTGGCTTTCTGTTCCTGCATTAGTTCACTCAGGATGACAGCCTCCAGCTAGACCCATGTTGTGGCAAAGAATATGATTTCTTTTTTATGGCTGTATAGTATTCCATGGTGTATATATACACCACATTTTCTTTATCCAGCTGACCACTGATGGGCACCTAAGTTGATTCCGTGTCTTTGCTATTGTGAATATAGCTATAATGAACATGTAAGTGCATGTGTGTTTTGAATAAAATGATTTATTTTCCTTTAGGCATATATCCAGTAATGGGATTACTGGGTTGAATGGGAGTTTAGTTGTTTGAGAAATTTCCGAACTGCTCTCCACAGTGGCTAAACTAATTTACTTTCCCACCAACAATGAATAAGCGTTTGCTTTTATCCACAGCCTTACCAGCATTGTTATTTTTTGGCCTTTTAATTCTAGCCATTCTGACTGATGTGAGATAGTATTTGGTGGTTTTGATTTCCATCTCTGTAATGATTAGTGATGTAGAGCAGTTTTTCATATGTTTGTTGGTTATTTACATTTCCTCTTTCAAGAAGTGCATGTTCATGTCCTTTGCCCATTTTTTAATAGGGTTGTTTTTTGTTTGTCGAGTTGTTTAAGGTCCTCATAGATTCTGGATATTAGGCCTTTGTCAAATGCGTAGTTTGCAAATATTTTCTCCTATTCTGTGGGTTGTCTGTTTACTCTGTCGATTGTTTCTTTCGCTGTGTAAAGGCTCTTTAGTTTAATTGAGTCCCACTCATCAATTTTTGTTTGTGTTGCAATTGCTTTGGAGGACTTAGTCCTGAGTTCTTTGCCAAGGCCCATGACCAGAATGGTACTCCCTAGGTTTTCTTCAAGGAATTTTATAGTTGATGTCTTGAACTTAAACTTTAGCCCATCTTGAGTTAATTTTTATAAGCTGTGAAAGGTAAGGGTCTAGTTTCATTCTTCTGCAAATGGCTAGACAGTTATCACAGCACAATTTATTGAATGGGAGACATTTCCCCATTGTTTGTCTTTCTCGACTTTGTGGTTGATATTTTTTAACAATATTTATTCTATTTTGACCTACTTGAAATCATAATTCCTGCTTTGTTTGAGGTATTAGAAAAATTTCTTTTTCAAGGAGAAAAAAAGAATTTTAGAAAATACTTCCAGAAATAGACATGATTCTTTTTAAATAAAGTATCAGAAAGAGAAAAGCATAACTAAATACACAATTTTTATAGGAAATATTTTTCTACATAGAATATTATTGTAAGGAAAAATGGGTGAACAGATGCTCTAAAGTCAACTAGCCTACAAATCAGTGGGTTCATCTGCTTGCTTGCATTCTTCTCTTTGTCATACTTGCTCTCTTACTTTCTTCTGAGGGTGGCTACATGGATATACATACAAGTAAAATCTCTGCAACTAGAAATCCTGGATACATTTTCTATTACAGTAATAATAATATTCAGGGAGCACATTAGGACAAGTAAAATCTCCCCATTCACTTGTTAAGTATACCTGTATTGATTTTTCTATAACTATACTTTTAATAATTCATTACATACATTTTTCCATATATGTTTTATAGAATTGATTCTACATCACTAATGATACTGAGATGGTAGTAAAGACATTCTCCCCCAAACTCACTTAAGACTGCATAGATCTTCAAAGCAGAGATACACTTCAAAGCTTTAAAACATATATAGACATGTGTATGTGTATGTAACTTAGAATACTGTCTTTGAAGTCATCATTTTAAAAGTTTGAGGCATACCAGAAAATTTGACTTTTATTGAAGAAAACTTTTCTATAAGATCATTCTTATCCCCTCAAGAGCTGGCTTCTACCTATCCACCAACACCTCAACACACCAAAAGCTGCTATAGGGCTCCATATCTTCCCAGACGTATAGAACACAATGGCCTAGTGAACCCTAACAGGTGACACTGATTTCAACATATCTAAATACCCAAGCGGCATTTATTGTCTTTAACCTTCAGTGACCAATGGGCTTGCAAGACCCCTCTTCATTTGTCTCTTCCCACTGTGAAAACCTACATGGATAGTGAGTGAGGGACACAACAAGAAAAGCCAGTAAACCTGAAGCACTGGTCATGCCTTAACTGGGCGCCAATCAGAAGACATGGACAGTAAGATTCCTCAGGGAAACAGCCCAACCAACCAGACCAGTACCCACAAAGTTAAAAACCATCCAAATGGATTCTCATGTGCATACCTGGAGAAGCCAAGGAGATCTGTTTAAAAAAAAAAACTCTTGGTGGGGCGCGGTGGCTCAAGCCTGTAATCCCAGCACTTTGGGAGGCCGAGGCGGGTGGATCATGAGGTCAAGAGATCGAGACCATCCTGGTCAACATGGTGAAACCCCGTCTCTACTAAAAATACAAAAAATCAGCTGGGCATGGTGGCGCGTGCCTGTAATCCCAGCGACTCAGGAGGCTGGGGCAGGAGAATTGCCTCAACCCGGGAGGCGGAGGTTGCGGTGAGCCAAGATCGCGCCATTGCACTCCAGCCTGGGTAACAAGAGGGAAATTCCGTCTCAAAAAAAAAAAAAAAAAAAAAAAGACTCTTTTGGCTGGGTGGTGGCTTATGCCTGTAATCCCAGAACTTTGGGAGCCTAAGGAGGTGAATCATGAGGTCAGGAAATCAAGACCATCCTGCTAACATGGTGAAACCCCATCTCTACTAAAAATACAAAAAATCAGCTGGGCGTGGTGGCGGGTGCCTGTAATCCCAGCTACTTGGGAGGCTGAAGCAGGAGAATCGCTTGAACCTGGGAAATGGATGTTGCAGTGAGCTGAGATCATGCCACAGCACTCCAGCCTGGGTGACAGAGCAAAACTTTATCTCAAAAAAAAAAAAAAAACTCTTTTGTATCATTTCGAACTCAGAAGTCTCAGAAGTCACAATGGCCATGGTCCTTCCTAATGGCCTCACGCTTGCAACAGACACAGAAAGGAGATAACTTGATTATTCCCTGGATTTTGATCTCATAAAGACTGAAAAAAGCAGCCCTTGTAATACAGAGCAATTAATAGGGAACAAGGATGACATTTTTTGAACATATAGTGAAAATGCCAACATTATTGATAAGCCTAATCAGAAACTGCTGGACACAAACACAAAGCCTAATGGCACTCATATAGTTACAGGCGTATTTACTTCTTTCATGTAATGCCTCGCTGCCCGGCAAAGCTAGTCTAGAATTCTATGCCATGTCAAAAACTGTAATGAATCTGAGTACAAACTCCTTGAAGACAGAAGCCAAAGCATTTCTTTCTTAACTCTGTAAATGGTATACAGCATCTACAGTGTCCAAATATATAATATAACAGCATGGAGGTAACAAATAACTAGAAAACTGGGCTTTTTCTCTGCAATGTCCCTAAATTAGGTCAATTCACTGTACTGTTTCATTAAGAAAAAAATATGTCAAATATGTTCAAAATAGATCACTGAAACAGATGCAACAAAGGCAAAAACAACAGGATCTGTTGAATAAATCTGAAGTGTCCCAATAGAGATTTCATATTTTTAGAAAAAGTAGATTTCTAAAAATTTTTAGGGGAAAGTAGAGAAAATGAAATAGATATTCCAAATAACTATCTTTTTAACATCTAAGAATTGGGGTGGGTGAGGGCAGTGTTTATCATCAAATGCCAAAACCATTCCTGCAAGGCTTGTTGGACAAGACTGTAGTCACACTGGAAGGAAGAAATGTTAAGGACAAAGTCCAAGTCTTTTATCTCACTTACATACCAATTACATAGCTTTTAGATTTGTACATACAGAGATCCCTTGACAAGTGGGCACTATCACTGCACCAAGGGCAAATTTTTCCCACAGCCAATGTTAAGGAGACTACCAATTACAGATCTTTCTCAAGCACCCTTCCGACCCCAGAGAAATTAGCAACTGAGCAGGGAGGTGCAGGATGAGGAAATTGATGACCCTACAAGCCTAGTAACTACACATATTGGGAGGAGAAAGGATGGGGTTGCAGTATGAAAAATGCAAAAAGTTTTTAAATGAAGGTTTTTAACATTTAATATAAAAGAGCTTAAACGTCTTGATGTTCAATTTCAGTTCCAAGTTATACGTATTGACAGTGCCGTTCAATAGAAATATAATGCAATCCACATACAAAATTTAAATTTTCTAGAAGCCACATTAAAAAATATTTTTTAAAGGGGTTAATTTTATTATATTTTATTTAACCAAATATATCCAACTTGTTAAAATTTCAACATTTAGTAAATAGAAACATTTATCAACGGGATATTTTACTCTTTGCACTAAGTCTTTGAACTTTAGCATATATTTCACACTTATAGCATCTCAGATTGGACTAGTCACATTTTGAGAACTCATTGACCATACATAGCTAGTGGCTATTGTATTAGACATTACAGCTCTGTAAGCACCCCAAGAATATTCATTTGTTCATTCATTAGATTAATACATAGGAAGCACCTACTCTGTGTCAGACACTCTGTAACACACAAAGCCTACATTAGTAAAAAGAATTAATACATCTTTGCTCTTATAAAGCTTGAAATTTGGAATCTTGGCATAAACAAAGATATTAAGCAAATAGTTACGTGAAAGTTTATAATAAAGTGTGATAAAGGAAATATACAAGGTGCTACAATGTATACTAGAATGGGCTTACCAGGAAGAGAGATCAAGAGGTTATTCACAAAGGAAGGGATGCCTAGTCTGAATTTGGAAGGATGGATAAAGATTTATTAAGCTTGGAGACTGGGAGAGGGGCAGGAACAGGGAAATAAGTGGTACAGGAAGCCCTTGAGTGGAGAGCAACCTGATGAGGATAGGGGACTGAACGATATCCCATGAGTTGATAGCATGGTAGGTAAAGAGGAAAGCAGCATAAAAAAAGAGATTAAAGAGGTAGGCAGGAATCAGAGTACATCAAGAATTTGAGCTTTTATCAAAAATGCAAATTGCACCTTGAGGAGAGTGTTAGGGGGAGGTTTGACATGATCAGATTGCATATTAAGAGGATAAATCTGGCTGCTGAATGCAGAACATATCTGAGGTTATACAGAGTAAATGTTTAGAGCACAATTACAAGGCTACAGCAACAGCCCAGGGGAAAGACGGTGGTGGTTCAAGACAGGGTGGTGGAGAGATGAAAGAAATATCTGGAGATACACTCAATAGGATGTGGACACTACACCCATGATTCAGTTGGATATGAGTAGCGGAGAAAAGGAGTTATCGAGAATGCCACTAGGTTTCTGACATCAGCCATCATGTACATGGTGGGGCCATGTGTTGAACTGAAGATATAATGGAGGAGCAAGAAGGATATGAGTTGCATTTTGAACATGTTCATTTTGAGGTATCTGCAATACATCCAACGGGGAATATCATAGACAGAAATGTGGCCCTGGAACTGAGAAGACTGGAACTAAAATTTTAGCATTATCATTGGCAGGAAGAAGTTAACTGAAGCCACAGAAACAAATGAAATCACCTAAGGTCCAAATGTCAAGTGAAAAGAGAGGGCATAGGGCTGAGTCCTGAGACTCTCCATCATGTAAAGACTAAGTAATGAAGAAGGTCCCTGATATAGTTTGGCTGTGTCCCCACCTAAATATCATTGTGAATTGTAGTCGCCATAATCCCATGTGTTGTGGGAGGGACCAGGTAGAGGTTAATTGAATCATGGGGGCAGTTACCCTCATGCAGCTCTTTTCATGAGAGTAGGTGAGTTCTCATGAGATCTGATGGTTTTATATAAGGGACTTTTTCCTCTTTGTTGGGTACTACTCCTTCCTGCATCATGTGAAGAAGGATGTGTTTGTTTCCCTTTCCACCATGATTGTAGGTTTCCTTAGGTCTCCCCAGCTATGCAGAACTGTGAGTCAATTAAACCTTTTTCCTTTATAAATTACCCAGTCTTGAACAGTTCTTTACAGCAGCATGAGAATGGACTAATATACTAAGTTGGCATCAGGTAGGGGGGTGCTACTGTAGAGATACTTGAAAACGTAGGAGCAACTTTGAAACTAGGTAACAGGCAGAGATTGGAACAGTTTGGAAGGCTCATAACAAGACAGGAAATTGTGGGAAAGTTTGAAGCTTCCTAGAGACTTGTTAAACGGCTTTGACCAAAATGTTGATGGTGATACGGACAATGAAGTCCAGATTGAGGTGGTCTCAGACGGAGATGAGGAACTTGTTGGGAACTGGAATAAATGTGACTCTTACTGTTTTAGCAGAGAGACTGGTAGCATTTTGCCCCTGCTCTAAAGATCTGTGGAATGTTGAACTTGAGAGAAATGATTTAAGGTAACTGGCAGAAAAAATTTCTAAACAGCAAAGTGTTCAGGATGGGACTTGGAGGCTGTTAATAGCATTCAATTTTGTGTATTCACAAAGATATGGTTTGGAATTGAAATTTATGTTTAAAAAGAAAGCAGAGTATACAATTTTGGAAAATTTGCAACCTGACACTGCATAGGAAAGAAAAACACATTTTCTGAGGAAAAATTCAAGCTGGCTCCTAAAATTTGCATTAGTAAAGGGAAGCTAAACGTTAATTGCCAAGAAAATAGGGAGAAATGTTTACAGGGCATGTCAGAGTTCTTTACAACAGGCATTCCTATCACAGGTCCAAAGGCCTAAAAATAAATTATTTTATGCGCTGGGCACAGAGCCTTGCTCCTTTGTGTAGTCTCAGGACGTGGTGCCCTGTGTTCCAGCCATGGCTAAAAGGAGCCAATGAATGGCTCAGGCCATTGTTTCAGAAACTGCAAGCCCCAAGCCTTGCCGGCTTACCCAGGGTTTTGGGCCTGCAGGTGCATTGAGGTCTGGGAATCTCCACCTAGATTTCAGGGGATGTACGAAAATGTCTGGAGGTCCAGGCAGAAGTTTGCTGCAGGGATAGAGCCCTGATGGAGAACCTCTGGTAGGGTTGTGCAGAAGGCAAATGTGGGGTCAGAGGCCAACAAAGGCACTGCCTAGTGGAGCTGTAAAAAGAGTGTCTTCCAAAGTAATTTATAAATTCAGTACTATTCCCATCAAGTTACAAATTGACTTTCTCTGAAGAATTAGAAAAAACTACTTTAAATTTCAAATGGAGACAAAAGAGACCATATAGCCAAGACAATCCTAAGCCAAAAGAACAAGCTGGGGGCATCATGTGACCTGACTTCAAACGATACTACAAGGCTATAGTAACCAAAACAGCATGGTACTGGTACCAAAAACAGATATATAGACTGATGGAACAGAACAGAGCCCTCAGAAATAACACCACACATCTACAACCATCAGATCTTTGACAAACCTGACAAAAACAAGCAATGGGGAAAAGGATTCCATATTTAATAAATGATGTTGGGAAAACTGGCTAGCCATATGCAGAGAGCTGAAACTGGACCCCTTCCTTATACCTTATACAAAAATCAACTCAAGATGGATTAAAGATTTAAATGTAAGACCTGAAACCATAAAAACTCTAGAAGAAAACCTAGGCAATACCATTCAGGACATATGCATAGGCAAAGACTTCATGACTAAAACACCAAAAGCAACTGCAACAAAAGCCCGGTATCCTTCTTCTGCTGTGACTAAGTTTCCTGAGGTCTCCCCAGCCATGAAGAACTGTGAGTCAATTAAACCTCTTTCCTTTATAAATTATCCAGTCTTGGGTATGTCCATACAACAGCATGAGAACAGATTAATGCACAGGCTTGTTGACAGAAGGGACTTGCCTTGTTTAAGATAAGACTTTGGACTTGGACATTTGGATTAATGCTGAAATGAGTTAACACATTGTGGGGACTGCTGGGAAGATATAATGTGTTCTGAAATGTGAGGACCTGAGATTTGGGAGGGCCAGAGTTTGAATGATATGGTTTGGCTGTGTCCCCACCCAAATATCATCTTGAATTGTAGGTGCCATAATCCCCACATGTTGTGGGAGGGACCAGGTGGGAGGTAATTGAATATGGAGCAGTTACCCCCATGCTGCTGTTCTTGTGCTAGCGAGTGAGGTCTCATGAGATCTAATGATTTTATGAGGGGTTTTTCTTTTTTTGCTTGGCACTTCTCCTTCCTGACATCATGTTAGGAAAGATATGTTTGCTTTCCCTTCTCCAATGATTGTAAATCTCCTGAGGCCTCCCGGCCATGCAGAACTGTGAGTCAATTAAACCTCTTTCCTTTATAAATTACCCAATTTCAACCAGCTCTTTACAGCAGCATGAAAATGGACTAACACAGGACCCATAATGGTGAAGAAGTGGCTGCAAAGCCACAAGAAAGAAAAATACAGGGAAGCCAAAAACAGAGCTTTTTCAAATAAGAAGGAGTGAGTGGTCAAAGTATGGAAATTTCATAAAACGTCAAGTAAGATAAGAATTGTCCACTGGACTTAGAAATAAGACATCTTTGTAAGAGCAGTTTCAATGAAGTGGTGGGGCCAGTTGAATCAGGAAGTGAAGACAGCACACATGAACAATTCTGAAAATCTGGCTATGATAGGAAGATGAGAGTCTGGGAAGTAACCTCACCACAGTTCTCCATTTTCCATTATCCTGCTTCCATCTGTTAATGTCTGACTCACCATAAAATCAGCACTGACACATGCATAGTTACAGCTACACATAAGGAGTCTGTCTGTAGCTGAAGCCAAGCAAACATAACACCCACAGCAGGGATGGAAACTAAATATCATGAGGTGATTGTCATCAAAAGATGCCTCCTTTCTGAGGAAATCCCAAGTGAAAAAAGAATTGGCACTGGGGTCAGGAGATTTTCCTAAAACATCCTCCTGTTGCTAAGAAACTTGTAATCTACACAACTGTACATATTTAAGTCTACTCCTGGCCTGTGGTGATCTTCATTATTCCCTATTTTCCTACATTCAGAACCACTATGAAGAAAAATATCCATGGGCAGGCCAGCAAGTTACAAATAATGGAGAAATAGAGATGGAATAAAATTGAATCATCAAGTTCAATGATGGCCAACCTGTCAACTCATTTCTAAGGTTCTTAGCAAATTGTCTGTGGTCTGAAACCATATAGATAGTTTTTATGGATTTTAAAACCTCAAAAGACAACGTGAAGAAAAGGAGCTAGATCTCAGACCTATCTGGATTTATATCCTGGTGTCCTTACCTACTGCAGATTGTCCTGGGAAAGTCACTTCCACAGGCTGAGCCTCAGTTTCTTCATCTAAAAAAGAGGTCTAAAATATCTCCATTATGGTTTTGTGGAGGAAATTAAATGAGATAATTTATAGAGTGCTCACTGGGCTTTCTGGCATGCAATAAATGTTCATTTCTTCTGACTGGTCAAAATGCCTTTTGGATGTGCATTCAATAGCATGAATAGAAGATATGTGCTAGCACTTAATACATCAGCAAAAAGAATCTATGTGGAAATTAGAAGAAATGCAGTAAACAAACAAGTTAATATGTCAACATATTCTGAAGGAGTTAGAGAAATCCTGAAATTACACCAGTGATTATTATCTGACAGATGAGTGAATAAAACAGTTCATGACACTATCCTTTCAGTCTTTTTAGAGGAGAATGATATATGGCATCCTCTAATGTAGTATTTTTCCCAAACAAAAGTGTTTTGTCATTAATATTATTTTAGCACAAGAAGAACCAATGAGACTTTTCTACTTCTGCATGCCCAATATCAGAACCATGGTTAAACAATTATGTTTTTTAAGGGATTTAACATTATAGGAAACATTTTTCAAAATTTTATTTTATTCAATGATTTAGAGACTCATAGACCTGTGTTCTGCTTCCTTATTCATTCTCCTAGATTTTGAGCTGCAGATTATAACTCTAAATCTCACGATCAGCTGGGCCACTCTGAAACAGAGCTCTTAGATATTTAAAGGAGGCATTTCCAAGGGCAATGCTCGTCTCATCATATGTCTCCCCCAGCATACACAACCAGTGATCGTCACTGGACTTACACAGGATTTTGATATGCTTCCACCCAGCCCTTCAGAAAGTATTTAAATGCTATGAATAAGGACATTTTCTCTGGGTTAAATGTTTAATCAAACCTAATGTACTTTTTAAAAGCAAATCAGTTACTAATTCATTATTCTTTACACATGACTTTTAAGTCCCCTTACAACTAAGTCAGCCTCAGTACCAACAGCAGATAGAGATTTGATTTTCAAAGAACCATTTTTGTTATGATCCACACCACTTAAAACCTGAATGATAACAAATGAAGAACAAATTCTTACACAATGAAGTCAAACTTTCCCACAATTTGACCCATTTCATCTTCTACATCTTCATTCTATAAACACTAAATTCTAATTGACTTCATCTGCCAGCCATTTCCCAAGCACACCGCTCCTTCTTTCTCATCTTGCACTTAGCTAATAATGCCATTGCCTTTGTCTAGACTGATTTCCTTCCATCTCCATCTATTTAGACCTACATGTTCTTTCAAGGCCCAGTTCAAATGCCCCCTTCTGATTTTTTTCTTTCTTTTTTCTTCCAGTTTTAAGTTCTGGGGTACGTGTGCAGGATGTGCAGATTTGTTACAAAGGCAAATACGTGCCGTGGTGGTTTGCTGCACAGACCAACCCATCGCCTGGGTATTAAGCCCAGCATCCATGAGCTATTCTTCCTGATGCTCTCCTTCCCCTGATGCGCCCCCAACAGACCTCAATGTGTGTTGTTCTCCATCATGTGTCCATTTGTTCTCATTGTTCAGCTCCCACTTATAAGTGAGAACATGTAGTGTTTGGCTTTCTGTTCCTGAATTAGTTTGCAGAGGATAATGGTTTCCAGCTCCATCCATGTCCGTGGTAAGGGCATGATCTCATTTCTTTTTATGGATGCATAGTATGCCATGATATATATGTACCACATTTTCTTTCTCCAGTCAATCCTTGATGGGCATTTGGGTTATTTCATGTCATTGCTATTTGTGAATTGTGCTGCAATGAACAAACATGTACATGTGTCTTTATAACAGAATGATTTATATTCCTTTGGGTATATACCCAGTAATGGGATTGCTGAGTTAAATGACAGAGATCTTTGAGGAACTGCCACACTGTCTTCCACAATGGTTGAACTAATTTACACTTCCACCAACAGTTGTAACAGTGTTCCTTTTTCTCTGCAACCTTGTCAGCATCTGTTGTTTCTGAACTTTTTAATAATCACCATTTTCACTGGCATCAGATGGTATCTCATTGTGGTATTGATTTGCATTTCTCTAACGATCAGTGAAGTTGAGCTTTTCTTCCTATGTTTCTTGGCTGCATAAATGTCTTCTTTTGAAGTGTCTGTTCATGTCCTTTGCCCACTTTTTAATGGGGCTGTTTTTTTCTTGTAAATTTGTTTAAGTTCCTTCTAGACTCTGGATATGAAACCTTTATCAGATGAAAAGATTGCAAAAATTTTCTCACATTCTGTAGGTTGCCTATTCACCCAGATGACAGTTCCTTTTGCTGCACAGAAGCTCTTTAGTTTAATCAGATCTCATCTGTCGATTTCTGCCTTTGTTGCAATAGCTTTTGGCATCTTTGTCTTGAAATCTTTGCCCATGCTTATGTCCTAAATGGTACTGCCTAGATATTCTTCTAGAATTTTTATAGTTTTGGGTTTTACATTTAAGTCTTGAATCGATCTTGAGTTAATTTTTGTATACAGTGTAAGGAAAAGGTCCAGTTTCAATTTTCTGCATATGGCTAGCCAGTTCTCCCAGCACCATTTACTGAATAAAGACTCCTTTCCCCATTGCTTGTTTTTATCAGATTAGTTGAAGATCAGATGATTGTCGGTATGCAGTCTTATTTCTGAGCTCTCTAGTATGTTCCATCAGTCTATGTGTCTGTTTTTGAACCAGTACCGTGCTGTTTTGGCTACTGTAGCCTTGCAGTATAGCTTGAAGTCAGGAATAGTGATTCCTCCAAATTGTTCTTTTTGCTGAGGATTGTCTTGGCTATTTGGCAAATGCCCCTTCTTTATGAAATTTCTGTTATCAACCCATCCAGAAATAAATTCTCTCTCCCCTGAACAGCCATAACAGTCAGACTATACCCATCTGCTGCTGCTTTGTATTTCCTGAGTTTAACCACACTTGTAAGGAGGTATAATCCATCTGTCCTACTGGTCTGTAAGTTTCTTGATGGCAAAGATCATGCTTAAATAGTATAATAATTTTTTATAAATGATAAGTGCTCAATAAATAATAATCCTTGTATAAAAAGTCTTAGCAAATGCTCCACATCACTAATCACATATGTAAAATCTCCACTTCCCATTTGTATAACACTCAGCAGCTATATGAAATGATGGGCAAAGCCAAGGTCGTTTCATTCGTTTCTAAACGTTTTTGTACCACTTGCCACATTCTAGTTTTTCTTCCAGTCATCATAATGTATTCGTTATGGCATTCATTCTAAACCCACATGAGCCCCTGAAATAGGTCAATACTCTTTGAAACTACACTTTATAATTAGGATTCACACTGGAATGAACATTTGTATGTTAGCCTATAGGCTGGTCCCTTAAGTTTTTAAATTCTTGTTATGACTATACAATAAACATTTTCATTATGTGATAAAGCATCCTTTCTCTGACATAGCAGATATGGAAGTCACAGAGCATACTGCCTGCCACCCACCATCTCATCAGAAAGACAGAGTTCACTATTCAAATAGTGGGTGATTTCTGTCACCCTAGCTAATGAGGAGCTCCTCAAAAGCCACCCACTAAGGAGGGCAGGACTGTACCAGCTGGAAGACTGAAATGATTTATAATCATTCCTTAGTTTGAGCCTGTGTCACACTCCTGCTATACAAGATTTTTCTTCCTATCTGGGACATACTTTCCTCTATTACTTTTGAAGGTTTCTAAAGAAAAACCCTCTCCTCCTGCCTCTCTTTTTTTTGGGGTGGGGGGGTGAGCTTGATGCTTTTAAGAAGGGAGGAGACTCTATACCCTTCCCTGGAAGAATTAAAACCCATCATACATTTTTCCAGGATTTTTCTGACAGTTTACCCTTTGCCAGATGAGAGACAGAGCCTCAGCTTCCTTGTACAAAGACAAAAGATATGCAGAAAGAGACACAGAGACACCTTGGGCCTCTACTAAGGAGTTTTTTTTAAAAAAAAAAAAAAAACAGCAGCTGTTGTTGAACAGATTCTAGGGAAAGGTGTTTAACCCTGGAGAGTCCAAGTTCAGGAACAGCTGGTTGATTTTCAATTAAATTCTACAATTTGTGAAATCTGTGTTTCCAATATGAATTTAAAAAATGACAGATTAAAAAGAGTAGGTCCTAAAAATGACATAAAATATTGACAGAGTATAAGTAGCTTTCAGGTTCACAACTTAATTGTGAATTGAGTCCAAGATGATTGTGTTTACAGTAAAACAGTGTCCACATGGACATGTTAGTAACAGTCCTACTTGATCCAAAGCAGTAAAGCCACATTGGGTGGAAGATGGACCTCTGGAGAGAAGGTAAATTGGAGAGATGATCATGTCCCTTCCCTGTCCTTCTTCCTAAAAAGAACCTCAAAGCAGTTCAATTTAAAATGCTGCAAAGCACCACTACCTTCTTTCAACTTTTAGCTGCTCTGTTATTCTTCACTGAATTGAAAAAGGGCAGAGTTGGGACAGGCTTTTATGCCCCATACCTCCAGAAGAATTCACAGAGCTTGACCAGAAAGCAATGTTGCTGTCTAAATGATAAAGGGATAATTCTAATTTAATTTAAAAGGGTAAGCTGTTAGGGAACTGAACACCTCAGGGCTTATCCATAAGAGCTAAGGCCTTTTATTGCTCGATTTATATATCTCCATACCACCCAGATCAAAAGTGAGTAAAAGTCATTTCCACAAAATGACTCTCTGGTAGCCTATGGATAATGAGTTTGTTATCTCCAGCCATCTCTCATTAGGAAGGGATTGGTCCCTTTACAAACATAGTACAGAGTGGCTAATTCTATATAGAGCTTTCATGAAGAAAGAGCTAGATGGAATTTCCCAGTGCATCAGGGAAAGCAGATTCTAACCTCATCTGCACTAGCTGGGTTTAACAAATTTAACCTTGACACACTTCCATTTCTAAAGACATAAAACAAAAATACCCTCAATAATAACTTGTATTCCGCAGAGTCTTTGTCAGGATTAATGATATCAGTGTGCATTGTAAGCAAAATATCCAAATGGAATCCACAGCTGTATGTTTCTGCTGTTCCAACTATGGCCATGGTCAAGGCTGGTAAAGACAATGATTCAGTTAGAAATAGAAGACAGAAGTTTGTTACGGAGTGTTAGCAACAATATTCTTAGATGGTAGATTAGTTTTCAGTGTTGAGGTATCTGTTCATCTATCCTCATAGTACCCACAGCTCTGAGCTTTTCTGTTCAGAAGACTCTCCCAATCCACCAGTGCCACAAGGACCATATCAAGATGCCTCCCAAGAGGAGCATGTGAGGAGTTGGTAAACTATGTCCACCTATCTGTCTCCTGTCCTGGAGTATAGCTTTTGACTGCCTGTTTGTCAGTTTGGTAGTAAACAACAGCAAAAGTAAATGCAAGCTTTAACATAGTCCAAGTTATCATTCGCCGCTATCTTCAAACCCAAACCAAACTTTGTCATCAGACCTAGCTTGCTAAGTCAGGACAACCTGTGCCATGTCACAGCTGTGAAAACAGCTTTGTCCTACACAGAGCATTGCCTAATGTCAATGGTTCTCAACCCTGGCTACACATGAGGATCATTTGGGGAACTCATAAAATCCAGCTGCCTAGGCAGCATCCTAAGTCAGATTTTCTGGAGTGTGTCACTGGTTTTAAGGTCTCCCTAGGTGATTCCAAGGTATATGCAAGGCTGAGAGCCACTACTGTAGAGTGTCTTTCCATCCTGCTATATGAGTTCAGTACTAGGATGACTAGCTCATCCTGGTTTGTCCAGGACTGTCTTGGTTTCACCACTGCAAGTCCCACATCCAAGGAACCTCTTCAGTCCAAGCAAACCAGTACAGTTGATCAGCCTAGCACTGAACTCTATTTTTTCAATAACTAGGTTTCAATCCTATTGTTGTTCTTACACTTTCCATTAACAAACCATCACATATCAAAATCTGCTGTTTCTCACTTGCACCATAAATGCTCTTTATTTTGTATTTCATTCCCTATCCAAAGGATTTGGGGATAAAATGTCTAAAACCCAAGAGATACTGACTCATGAGCAGAGGAATTACCTGAAAAAGTTAAAAATGGATTTCACGAGCATTTATTAAAATCCACTGTATGCCAAGCAGTTTTCAAAGCTGTGTGTTAAAGATGAATAAGAAAACAAGTGTACATTCAGAGCGTTCACAATCTGCTAGCGTTATAACAGTCAAGGGAGAAAAAGGTGAGGACCAATAGAAACAAAGAATATGAAGGGATGGATTAAAAAGTAATGTAAGCAAATAAATTTGCAGATGTTATACTGTAACTTTAAACTTTAACCTTTGGAAGAAAATATGGTACATATCTGCTGAAAATAAAAATGTCAATGCAGGAGAACAAAGACAAGAGCTTCCCTACAGAATTTTTAAAGCATATTTCTTAATATATCACTTCAGAAAACGTTCCATTTCTAACATTTAAAAATCAGCACAGATGAGCAGACTCAGAATGACTTAAAACTCCTAGAAATCCAAGGTCAATGACATTATAAAGTCTAGAGTACACCTGAGTTAAAGAAATATATTTCATTGGTAACTGGCCTCCATTTTGGAATCTGTGCTCACTATACTATGAAAAACCATCTCTTGCATAACTCATGTAACAAAAGAAAAAGGTAGGAATAGCACCAGGCTGCTCTATCAAGGCACATTAAGACATGAAAACAGTGAAGAGAAAAGGTAATCTCAGAACTTTATAAGACAATAAAATATAATCCACTCTTAAACATCAAAAAAGCACTGGAAGAAAGTTTTAGCTTTCATTCAAGAACATTCTCAGCCACCACAGAGACTTCACGTCATCAGTTTTTAGCAGGTTTAAATCTTTTATTTTATATTTCCCCAGAAAAATTAATTATAGGCTTATTCTACCATTTTTATACCCAATCAGAAAGTAGCCTATAACGGCTCTCTCTTCTTTCCTATTTTCGACTCCAGAAAAAAAGGTATAAAACTAATTACCCCATCAACCTTTAAAATATCTAAGAATATTTAAGTTCTATTTCTTTTTTTCTTACTGAGAAATTGATAAAAGAAGACAAAGTAAAAAGTTTTCACTGATTTATATTACAACTCAAATGGCCAATTACATAGGTTGTAGTGCCTACATGATTGCAGCATTTCTAAAATTAGCTCAGTTTAAATAGGAAGCATTTCTGGGTTAGAGTTCCAGGAATGTTCTGGAGCTGGTTTGCACCAGCTTGAAATAGCTGATTGTTGAATTTCATGATCTGGTTGTTTTATACTGGTGACTTAAAGCAGCTTTGTAAAGAGAATTTACACAAGAGAAATTGGCAAGAATTACTAGAAATCAGGGCTTTTTACTAATTGACAAACAATAATTATATATATTTACATGGTACAAGGGGATGTTTTGATATACATTTATATTTTGGAATGATGAAATCAGACTGTTAACATATCCGTCACCCTAAATACTTGTCATCTTTTACACAATAGCTCTCAAAACATAATTGTTGCTATCTAACTGAAATTTTGAACCCTTTCACTCCTATCTTCCTATTTCCTGCCCCACCCCTCACCCTTGCCTCCAGTAACCATCATCCTACTGTTTATTTCTATGGTTTGACTTTTTAGATTCCACATATAAGTGAGATAATGCACTATTTGTCCTTCTGTACCTTATTTCACTTAGCATAATGACCTCCAGGGTCATCCATGTTGCCACAAATGACATGATGACTTCCTTCTTTTTAATGGTTGAATAGTATTCAATTATATGTATAGATATAGATACATAGATATACACATACATACTATATTTTCTTTATCCATTAACCCATTATGGACAGTTAGGTTGATTTTTATATCTTAGCTATTGTGAATAAAGCTGCAAGGAACATGGGAGTGCAGACATACCGATTTAAATTCTATGGGACATATACACAGAACTGGGATTTCTGGATCATATGGTAGTCCTATTTTCAGTTTTTTGAGAAAGCTCCATTCTGTTTTTTATAATGACTATACAATTTATGTTTCCAAGAATAGCGTACAAGGGTTCCTTTTTCTCTATATCCTCACCAACACTTATTAACTTTCATAATTTTAGAGTAGCCATTCTAACACTTCGGAGCTGAAAACTCACTGTGGTTTTGATTTGCATTTCTCTGATGACTAGTGATGTTGAGGATTTTTTTCATATACTCATTGGCCATTGGTATGTCTTCTTTTGAGAAATGCCTATTCAAGTATTTTGCCTACTTTTAAATTGGGTTATTTTCTTGCCATTGATTTATTGGAGTTCCTTACATACTTTGGAAATTAACCAGATGTATGGTTTGAAAGTTTTCACCCAATCTGTGGATTGTGTCTTCACTCTTGTTTCCTTTGCTGTGCAGAAGCTGGCTGTTAATCATTTACCAGAATGACTTGTTTTAGCTCATCACTCATCTTGAATGTGTTAAAAGAATCAGATACATTAAAAAAAAAAAAAAAGGTGAATTCTGGAGCAGAAAAATAAGCGTCTCTATGATAATAATCAATGAAATTGCCAAATAAATAAAGAGAATGCAAAAATTTTCCTACCACAGTGATAAAATGTGAAGGAAAAAAAGCTGCTTAGCTCAGGATCTCAGCTCACAAACATCCACCTTTAAAGAGGGAAGGCACAAAAGAAACCATAATGTGGAAAGAGGTTGACACTCTGGAGGCATCCAGAGAAATCATGGTGAGGGTACAACAGACTCCTCACACTTTCTATCTGCCCCATTTCCATATAACTGTGATGTAAGGTGGGTTGGGAAGCCCACATGTGGGGTTCCTAAAAGGGACCCGGCTCTTTTTATGTAAGATTTACCCAGTTCCTGATGGATGCAGTAAACCACCACCATGGCACATGTATGCCTTTGTAACAAATCTGCACTATCTGCACATGTACCCGAGAACTTTAAGTATAATTTTTAAAAGGCATGGAACCCCCCAAAAAAAGATTTACCCAGTTCCACAGGCCAGAATGTCTTTCCTTTCCACAGTCCCACAATGATGCCCTTCATGAAGGTTAAATACAAAATTCATCCAAAGCCTTTCCTCTCTGTCGTATCAAAGTCATGGTGAGAAGGAAAAAATTCTTATTTTCCATTCTGAAGGTGATGTTCAAAGTAAGAGATATTCTATTTTTGTCCATGCTTTGTAAGCATGGACAAAAATTTACTGTGAGTCCTGTCTGATAGGTTTCTGTTTATGTTTTTATCCAAACACATTAGAACACCAGCTTCCTGTTTCTTTCTCAGAAACATGCTTTATGTGCCCAGTGCTTCCCTCCTAATCTCTCACATCCTGTTTTGTGACAGTCTAAAATGAAGGTGCAGCAGGTCAAACTGTCATTGATTTAGCCATGCTTCCCTTAGCATGGAGAGGTGGAGAAATGTTTCCTGTCCCTTAAGAGGCATAAAAGTAGAAAATCAGGTTTTTCGAAAGGCAGTCACATTCTCTCCATGTGAATACTTTCCTTAGCCTGCTTGGGCTTGGACACCTGCACTGACTGGTTACACACCTGGATGCACTTTGTTCCCACCTTCATGGATGCCCACCTAAGCCTCCTCAGACTCTGGTACTCTACACTGGGCTGCCTGTCAGGGGCTGTCCCTTCTCACCTCACTCAGGCTGGGAATCTCTTCATTTCTTGAGTTCACTTAAACTCTTCATATCTGAATTCGTTTATCTCATTCTCTTTTTTTCTATATAGAGTGTTCTATAAATGTTCATATCTTCCATAGAAAGAAATTAAAGAATGAAGAGGAGAAAGTAAGGCAGGCAGTAGGGAGGAAAGAAAAGAAGAAAAGAAGGAAATGTCCAGGGACATTTTCTTTATTTTTTTTTCTCTGTTTTTTTTTTTATCTTTTTTTTTATGGAGTCTCACTCTGTCACCCAGGCTGGAGTGCAATGGTGTGATCTCGACTCACTGCAACCTCCACCTCATGGGTTCAAGCTATTCTCCTGCCTCAGCCTCCTGAGTAGCTGGGACTACAGGCACCTACAACCATGCCTGGCTAATTTTTTGTATTTTTAGTAGACATGGGGTTTCACCATGTTGACCAGGGTGGTCTTGAACTCCCGACCTCAGGTGATCTGCTTGCCTCAGCCTCCCAAAGTGCTGAGATTCCAGGCGTGAGCCATAGCACCCGGCCCCAGGGACATTTTCTAACCACATACCCCTGTATGCTCATAAAACTAAAACTTTTTCTTTTACTGCTTTTTCATGTCCCTGGATTGCCAACATTATTCAACTGTGGCAACACCCATCAACACTGTAGCCACACACCATTTGCAATTCCTCTACATCTTAACAGTTTACTCTGCTCCCGAGATATTTTGCAGGAAAGAGAAAAAAGAAAGGTTATAAAATTTTTTTACTCTGCAATAGCCCTGGGAATTTTTTAACAGAGAGGTGCATTCACACCATTAAATCAGCAAACAAAAAAACCTTCATTTTATAAGAGCCATTTTAGAAAATACTTAAAAGAAAGTACAAGCAAAAGCATTGCAGAATTAGATGCCACTAAAAAGATTTCATTAATTTAAGATGAGTAGCACATTGGGCTCTAACCACTTTCCTTCCTGAAATGACACTGGTAACTCGATACCGAAAGTGAGGAAGGAATACATGAATTACCCTCTCCCAGAACAAGGGCATGGCTATTCTGGGAAAAGTAAAAGGAGATGCAGTACAGAAATTAGCTGGAACACAGAACTTATGAAAGAAAGAAGCCTTACTGGAAGCCATCCACATTGTGCCTCACTATGAGAAATCATTGGTGCAGCGTAATATTTGGACAGGTGTAGACACTCATTTGTATTTGAAGGTAAGCAATGAGCAGCCAAAGGTTTAATTAACTTTGCTTTCAACTACTACTGTGATGTAATTAATTATCTCTGTCCCGAAAACCATTATTTTTTTGTGATTGATCTTTTATTGATGGGATCTTACAAAGGATGGAACAGCAAGACTTTTTAACGCTTTGTGACTCATAAGGACTTTTAAGCCCCCCAGTTGAAAATGCCAGCATCTAATACAGTAGACTCTACATGAGGTGCATAATTCTCTAGGAGTGTGCAAGATGATCCTTTGGAGTGCTGGAAAAAATATTAGGCATTTACATTTGTTTATATTTTAATCTACAAATAGAGAAACCAAGCTCTACTAATATCTAATGAGCAGATCAGCTCTGGCACCCTCACTCAGTCCATGTGTCCAATAGCCAGGTACTCAGACATCAATGATCTACGTGTGCCCTATCACGGAGTGGGAGGAGCTGCCAGCCTGCCCTTCCTTTGTCTTTGGTTTTCAGCATCTTGCTTTACATCACAGTTTGCATATGTCCAGCAAAGTGGAGTCACAGATCATGTTATTTAATTTTAATTAAACTACTTCTCACCAAGTGCTGTTATGGCTTTAAGATATTTCTGCAAAGAATCCAATGCACTAATAATGTAAGAGAAAAAAAAACAAACAAGAAGAGAGCAATGGCAAAGCAGACACTTCTACTTCCAGTACAAGCTCTTTGCCAGCTACACATTTAATTGGTTCCTTCAAGGTAAGTTAGATGTTTTAACAATAAGCAAGAAAGCAGCTTCTTTTTAAAAAAAAGAAAGAAATCATGCTATGGAAAGAGCATTGTGAAAATGAATGTTTAGAAATGTTTCCATCATTATATGATTTTGTTGAAGAAAACACTGTAAGTATACACTATAAACACTCCTTCTCTGAATGCTGTTTTTAAATCTTCCAAATGGATAGTTTGTGTGTTTTGAATGCCTTTGTTAAAAACATTAAAATGCATTATCTTCAAATTAGTTTTGCAAGAACATCTGATTGAGATCACAGAAGATAGAAATTTGCTAGCCATATTTCAAAAAAACCATTGCAAGATGAATTCTAGATTGAAAATTGATTTATATGATTGTGAAGTCCATAATGCACTCCTCCTACTTGGATGTTTTTGAGAAGTATGTTTCAACTATGATAAAAATTGAAAACTAAGTCTCAAAACAAACTTGAGGTAGAAATACAACTCTTAATTGCTTCATTGCAAAATTTTAAACTAATCATTTAAAAACAAATCAACCATACTAAAGTACATTATTCTCCTTTAAAAGTGGTACTAATACTTGGATGAGAACAAAAATATTTTGTAAACATAAACACAATAAAGTGTCATTTTAATGTGTTTATTTTATATTCATGACATCTTTTTAATTTTAAGTATATGTTTTACAATAAACATGCATGGCTATTATAGTACATTTATATAAATGATAAATACATGCATATTGTGGGTGGAAAGTTCAAAAATATTTTACTGATAGAGGTACACTATCCAAAAAGTTTTGTGATGGCCTACAATGACTACCAGCCTGGTGAGAGTTTACTTCCAACACATCATGGTGCCTACTGTATACGTCAGAGAGCTGAAGCTCCTTGGTGGGTAAATTTGTGAGCAACAAAAACATATTCAAGGTAGTGCATCAATAAAGCTTCAATTAAGAAAAACAAGATGTACTAAAATGTAGGCCACAAAATACCAGTTTTACATATCATGTTAACCTCAGAATCACAACAGTATACCCACATTGGTTCCAGTACTCCACTTAAATGCATTTAGAAATGATGGATACGAGTAACTATCCTTCAAATCAAAGGTTCCTAAAGCCATTAAACTGCCTTCCACCTTAGAGTGAAATCTGATGTTCACAGATGATGTCGAAACTTCTGATAATCAAAATACAACTTGCATCATTGACAAAATTTTTCTTTACCCTGTATGTCAGCTCATGCTCGTCCTATATTCAACACTCTCCAGTGGGCTTTCCATCTCAGAGTAGAGCCCCACATTTTTGCAGTTGCCTACAAGGTCCTCTCTGATCTCATCCCTTCTATCTCTCCGGCCTCAGCTCCTTCTACCCTCCGTCACTGGGCTGCAGCTACACACCAGTCCCCTCGCTCTTTCTTGAACATTCCAGGCCCACTCCCACCTCAGGCCACTCTTGCTGTTCCCCCAGCCTAGGAGATTATCCATTACCTCCCTCTGGTCTGTCCTTGGCTGCCACCTTAGCAGAAAGGCCTTTCCTGAACATCCTGCTGCAACCTCTATGCCTCTTTCATGATTCATTTTTCTCTTTAACTCCTGTCACCATCTCAACTGTATGTATTTTCATTTTCTTTTTTTTTTTTTTTTTGCCACAAGAAAAGCTTTTGTGTTTTATTCATTGTTGTATCCCCAGCACTTAGCACAGTGCCCGGCACATAGAACAGTAAACGTCTTTTGAATAAATCTGCACCTTAAGCAGCAAACTGAAGAGCTGTTTCAAAGTGCTCAGAAGACAAACAGAAACCATCTCCATCAACTTATTCAATATTTATCCGGAATTTACAATGTATGCATAAGGCACCATTTTGGATTGTTTGAGAACATGGTAAAATAAAACAAAGCTCTCTTAAGAAGTTTAGGATTTGGCGTAAAACACAAACACAAATCATGGTAATACAGGCTATGTCTGCTAAGCATTATTAAAGGGTTCCTGGCATGGGAAGTGTTGGAGAGAACCCACTTGTATCTATTAGAGAGGGAAAGCCAGGGAAGTGGAATATCAGGAACAACTTTAGAGAAGAAAGCATTTGAAGTAATCTTCAAGGGTAAAATTTTATTTATAACTTCAAGTACATCATGTATGCTTTATTTTTCTCTAAAATTATTTTCAATTTTCCCACTCCTTAGTTTTCAGGAAGGTAAAGAAAATGAACTTATAAATGTACTGGCTTTCAAGGAGCTTAGAGCTTCCTATAAATCTAGGAATTATTAGAATTTAAACAAAGGTTGTTGAATTCAGAAACAGAGAAACTTGACCCACTGTATCAAGGGGATATTGTCACATCGGAGGAGAATAAGTGTCAGTCATAGGACCAGGATACACCCCAATCTGAATGGGGAAGGAAAATGTGTTTAATTTTGACACCAATAGTTTCTTTCAGCAAATGCCACACTCCTGGCAGGTTTATGTTTCTTATTATGCCACTTAAAGAGGATAAAAGGGAAAAATTAGAGTTCCATGAGTCTCCATCCATCTTTGCTTCAGACATCACCTCAAGGATCAGGACACCAGATATGACACCCTTCAGGCTTGTCTCCCTGAGTACTCAAATCTTTTTGTGCCAAATGCAAAGAAGAGACAAGAACCCAGTATTACCAGGTTTATACTCACTAGCATTTTTATCTCATCCTACCATTATTTATCTGTGATCATAGCACCTGCTGATTCAGAAGCACCAAAAGACCAGATTCAAGAGCTCTTACAACTAGTTACTGAACTAAAATAGGTGTCTGGAAAGAAGAGACTTCTACTTAAAACAGGAGAGCAAAAATCCCTTCCAAGCCATCGGAAATGTATAACTTTCCACCAACATGGTGACAGTGGCCAGGACATAAAGGCCACCAACCTATAAGCACTTTGAGGTTATAACAGAAGTTATAAGAGAACTTATAACAGAACTTATAACAGAAGTTATAAGTGTCCGTTATTTCTGACAGTTAATCCCAAACATGGCATCAAAAAGGGACTTCCCAGGAGTAGGTTCTAAGAATAAGGAACTCTGGCATTATTTCCATACTGACTAAAAAGTATAGATGAATATCAGACCCACACACAAATATTTTATTTATAAATAAAAGTTTGCAATGGTATATGAACACAAAAACAGCTAAAGGTAGGAAACTCTTCCTATTATAAATATCCACAGTTTTTAATTAAGTATAAAAAATAATATCTCCTGCTCGAATCATTTTGTAAGAAATTAGAATATGCAAATCAACAAACAAAAGTATCTTGGGATAATGCTTGGATTATATGACAAAGATCCTTATCAAAAGTCATGAACGTCACTTATGTCCCTGCTTTTTCAGAAGAAAAGAATGTCACTTATTTAGAGCTGCTATATAGACAATCACAAAGCTCAAAAGAAATTCATTTGATTTGCCAATTCTTTTTGTAACTGGGTTCAAGTTTGTGATTTCTTGTTGATTCACAAGCAATGAACAACTTATTGCTCAGTTCAGGATGTCTTTTTTGGACAAGTTCTGATGTCCAGGGCCAAAGAGTTAGTTTTCATGTATTTCACACGACATTTAGAGGTTAATTATTAAGCAGGTAGTGTGCCTTTCATTTCCAGGAAGAGATAGACATCTCACCCAACAGTCCTCAGGGATAATGGAAGGCAGAAGAAAGATCTAATCTTCACCTCACTGTTGATGAAGTGAATATCCTGAATGGATATTCTGTGGTGGTCTATGAGACAACACAGTACACAGCGGAAATTTGAAATATTCTGAGTCACTACAGAAGAGGAGATTCAAACCTGCTCTTATTGTCTCATTTCCAAGAGCTTTTATACCATTTCTCCAAATATGAAAACACTTTTTCTCTCTGTTACCACTCCTTTTAGCTTGTGTCAGTTACTCAATGCAAAACAACAATTCCAACCAGGAACACTCATTCCAGTCCCAAACAATCATCTGAGCTTGGCTTTCTGTCCTCAAACAATGTCCATGAACACTTGCTTCCACTCAAATGCTCTTTATCCTCTTGCCACCTCATAGATTTGGACTTGACACATCCCAAGGCACAGACCACAGGAACTGTAGCAGGCAGTTGTCTAGTATATAAGAGACGGAGAACAACTCCAAGTGAGTTATTCAGTATCTCTTGTGTAACTCATTCCATTCTGAAAAGCAGATTTCCATCACGGTTTAGCATCAAACTGTGGTGTAATTTAGTTCAACCATTGTGGAAGACAGTGTGGAGATTCCTCAGGGATCTAGAAACAGAAGTACCATTTGACCCAGCAATCCCATTACTGGGTATATACCCAAAGGATTATAAATCATTCTATTATAAAGACACAAGCACAAGTATGTTTGTTGTGGCACTGTTTTACAATAGCAAACACTTGGAACCAACCCAAATGCCCATCAATGATAGACTGTATAAAGAAAATGTGGCACATATACACCATGGAATACTATGCAGCTATAAAAAATGATGAGTTCATGTCCTTTGCAGGGACATGGATGAAGATGGAAACCATCATTTTTAGCAAACTGACATAAGACCAGAAAACCAAAAACCATATGTTCTCACTCATAAGTGGGTGTTGAACAATGAGAACACATGGACACAGGGAGGGAAACATCACACACCAAGGCATGTTGTGGAGCTGGGGACTAGGGGAGGAATAGCAGGGGGTAGGGGAATTGGGGAGGGATAACATTAGGAGAAATACCTAATGTAGATGACAGGTGGATGTATGCAGCAAACCACCATGGCATGTGTATACCTAAGTAACAATCCTGCATGATCTGCACAGGTACCCCAGAACTTAAAATATAATTTAAAAAAAAAAATCAAATTGTAACGAAGCTCTAACAAAAGTAAGGTCTGTAGCCCAAGGAAATACCACAATCAATTTTTATTGAAATCCTTTATTGGCTAGAGTCTAACTCTCTTAGGTATAGGCTAGTGTCTTTCATGTCCTATGGTCTATGAACGTTTGCCATTACCTTGATGGATCTACTCTACGGATAAACAAAAATTTCTGACATTTATAATTGTCAATCCAAAAATTTTCATCAAAGCCCCCACAAGCTTTCTGGAACTCCCAAAGTGTACCTAAAAAACACCGCTCTACTTATTATCTCAGATTTGTCTACGTTTGCCTTAGAGCAAATTATTTCTCCTCATCACCCACTCCCCTACCCTTTCCACAGGCAAAAGTCAAAAAGCTAGTTCATATTAAATTTTAAGACCTATAAAAAAAAATCTCACGAAGTTCCTGTTGGTTGAAGCAATACAACATAAAATCTTCCTCCATAAGTGAAGACACAGGAAAAGAAAGAAAATGTGAGCCCAGCAAAATAGTTCTCTCTTCACTCAATCAAGATTTCTGTTAAAAGTCAATTCTTTATAAGCAGTACATGCTGTTATGTTTCTCACCTGATGCCAGAGAAGCACAAGGAACTTTAGGTTTCAGTCCTATAAACTTTCCTTAAGAAATGATGCCTGCTGACCCAGAGAGAAGAATTAGCTATGACTGAACAAATATTATTTTATGAACTTTAGGGCCTCAGGGGGACCGTGACTTTACCAATGAGCCAGCTTTTTAAACAGGATGGATGAGTGCACAGGCACATTAGAGATGCGATCCTATGGCCATTACCTGTCTGTGCATCTCCCTCTGAGACACCAGGTAGCAAAACAAACTGCCCCTGTAAGATAAAGTCTTAAATGTTGAAAATTCATTTCAAGTGTCCCAGTAAACTATATCCTGTTTCCTCCCACTCCTGAAGACCAATAGCCTCCGCTTTATTTTGCCTTTCTTTTGGAGTTACTTTCTCTATGGCTCTGCCTCTCGTGCCGTCCCCATTTGTGGGGGAAGAGGGCTGAGGGAATGAGAAAGAATTCTATCTTTTGCTTTCTGTCTGCTTCCCCGAGCCTCTCTCCCCCGTTTCCACCTCTCAGCATCTCTTATCCAAGTCTCTCTCTCCCTCTTTCCCTCTCTCCTTCTCTCCCTGTCTCACTTTGGTATTTCAATTTGGGTTTTCTTGTTTTGCAGGAAACAGTACTGATTTTACAGTCCTGGAAATGAGGGTATACAGCTGGGCAAGAACTTCTCTGGGAGTGAATCACTATTGTTCCCAGAGGTTTTATTTTTCTTCTTTACAAGTCTCCCTGCTGCCAACAAAAGTGCCAAACTCCTGATAAATGGGATGGTAAGGTGTCACATTTTTCCCCTCTAAATGCAGAGTAAACCTTCACAGCCTTGCTCCACTGCACTGAAAAATGAAACTATAACTACATGCTGGAAGGTCCTTAAAGAATTCCTCTCTAGGCATAGCCCCTGAGTGGCTTCTACATGGCTAAACAAGTGCTTCAGGGGAAGAATATTTTTTATCCTTACAAAATAATTTCCCGTAAGAAAACTTTGGTTCCACAACTGTCTTTTCCAGGAATCCTAGTTACACCATCAACATTAAAATGCATGTCACATAAAGCAGATCAAAAGAAAAAGAAAAAGAAGCCCTCCCCATTGAGGACTCAGCCTTATGTACCCTCCTGTTCCCCACAGCTAGCAAGTATAGGCAATAAATGCATATTGGTAATGAAGAGACCTGTTTTAAGACCCAAAGTCCTGCTAAAACTAGAGTCCTGACCTACCCTTTCTCTTCCCAGAATTTTATTAGTTCTGAAAATAATAGAAGTTTTCTTACAAGTTTCAATAACCCATGACTATCAATAATAAGAGCCTCACTTCACAACTATATTAATTCATACTTGTAGCTCCTGTTGCTCTATGCCAGATGCTGAAAAGTTATGGCCCATGGGCCTTATCCAGGCTGCTACTTGTTTTTGTGTAGGTTTTATTGGGACACAGCCACATTCATTTGCTTACATAGTGTCTAAGTTTGCTTCATGCTACAATGGCAGAGTTGAGTAGCTGCCACAGAGACTGTATGACCCTTCGCAGAAACAGTAGATATACCTGCTCTAAGCAACAGAAATACATAAAGATTGTGCCAATAATCGCCATCACTGAGTAGTCCATGAGAAAATGATACATATTTTTTCTGGATAATTGCCACAGCCATATGAGTTAGATACTTTTATTGACACTATGACAGGCTCAATGTTTGTGTTCCCCCCTAAAACATGTGTTGAAATTTGAACCCCCTATGTTGTGGTATTAGGAGGGGGGGCTTTTGGGAGGTAATTAGGTCATGAGGGAGAAGCTTTCATGAATGGGATTAGTGCCTTTATAAAAGAGACCCTAGAGAGATCCCTGACCCCTTCTGCCATAAGAAGACACAGTGAGAAAACATGTGTTTATAAGCCAACTGTAAATCGACCCCATGCGAAACACTGAATCTGCTGGTGACTTGATCTTGGACTTAGCCTCCAGAACTGTGAGAAGCAAATTTCTGTTGTTTATAAGCCATCCAGTCTACAGTATTCTGTGATAGCAGCATGAAAGGAATAAAAGAATCACCATTTTAAAAACGAAACTAGGTATCTTGTAAAAGGAGCAAGAAGTCAAACCCAGTCTGCCTTGAGAGTCCCTGCTGGTAATCACTTCTCCGAGCTGTCTCTAGATTTGGGAATTCTAATGCTCAGACAAGAAAGAAGTTGAGTAACAGCAGGACATCACAGTGCAAAACAAAACAGTGAATGTCTTTTTATAAATTATACTTTAAGTTTTGGAGTACATGGGCAGATCATGCAGGACTGTTGCATAGGTACACACATGCCATGCTGGTTTGCTGTCTCCATCCCCCCATCACCTACATCAGGCATTTCTTCCAATGTTATCCCTCCCCAACCTCCCCACCCCATTATCCCTCTCCTAGCCCCTCGGACCCCAACAGATCCCAGTGTGTGATGTTCCCCTCCCTGTGTCCATATGCTCATGGTTCAACACCCACCTATGAGTGAGAACATGCAGTGTTTGCTTTTCTGTTCTTATGTCAGTTTGCTAAGAATGATGGTTTCCAGATTCATCCATGTCCCTACAAATGACGTGAACTCATCCTTTTTTTGGCTGCATAGTATTCCATGGTGCACATGTGCCACATTTTCTTTATACAGTCTATCATTGATGGGCATTTGGGTTGGTTCCAAGTCTTTGCTCTTGTAAACAATGCCACAACAAACATACATATGCTTGTGTCTTTATAATAGAATGATTTATAATCCTTTGGGTATATACCCAGTAATGGGATTGCTGGGTCAAATGGTATTTCTATTTCTAAGTCCTTGAGGAATCACCACACTGTCTTCCACTATGATTGAACTAATTTACACTCCCACCAACAGTGTAAAAGCGTTCCTATGTCTCCATATCCTCTCCAGCATCTGTTGTCTCCGGATTTTTTAATGATCGCCATTCTAACTGGTGTGAGATGGTATCTCAATATGGATTTGCATTTTTCTAATGACCAGTGATGATGAGCATTTTTCATATGTTTGTTGGATACATAAATGTCTTCTTTTGAAAAGTGTCTGTTTATATCCTTCACCCACTTTTGGAGGGGGTTTTAATTGTAAATCTGCCTCAGTTCTTGGTAGAGTCTGCATATTAGCCCTTTGTCAGATGGGTAGATTGCAAAGATTTTTTCCCATTCTGTTGGTTGCCAGTTCACTCTAATGATTGTTTCTTTTGCTGTGCAGAAACTCTCAAGTTTAATTAGATCCCGTTTGTGTATTTTGGCTTTTGTTGCCATTGCTTTTGGTGTTTTAGTCATGAAGTCCTTGCCTATGCCTATGTCCTGAATGGTTTTGTCTAGGTTTTGTTCTAGGGTTTTTGTGGTGTTAGATCTTACATTTAAATCTTTAATCCATCTGGAGTTAATTTTTGTGTAAGGTAAAAGGAAGGGGTCCAGTTTCAGCTTTCTGCACACGGCTTGCCAGTTTTCCCAACACCACTTATTAAACAGGGAATCCTTTCCCCATTGCTTGTTTTTGTCTGGTTTGTGAAAGATCAGATGGTTGTAGATGTGTGGCATTGCCTCTGGGGCCTCTGTTCTGTTCCGTTGGTCTATATCTCTGTTTTGGAACCAGTACCATGCTGTTTTGATTACTGTAGCCTTGTAGTATAGTTGAAGTCAGGTAGCATGATGCCTCCTGCTTTGTTCTTTTTGCTTAGGAATGTCTTTTTTAAAACTGAAGAAAGTAAAACTAAATAATATGAAAGGTTGGGGATTATCAATGTAAGCACTGGGACAACAGACTGTAAAATTTCACCCAAGTCCAACTTTAAACCACTTTCATAGATTCTTTAGATGATGAAATTCAGGAGAGAGCAACTACGTAGATACTGAATAAATGTTTGTTCAATGGATGGTTGGATAGATGGATAAGCACTACAGTATCTCACAGAATCAAATGAATGACCAAGAAGTGGGAAGAATTGGGACTAGGGTAAATCAGACTTCAATAGGAGAATTTAGAGGCCCTCTTTATAGATGACTATCATCCGCATGACTCAGCCTCAGCAACATTCAGTTTCTGGGTGTTCCATTCGAGATTTCAAACTCCAAGCAGACAAAATCTTATTGGGTCACCTTAGCCTAGGTATATACCCCTAGAGCAGTGGTTCTCAGCCCTAGCTTCAGACTTGAATCCCCTGGGGAGCTTTTAGAGAATACCAGCTCCTGAGCCTCACTTAAGCTCAACGAAACTGAATCTCTGGGAATAAAGACATGGGTAAACTTGGGACTCTATTCTGTGATTGAGCCAGGCAGCTATCTCATAAAGTCAACTGGAAACAAAGCAGAAACACAGAGCTAGAGCCCTCATGGAGCCTTTTCAGGTACAGGAACTAATAAAATCATTCTGCTCTATGCTAACTTGTACTGGGTCTCTTCTTGCAAAATGTAGCACCTAACCAATAGAATTCTGATCTCCAAATGCCGTGAAATCAGACCTAGTGGGTTAATCAACATATTCCAAGTGTCTGCTCTATATTTAGACCTGTCCTGAGTGCCACGGGGGACAATAATAATTATTAGACTCCCTGTGTCCTCAAGAAACATAAAATAACTCAACTCTAACCTATAGAATCTAGAAGAAACAGAGTATGAGAGATTTGAACTGAGTTAGTGTGCTAATAATATATTTTTTGGTCTGGCTTCTTTTCTTAGAATAAATGGGTTTTCAAACAGTTTAGAATCTACGTTTGGGGCGAAATTTTAAAGAATGGTTATCTTGGGCATTAGCTTGTATTTTGGCCTCTTGATATGGGAAGAAAACTAGTAATGTTTCTAGAACTATTTGCAGGACTGACTGAAAGGGCAATCAACAGAACTCATAAGATTCTCTGCAGCTGCAAAGTCATGATTTCTGATGCAAATCAAACTTTCTACGCAAAATCCTAACTCCTCAAGGAAAGTAGTGCAACCTGTAGTCAGGGGAGGGGAAGGGAGGAAGGAAGGGGGAACAAAGAACTGATTTCAAAAGAGAGCTGCTTATCGAACTAATCCAAATCTCCAGTGACCACTTGCTTCTGATTGAACCACCTGATCTTTGCAAAGAGAAATAAATCTTCTCCTCAGTGGTTTGACTGTTAGTACCATGGAGAGTGCTTCCAAGATGCAAAAAGAAAGAAACTTAAATAATTAAGAGAATAAGCAACTTCAGGCTCTTCTCCTTCTGCACTGGGGATTTAGGTTATTAGAAGGTTTTCAGCCTCCTTGGCTGAAAAAGCCTCATGGTACACACTAAAACTGCAACCATTTAGGACCAAACTCAATGCTGTTCAGTCTTTGCACAGCCTCCCTAATACAACCCATCATGTAGTTTATGGTACAGCTGAATAGGGGGCCATAGGGATTGGAACCAGGGTTTATCATTGTGAGGATATTTGAAGAGTCTGCTCCAACATGTTAAGTGAGCCTGAACAAAACAAAACAAAGGGGAAATTCTCATAAAATGTAAAAACAAGCAAATGGGTCGTGATGGTCAGGGTGGTGATAAGTTGAAATTAAAATGTAATGCTGGCTCATTTTCCTTTGGAATTCAGAAGTGATTTTCTTTTTAGCTTTTACATCCCAAAGTATTTCAGAAACTAGCCATGGATATTACTTGTTAGTAGTGCATTGTAGAGTATTTGCTTTGGTCGCAAAACAAATTTCAGCCTCAAAGAACACAAGTACACAAATCCAAAGAAGGAACACAAAGTTTCTGAACTAAGAATGGCATCTTTTTAAAATACAGTTCTCCTAAAGCAGGAGTATTAGTGCTGACAGTGGGATATTCCTATCAGAAAGGCAGACAAATGGTCAGCTCCTTCCAGTTCCAAATGAGAACTCTGTAAAAGGTCATCAGCAACCTATTAAGGTGGAGAGCCATTTTTTTCAGAACTCCTTTTTGTGTTTATATCTGTATAGGCCATGCCTTAACACATTTCTTTTATAACTAGCAAGAGGATTTCTGCTGCTTGGAAACCAGAGATAAAATTAATATATTGGTTGATACCCACAACAGCCTCTCAGGTGTCATCATTGAGAATTATTATTTTCAGCAGTTCATGGCTCATTTCTTCAAAATTAAAATTAGTGTTGTGGCACCCAAGGATAATTTTCCAGCTGTCTCTATGGAGAATAATATAAGCTTGGTGAGTTTAATGAATGGCAGCTTACTGCCATTCACTGTCAATGCAGTGAGTGAGTTTGGATTTAACAGGAACTGGAATAACAGTCTTACCACTGCGTCTTCATTAATATGGAATCCTAAGATAGCCATGATAGCTGATAAATTATACCCAGTATCTCAATTACCTTATCAAAGAAAATTATCCCTAATGACCAAGGAGGGGATAAGGAAATGCAAAGAGAAATTGAGGCCAAATTAGTTGGGATGAAATTAAACCTTGTGCAGATTGGCAGATCAGCTCTGAGCTAGTTAGTATGAAGACGTGAAGGTGGTGTGAAGAACAAGAATAAATAGGAACCAGAACATGAAGGTCATGAAAGGCTACCAAGAAAGGTGACAAGCCCTGAACTTCTCCAAACAAGCAACCAAGATCTCACACAGATATTTATGTCGGGTTTGCAAACACACGAGGAGGTGTGCACATAACTAGAGTCCTGAAACTGCTTCAGCACTTTGGGAAGAGCCTACTGGTGAGGCTCCTATGCTATGCCCTAGACCCCTTGTTGCTAAATTCTTCCCAGCCTTCCCCTACCTTACTCTGTAATACAAAGGGACTAACTCTCACAGGCTCATTCCCATGTTCCGTCCTCAGCTGTCTTCCAGATGGATTTGGCCAGCAGAAGTACAATAAGAGATTGGAGGGAGGAAAGGAAAAGCCACAGTATTTCTGCCACTCTCTGTCTTGGCTACCATCTCCAGCAGAAGCTATGCCTCCTCTGCCCCAGCTCCCACTTAACAGACAACTATGGGTGACCCCAACCGATGCACTCCAGTAACACCTCCTTCTCTCTTTGTCCCTGCAGACAAGGATGGTACAGCAGCTCCCTGCTGTTTCTAATCTCCAGAATACCCACTGTCTTCTACATGACTACCCAGCTCTCCCCATCATAACTAATTCTTCGAATCAAATTCACGGTGTTTTAAATGGAATAATTTCTGTTTTCCCGGTTGGACCTTGAGTGATACAGGAAATAAGAGATGGAAAGTCTACAACCAAAAGGCCTCAGGAATCTGTATAACAGGCCCATTCACTTTCATACTGAATTCAGGAGTAGGGGGTAATTCATTATGAGAAAGTGCCTGCAGAGCCAGGCGCCCAGGTTTACATAAATTCATTGCATGATTCACCTTCAAGTAGCCTAGAAATTGAGGCAAACAAGAAGCAATACCCTTCCCAGGCAGACCCTTAGGAAAGAAAAAGCTATAAATCAAGGGACTTACTCTTTACCTTCCATCTGGAGGACACTTGAGAAAACAATGGAGAGCTATCAGATGGACAGAAAGATAAGTGAGCAGCAGAACCTTTCCTCCCATTCAAAGATGCATCATCAGGGTTTTCACACAATCTAAAAGAGATGAACCCAGGGCATCACAGTCAAAAAAGAAAGCAGAGATTTCCACCAACGCTGTGGACCTTTTAGCCAAGCAGCAAAAACCTAGTCAAAAGAAAATACTAACTCAAGTTAGCTCTCCCTCTGTCTCCAAAGTCAAACAGGTGGGCAAGCCTGGGCTGGGAGTGGCTCAAGAGCAAAGGCCATGTCCTGCTGTCCTTGCAAGGGTTCAGGAAATGTTTGAGAAAGAAGCCTCTCTAGTTTGTTTCCCAGATGAGCCCCATGAATCATCAGAGGACTGAAATAATTCCATCTTTCTCACAGAAGAACTGAGGCAATGTAATGGGATCCAGATTTCACAACCCACTGGTAGAAGAAGAAAGACAAATAATAAGATGTACATATAAGCAAAGTCTCTGACATTAAGAATGAGTCCACTGCCATGCTGCTGCCTCTCAGGGATCATTACCATATTGCTTTCCATAATCTCTTTAAAGTGAAATTAAAAGTCACCACTGCTGTTCAACTCCCTGCCTATTTGTTCAATGGAATGAAATCATTCTTCCTTATGCTGCAAATGAACTGCCTACTTCAAAAATCCCTAAGACACTCCTGGCATTTTCTTGAAGAAAGGCCTCCTCCATCCACCCTTAATTAAACCAAGGTGACAGAAGAGGCTCCCCCATAGCTCCCTCCAGCATGTGCAGCAGGATCGAGGACTTCACGTCCCTCACCTTTATTTGCTATGGTAGGCTCCCAGCACACAGGCCAGCTGCGAACCGATTTGGCCATGCGGGAACTGCTCATGCCACATACTCGGGGAGCCTTTTCCCTGACTGTTTTAAATAACATCTGCATCAGCATTCTGTGCCTCTGGGGGACAGGGTGAGGCAGCTATGTCTGAGCTCTGTCAAGAGGAGCGAGAGAAAGGGAGCCCTCCCCTCTACAAGCACTTGCCCATCCCCATGGAAAGCTTCCCCTGGGAGCCTCCAAGGCTTGGGGCTGGCCATTTCAGCACACATCAGCCCCTGCAAGCATCTGACCAGATGGACCATAAACCTGACCTCCAGCCCCAGTACAAAGAGTTTCCAGCAGCAACTGCATTAGTGCCGCCTTAGGCCTGAATAATTTTCCATCTCAGAAAATTGAGAAATATTTGAAAAAGAAGCAATACCTTCTGAAATTAAGCCATTTAAAAGGGAGGAAGTAAAGTGCCAGATTGACTTTGTTCATAGGCAGTAGATGATAGCTAGTGTATGTGATTTAAGAATTCTAGGAGCAGCCCCAATCAGCCCCCACCCTCCTCCAAGAGGCAATTACAGAATACAGGTCAAGAATCACTTAGAGCCGGGAGCCCTGAAGCTGATTCTGAGATCCACCACACACTGAGTGACTAGAACAAATTGCTTCTCATCTGTATTTTACTTTCTCATCTGTAAAATGGAAGGCCACAGCACTTCTCAAACTTTATTGTGCTTTAAAAACTCACCTGGGGGAATCTTCTTATATTACATATTAGGATTTTGTAATGCCAGGATGGGGCTTGGGGCTCTGCATTTCTAATGCATCCTCAAGTTGTGTTAATGCTGCTAACCCATGAACCATTCTTTGAGTATCAAGACATCTCTATACACCAAATTCTAGTGCACTTTCACTCCCCACAGCCAGCGCCTGTGTCTCTTTATCAGCAGGCTACAGGAGCAGCTCTGTCATCACACACGCAAAGCTGGAGAGCATGGGAAACTGATACCCCTGGGATCAGCTCGTAATGCTGGATGGTACCAGGTATAAATACCTCAGTGCCCTCTTGCCTGTTCTGGACAATACTGGAGTGTGATTGCTGCTATCTCAATAGCTCATCTGTGGGATTGACCCAAAGTTAGCTTCTGGGAGACTTTGCTTGCTTTTGTATACTTTCTTGGCTTCTTTCCCTTTCCTGTCCAACTTCCCCACTATTTCCTTACCAGGTTTTCTTAAAGAACACTTCTTTATAAATTCCAACGAATGGGCCAGGTGTAGTGGCTCATGCCTGTAATCCCAGCATTTGGGGAAGCCAAGATGGAGCAATCACTTGAGGTCAGAAGTTCAAGACCAGCCTGGCCAACACAGTGAAACCCATCTCTACTAAAAATACAAAAAAAAAAAAAAAAAAAATTAGCTGGGCATGGTGGTATGTGCCTGTAGTCCCGGCTAGCGGAAGAATGGCTTGAACTAGAAGGCGGAAGTTGCAGTGAGGGGAGATTGTGCCACTGCACTCCAGCCTGGGCAACAGAGCAAGACTCTGTCTAAAATAAAATAAAATCCAATTAATGGTGTTTGTCATTCATTCATTTAAAAAATTCATTCATTCAACAAATTTTTATTATTCTCGCTCATTCCTATACGTGCCTAAATATGACACTGTGGGTACAGGAACAAGTCTCGGTCCCTACCCCAAAGAGTCCTAAACCCACGAACACCAGAGCCTACACAGTTAGCACTTGGAGAGAGCAGAAGCCCATGGTGAAGTGGTGGCAACTGCAGCAATGACACTATCCTGCCTGGAAAACATGTACAGCTCTAAACGTAGTCATTCACTAGCGGCCTTTTCCAAACAGTATCCCAAACAGGAGTGGCAAGACCAAAATTGATTAGCATGTCAGTTCTCTCTGTCCATCCTTTCCTTTCTTGGGGAGCTTGAATGCCAAGATGCCATAGCATGGGAGAACCCACAGCTGCCTTCAGCCTGGTGGATCGGGAGCCAGGCTGGCTGAGCCCACCCTGGCTGACTGAGCCTCATTAGCTGACCCTCCTCATCAACCACTTCCTCCCGTGAAGAAGTGCAGGTATAAGCTGTTTTGCAGGGCACCAGCTTGATGCAGGAAGCAGCAGTGTGCACGGAAAGCAGCTGTGGGGAAGTCACAGCTAGTCATGAGATGACACATGGCCCTCATTCCATCTTCCCTGCACCTCTGGAAGAATGACTGATATTCCTCAGGCTCTCTCTCTTCAGCAGGTGCTAAGTGGCTCTGCCTAGTGGGGAGTGCCAACAGCCAGGTGACTTCTCTCCCTGGAACACAAATGAGAAGTAATATCGGCCAAGTAGGCTGAAATCAGAATCATTATGAAAAAATAAAAACTAGCAAAGTGCCGCAGAAAGTCTATAGGTAAGGAGACCTGGTATCCATGTGTGATCATCTCAGTAATAAACAGCCAAGAGAAAAGAGCATCCTTCAGCAAAGTGACCAAGTTAAGGAAAGGAAATCTCTCCAGGACCCTTCATCTCAACAATCAACAGGATCATGGATAAAAGCACGGGCTAAAGAGCAGGGCCTTTAGAACCCGGATCAGAATTTTAACACTGAAGCATCCCAGCTGTGAGACCTCAAAGAGTGTTAACCTCTTTTTGTGTCCCAGTTCTCCCACATATAAACTGGGGGAATCACACCCACCTCATGGGGTTGCTGTAAGGATCTGATGATGCCAATGTTCAATACTTAGCACGGTGCTCATAAATGGGGTTCTCCCTGTGCCTCAAAGCCTCACCCACCTCCTCCACCCCTCTTCCCTTCTTTCAAACAAAGGTGCTTCTCCTTTTCACTTATCTGCCTTCCTTTCGACACCCACTACCTGGCCCTGGTTTTCCCCACAGCATCACCTAAAGGTGCATGCATTTGCTTTAATTTCCTCCAGGAGCTCTCAGAAGCCTACTTCTCCCACATGAAGCCAAGGTGGCTCCTGGCATCATACTCTCTAATCCTCTGAACTTCTGAGTCTCCCCACTCTCCTAGAGTAGTTTCTTAAACACGAGATAGATGTATTATAACTACTGTGAACAAGTATGTCCCCAAATTATTTTTCATTGACAGAATATATTTTAACCTAAACAAGACAAACAAACATCCCACTTCACTTCAACCATAGCCACTGCTTGCACCCACGCAAGTGCATTTCTAGGACCACTGGGGATAGTTTCTGCATGTGACTCGGGACAAGGTGTAATCAGGGCTGTGTGTTCTAAAACCATCCTTCCTCATTCACAGTGACACCCAAGCATGCCACTTTGCCTTAAGTCACTTCAAAACTTTTTCAACAGTAAAATGGGGAGATCTTGACATAGTTTCCTAGGATTTAATGAGAAATCACTAAAAAAATCTTATATATACGTGTGTGTGTGTGTGTGTGTGTGTGTGTGTATAAAAAGATAAAACACTTCACAATTGTTCAGTAACAGTTAAAAAATACAAGAATACCTTTCAGGAAGAATTGCTTTACTATAAATATATTTGAGAGTTTATATATTTTAGTCACAATCATATGATAAATATTTGATTTGTGTTCATCAGATAATCGGGAATAAAAGTTACAATCTCGGGAAAGATATTTAGTACTTCTAAATGCTGAACATTTGAATAATAGCAATGAGGGACTAAAATAGCAGTAAAATGTACCCAAGAGGAAAATTCAGAGGCTTCAAAACATCTTTTTGGAAAAATAAATAAATAATAGAATAATAAAAAGCATCACAGCTTAAAAGATGACGGAGGAGGCAAAGATTTTAAAAATTAATGAACTGAGATCTTTTCTCCAGAAACAGCATTTCTGTATCACTTAATCAGACTTGAGCTTCTTAAATTGCCTTTGAAACAAGTTAATGAACAACGTGTGCTGTCCCAGTATGGCATTTTTTTTACAAGTAAAATGTACTCTGAGATTTGTCCTTCAGTAAACATAGGAGAAACACTAGTCGTTCCTGTTGGCCTTACTTGAGGTCAACAGTGAAGGACATATGGGGCAAAGCTCTTCCTCAAAGACACAAGAAAAGACCACCCACTCCTTACTGTATGATTAGACTGTCCACTTCCAGGCTAAGAATCACTGCTAGGCACTAACTCCTTGTCTACAAAGTTTTTTAAAAAAGAAAACACACATGGGCCAGACATGGTTGCTCACACCGGTAATCCCAACACTTTGGGAGGTCAAGGCAGGAGGATCATTTAAGACCAGGAGTCTGAGACCAGCCTGGGCAACATAACGAGACACTGTCTCCACACAAAAAATTTAAAAATCAGCCAGGCATGGTGGCGCATGCCTATCGTCCCAGATAATGGAGAGGGTGAGGCAGGAAGATTGCTTGAGCCCAGGTATTTGAGGCCATACTGCATGAAGATCAGGCCTGTGCATGGGCACTGCACTCAGCCTGGGTGATATGTGTGGGCTGAGACAGGCTATAGCTTAATTCGTAAATACTTATCAATACATTAAGAAGAATCAGAGCCTCAGAAGTGAGTGTAGAAAAGACTGAGATGATTGTTCCTAGGGCAGAGAAGATAGAGATATCTCATTTGAAAAATGAGGAGGCTACTTTGGAGTAGTAGGAATAGTTAAAGGGATCATCAAGAACGAAGAGGGGCCAGGCATGGTGGCTCACGCCTGTAATCCCAGCACTTTGGGAGGCCGAGGCAAATGGATCACTTGAGGTCAAGAGTTCTAGACCATTCTGGCCAACATGATGAAACTTTGTCTCTACTAAAAATACAAAACTTAGCTGACAGTGGTGGTGCATGCTTGTAATCCCAGTTAGGATGCTGAGGCAGGATAATCACCTGAGTCCTGGAGGCAGAGTTGCAGTGAGCCAAGATTGCACCATTATACTCCAAACTGGGAGACAGAGTGAGACTCCATCTCCAAAAAAAAAAAAAAAAAAAAGATAAAGAAGAGGAAGAAAAATAAGATAAGAAAGGAAAAAATACAGGATACATGTCAGAACATGCAGGTTTGTTATATAGGTCTACATGTGCCATGGTGGTTTGCTACACCTATTGACCCATCCTCTAAGTTCCCTCTCCTCAATCCCCCATCCCACCTGCAAAAGACCCTGTTGTGTGTTGTTCCTCTAGGTCCATGAGTTCTCACTGTTCAACTCCCACTTATGAGTGAGAACATTCAGTGTCTGGTTTTCCGCTCCTTCATTAGTTTGCTGATGATGATGGCTTCCAGCTTCATACATGTTCCTGGAAAGGACATGATCTCATTTTCCTTTTACAGCTGCATAGTATTCCATGGTATGTAAGTACCACATTTTTTTTATCTAGTCTATCATTGATGGGCATTTGGGTTGGTTCCCTATCTTTGCTATTATAAATAGTGCTACAATAAACATACGTGTACATGTATATTTAGAGCAGAATGATATATATTCCTTTGGGTATACATCCAGTAATCGGATTGCTGAGTCAAATGATATTTCTGGTTCTAGATCCTTGAGGAATCATCATACTGTCTTCCACAATAGTTGAACTAATTTACATTTCCACCAACAGTGTAAAAGTGTTCCTATTTCTCCACAGCCTCTCCAGCATCTACTGTTTCCTTTTTAATAGCTGCCATTCTGACTGGTGTGGGATGGTATCTCACTGTGGTTTTGATTTGCATGTCCCTGATGATCAGTGATGTTGAGCTTTTTTTCACGTACTTGTTGCCCACACAAATGTCTTCTTTTGAGAAATGTCTGTTCATATCCTTTACCCACTTTTTGATGGGATTGTTTGGTTTTTTTCTTGTAAATATAGTTTAAGTTCCTTGTAAATTCTGGATATTAAACCTCTGTCAGATGGATAGATTGCAAAAAACTTCTCTCATTCTGCAGATTGCCTGTTCACTCTGATGACAGGGTTTTTTTGCTAGCACCCTCATCTATTTTACAATGTTTGGGCGTGGCTGTGCCCTAACATACCAGATGGAGATTAACTGCCAAGGAAACAATTTTTTTTTTAAGTCAGGGATTCATGTCTCAGAGCCCACAGAGAAACAAGCCCTCTAGTTTTCAAATCCATGAGAAACTACCTTTTGCAAAGCAACAAGCTAAGTGGAAATCTTAAACTCAATGGAGATAAAATAACACTGAGATCAAAGTGTTTACACATGTGCAAGCCAAAGAAAACCTCACCTACTAACTCACACTTAGATTCCCAGGTGCCATGTAAACAACTCTGCACTGCTGATACCAAACATGTTACAAGAAAAGGCTCAAATTCTCCAAGAAATAAATAATTATTCCACACTTTGGAAAATAAATTTTGTTGTAGTCAAAACTGTAAATTGTAAACTTTTCTGTTTCTTGAAGACCTGAAAATACAGAGGGACTCAGGCATGGAACTAAGAGAATAGATCACTGCGTAGTTTCTTGCAACTCCAGGCCTAGTTAAATGTTGGCTGGAAATATGCACAAAATACCCACAGGAGAAAAAAAAAAAAAAAGATCTCTCAAAGGAATAGAGAGATGAGAAAGCTCGCTGTCTATCTGTTGAAGAATTACCCTCAGATACAGAGCCCCTGATTGAAATTTCATTGCCCAGCAATTTCATATTCTTCTATATTAAGCAGGCACCAAACCATTCCAACCAAGTGCTAAGATACGTGTTATGTTCTAACAATCTTAAATTGCTCTCTTCCACTCATGAAATGACTCCCCATCAACCTCCCATTCTAAAGCCTATTAAGATGGCAGGAATTTTGTGAATATTTAATCACTATGAGTCATGCATGATAATTTAAAACTACTGCAGACTAATGTTTGGTTGAGAACAGCATTCTAATTGAAAAAATGATAGAAAAGTTAGTTTAGTTCAATGCTCCACGACATATTGAAAGAAACTGTGGGTAAAAAGCATTACTCACTTACACAGTAATTCTTGCCTCTGTGTCTACCTCTTTGTAGAGAGAGCAGGACCCACCCTTAACCTTCTTCATGGGGCATTCAGCAATCCAGAAGGGAAGTTACCGGGAGTGAACCCTGCTGAAAGAGACCATCCTGGAGGCAGAGAGGGACCACTCAGGTGGCTGAAGAATGGTAAGCAAATGAAAGACTGAAAGGCAAGAGATAAAAAGACCAAGTTTGGGAAGCAGTTCTAACCACAGGAAGGGAGACAGAAGTGAAGACCTAACAAGAAATACATACAACTCAACAAAAGCCAGCAGGAATGAAGCTAATCAGTATGTCAAGTTTCAGATAGGTCAGAGTAAATTATTCAAAACTAAGCTCAGGAATCACACATGTGCTATTTTCACATGGTCCGTGTCGGGGTTAAGGAGGGGAGATGGGTGGCTCACAGTACCAACGCGAGTTGCGTAAAACTCCCAGTGGCTTACACCAAGGGATGCAGCCCAGGATTGACCCAGGATTGCACTCTCAAACTGTATTTGTGCCCCTAATGTGTCAAAGAAGATGCAAAATTCCAAGATAAACATGGCAGGTAAAGTGTCGATTGTCCTAGGTGCATAACAAACACTATTCTCATGTTCAAATAATCCAGGATATACTATGCAGCAGAATCAAAAATTTGCGCTAATTTCTAATAAAATAAGTGGCTCATAAAACTATGGTATTATCAGAGGACAGGTCTGTATTGGGCTCTGTCTTGAAGCTCCCTGAGGGCACTAATTCTATTTTACCAATAAGGGAACTTCATTCTAAGACTGCCCACATCTGTGAATACAGTTGAACCCACTGAGGTCACCTTTTCTCAAACAAACAAGACTTAAGTAAACAACCCCTAAGCTCCCATGATCTACTTTCTGCCTTAGGCAGATGTACATGCCTCTTTTATTTGGATATTATTTGAAAACCAAAGTTTGGAAAGCAAATTCTGAAGCCCACAGAGCCTGGAGCTCATGAGGCTCTCTGAGAGACTGTGTTTTCAAGGATACCCGCTCCATCCCACCACTTTAATGGTCTGTAGAAGTTGAATAGAATTGCCTAAGGGAAAATGCTATTCTTTTGCAACACAACACACAGCTCCTCATTCATTTGAGATTTACGATGTGTAATTACACAGAGGCCTAAAGCTCACACTGTTTGGAACTGTCAATTGCCACTTCGTGGATTTTTTGTAACCTGTGAGGGTTATAGAGTTAAATCATTCTTGGCATACAAAGGGTTACATTCATGAAATAGCCACATGATGTTTACTAAGTTGTCTCTAGCAAATATTATGTAAGTAAATGACATGAAAATTAATTTCCTCAGCTAGAAATTCAAATACAAAAGGGAAGTTTTCCACAAGAATGAAGGAAAGGGGGGATTAACAAGGATGCTTCAGATTAATCCCTAAGAAAAGGCCATCCCTTTCCAGTCTCTAAGCTGATGGGGGTTGGGTGGGAAGAAGAGAGAGAAGGACAAACCAGAGCTGTGCCAGAAGAAAGCCAGTTTCTATTCTTGCTCTTTAAGTCAGTGAGAGCAAACATCTCAAAAGTCACACACCAAGAATCAAAAAGTGACCACTTGGCCGGCTGAAGTGGTTCATACTTGTAATCCTAGCACTTTGGAAGGCGGGCTGATGACGAGGTCAGGAGTTTGAGACCAGCATGACCAACAGGGTGAAACCCCGTCTCTACTAAAAATACAAAAATTAGTTGGGCATGGCGGTACATGCCTGTAATCCCAGCCACTCCAGAAGATGAGGCAGGAAAATTGTTCGAATCTGGGAGGCAGAGGTTGCAGTGAGCTGAGATCACTCCACTCTACTTCAGCCTGGGCAACAAAGCAAGACTCCAACTCAAAACATAAAAATAAAAGTGACCACTTATATTACCTAACCCAGGGACCCTAAGGAAGCTAGGTTCTATGTACCCAGTTTGGAAAAACATTAGATTTCCAAAGCTGCTCCCAGATTTCATGACCTGTGGAAGAGGCATTTGAACAGGAATTTTAGTTTTAGACATTGCCTAGAGGAAATTATAGGCACTTTATAGTAACCCAAAAAGAGCGTATGAGCTAAGTCTGAGCAAAGGAAGTCTGAAGAACTATATCCTGCCTCAGAGATTCAAAACTGCTAGAAGGTAACCTCAGAGTACATCAGTTTCCCAGGTTCACTTTTCTGGTGAACCCATTTTCCCTAATAGACCCACCCTTGAAGAACTCAACTGGGAAAGCACTGTGAGCTGTCCTCCATTGTGGTGCTGAAACATGACGGCTGCTCACCAAGACACCAATACACCATTGAAGGAGATGGGAGACAATGAAGAGTAGCTGTTAGAGTCCACAGAGGTTTCCAAAAGGAGCCGTGATCACAGAGTGCCACCCCCACTCGCCTCTGAGCTACTGCTGCTGCTGAGCACTTGTTCTCAGTGCCAGTAAGTTAGCAGGCAGCCCCCTCAGCTGGAAGCTCCCATGGACTGGATTGTCCCTGGAAGCAATAGTTTCAGGCTAAGCAGAAAAGGAGAGGACATTTATTCCTCATGGATTTTTTCATCTCTCCCTGTCACAGCAATACAATGACATTCTTGTAACATCCAAAAGGAAAAGATCTTCTGATATGTTTATTGAGGGTCTTCTGATAAATTCACTGAAAAGGACAATTTAATGTTAAATAATTTCACCAAGATTAGAGACCCCAAAACTTTGGGCAGGTTCTACTGTATCTTGAGTATATTAACCCAAGCTTCTGACTCCCTAGGGCCCAGAATGTGACACTGGAACAGAACATTACACATAACAGGACATGATCAATGAGCCATCGCTTTCCTGACTGCTCCAAACCTCATCTGTAAACAAGGGATAATAATATGCTCCTCATAGTTAGTTGTGGTGATTAAACTTTTTAAAATACTGGACAAAAATCCCTGTTATACTGGTTAAACAACAGTAAATGCTTATTACTAGAGGACAGCATATGAAGAAACCAAGGGTCAGGGAAATGTATAAATTGCATTTCATATACATCTTTATTATAACATTTATTATAATGTTTTACAAGTAGAATGATCCAATTGTATGTCTCCTCTATGAAAACAAAATTCATGTTTATTCAAATTCCTGTGCCCTGCTCCTAACACTGTTTATTGCATGCTTAGTAAGTATCTTTTGAATTAAGTTTACTTCCATTTCCTACTATTAGGCTTGAAGCGTAAGGACAGCAGCCATACAATTATCTGGGTGGTCTCCAATCCTTCTGCCTAATACTTAGAAATTTCAGTGAACTGTAACAGCAGCTACCCCTCAGTATCTCTCATTTCTTTAGACATCTCTCTGGCATTAGCAGGCAGTCTAACATGTCTGGTCCAACCCATCCTCATATTGCATTACTACTGTCCACTTGCCATGCCTCAAGGCTAATCATAGAAATATACTCCATTCTTCAGATGTGCTTTCTACATTGCCCATAAGTCAAACCACAGCAAAGAGTACCAATAAAACAGAACAAGTGAAAAATGAATGTACTGTTTTTTTCTGCTTTCACACTTGTGAGCTCAGTTGCTGGACACTTCAGCTGTAATTATTTTTTATTTCTACTCAAAACACTGAAGGAACAATATGATAACTTTCCTATAGATTTCCATATGTAGCATTTGAAGTTTTTTTCAGGTTTATTAATAAATTAGTAAAAACTATACTCCAAAGTAAACCGGAGATCAGTAATGTATTTCCTAAATATATTACTAGTTTTGGAAAAACTTAAAACCCTGTTAACTTCTGGAATTGTTCATTATTTCACAGATGTCCATTTTGCAATTCAGTATATTGCCTCTAAAGTGGCCATCTCTAAACACTTCTTCCTTTTAATTCTGTTTCCTAATTCCAGATTGGTAGAGAGCCTGTAGAGATGGTACTAAATGAATTACCCAGACTAGAAAGGCTATCCTTATATTTATTACCATATACATTTGCAGCTTCTAAGCCCCAACTTAAAATTCTTAACATATAGGAGGTGTAGAGCAACACAGACCGTACAACACAAGGGCTAAGTCATTGGTATGCATGACTAGAATTGAGAATAAAAACATTCACTATTTGATCTTGGACCTAGACATAGCTTCATAGTAGAAGGTAGGTATTTTTGGATCTTTGATGCAGATAATCAAAGGGAGAAAAAAAATCCTATGGTGTTTGATCAGGTCTCAAAAGGAAATTAACCATGGCTTTTCTATTAAACAACTTGGGGGAAAAACTCATTTTACAGAAGTATATAGCCTCTATTTGATGCTAATTTCAGATGCTGCTGTAAGTATCTGTACTATTATGACTAAGCCATTGTAGAAAAGAAAGATGAAAAAGAAATGAGTCCCTACCATGGTGAAAAACTGAACAAACATTGAGAAAGAGCTCCACCTACTGGAATGTTTTTCTACAACTGAAGAACTATAAAGTTCCCCTCAAACTTTTCCAAAATAAAACTTCTATTAAAAGGATCGTAGGTCAAATAACAGGTAACATTCTTGGAAGCTGCTTAATCCTCTGATTTAAGGTTGCACTGAGAGGAAGAGAATTTTTCAAGAAAGTCAAAGGATATTTTTATAATTAATTGACTTATTTTATTCACTGGTTCATGGAGTTGTATTATGGCAACGGATCAGTATTACGTAGAAAAAAGGGGAATTTTAAAATCACATTTCTATGTAGCCAAGTACAGCTAGTAACAGTAATAACTAGCATTTGTATGTCTTTAGTTCATAAAGCATTTTATATATATTATCATTTAATAATATCTAACAACTAGTTTCCACAATTAATATTCAGCAAATCACACCAGTATCACACACTTAAAGCATTCATCCTGATTAGTGAGTGCCTATTCAGTGCCAACTGTTAGATATTTTAATATTGCCCTTGACTTTATTACATCCTGATTCACACAATACTTAACAGAAAAGAGAATATTTGAATAATTTTCAATCAATAGATAAGCATTTTCTTTACCAACCCCTCACCCATGGCCCCTAAATCAGTGTTTGCACTGGGTGGGGAAGGGGGGATTCTGCCCACCAGTTCTAACCATGCTTCCCCTCAGTCAAATGGAAGTATCTTTCACAGGATTTGGAAACACACACATTTACTTTCCCTAACTCTGAGGAAATCTCAATTCTTTCATTCAATTGGCTACTGAATACTACTGTGTGCCAGTCATATTCTAGAAATACAAAGAAGGTAATAAGGAACACAATAGAACTGAAGATCTGCCCCAGTACCACATGCAAAGCCCTACATGGAGTCTAAGCAGACTCATTAACTAAGTGCCAAGTCAAAGCTATAAAGCTAGAAGAAACTATAGAAGGTCTATGTGACCTAACGATGAGAACTGCTTCTTAAACAAGATGCAAAAGCACAAACAAAAAGGCAGAACATTGACCAATGAGGTTTCCTCAGAAGTAAGCTTTTCAGCTCAACAAAGGATACCACAGACAAAATTAACAGAGCGCTGACACATTAGGAGAAGATATTTATAGTGCTTTACCCATTTTATTTATTTCTTTAAAGTGAAAGCAAGTTTATTAAGAAAGTAAAGGAATAAAAGAATGGCTACTCCTTAAGGCGGAGCAGCCCTGAAGCTGCTGGTTGCCTAATTTTATGGTTATTTCTTGATTATATGCTAAATAAGTAGATTATTCATGAGTTTTCCAGGAAAAGGTTGGGCAATTCTCAGAGCTAAGAGTTTCTCCCCTTTTTAGACCATATAGGGTAACTTCCTGATGTTGCCATTGCATTTGTCAACTGTCATGGCACTGGTGGGAGTGTAGCAGTGAGGACATCCAAAGGTCACTCTCATTGCCATCTTGATTTTGGCAGGTTTCAGCTGGGTTCTTTACTGCAGCTTGTTTTATCAGCAAGGTCTTTGTGACCTGTACCTCATGCCAACCTCCCATCTCATCCTGTGACTTAGAATGCCCAACCTCCTGGGAATGCAGCCCAGAAGGCCTCAGCCTTATTTTACCCAGCCCCTATTTAAGAGGGAGGCACTCTGGTCCAAATGCCTCTGACATTTCCCCCCTCCCTTTTAAAAGAGAACCCTTAATCCTAAGGGTTGTAGAGAGATAAAGATCCATATTTTGTAAGTTCTTGAGGCAGAATAGGGGTGATGATCTTTCTGCCTCATACGAGGGTTTCTTAACATTCGGGGGAGAGAGGAGCTTAGTCAGAAAGCATCAGTATGTGTTTCACCCATTTTAGAGTAATATCTAGATGTCTAAGAAATTCCTAAATCCAGAATAAAAAGACAGCAATCTCAAAGGAAAAATAGGCAAAGGATGACAAATGCAATTTGCAGTGAAAGAAACCCCAGAGGACTAGCACGCTTAGGAACAGACACTCAAATCCGTAAGTAATCAGTGAAATGAAAAATAAAACAACAATGAAATGTAACTTTACAATTAGACTGCCAAAATTTAAAAACCTGGAAAATGCTAAGTGTTGGCTGGGGTATGAGACTATAAAATCCAAAGGATAAAAAAGATACGAAAGACTGTTACCACAATAATGACTAACAATACTGCCAAAATTAGAAGCACCCTTAAAAAAAAAAAAAAAAAAAAAAAAAAAAAAACTACAGTTGTGAGCACCTACTCTGAGCCAATCCCTGTCCTGGTAGTCACTTTAACATGCATTATCTTCTTTAATCATGGTAGTAACAGTTATTATTATCCCATTTTATAACCAGTATAAGAATACTAAAGCATGTAGCAATTAAGGGCATGCCTGCAATCACACAGTGACAAGCCGTTAAATGAACATTTAAAGCAATGTCTTCTGACTTTGAGACCAACATCCTCTCTATACCACAGAGTCCTCTTGAGTTTTTCCCTACACCCAACTGCCACACCTGGAAACACTCTAGCAGGCCAAGGAGAGAGAATTTGCTCTTAGGATGAAGTTCGTGCAACTGTTTCTGGAGTAGCTGCATAAGTTAACAGTAAAATCAACTCCTTTGTGTGGAAAAAAAAAATTAATATTCTTTTCTGATCATGAAAAGACAGGACTCTACTCTGGAATACAGATTAAGGAATTTTGTGCTTTTCACTGGCAACCTCAAAAGAGAGGGTGTGAAGTGCCCAGAATTCAAAAACAGCAGGAGAGGTAATTGGCATGGAGGAAAAGAGGGGATCCAGGACCATGGCAGAGCCCAAGCAAGGACTTGCAAGAAAGAGTGGCTGTAGTGGGGAGTGACAGTGATGTACTTACAAAGGAATACTGGAAACCAATATGAAGTTGTTTCCCATTCTATTCTGAGCTGGCCCTCCAGGACCCCCAGTCTGTCATACATCACAGCCAGCCTCAGTGACCTTGCCTACCCTCCACTCTCCTCCTCCAGATTTCCCACGAGGCCTCAGCAGCATCATGCAGGGCATGTGAGGCAATGGGCACACACACATATTCAGTTGACTGTCTACACTAACCACAGCTAACCCTTTTTATACACACAACCGGTATTATTTCCCTTATGATTGTATTTGTGTGATGCTCAAACCCCTCTGAGATTCCTTCCCAGGCAATACCTACGGAGGGAGCTAGCTAGCTAAACTGTTGGATGCTCCTCCCCTAATTACTATTTCCTTTACTTGCTTGTAGCTTTTCTTACCATAATTTCATTATCACAGAGGAAAAAGGAAGACAATGCAGCCAAAACAACCCAAAGGAATGTGTGCTCCATTCAGTTTCACTAGATGCCCTGGTCCATTTGTTCCATTTGGCCCATGTGGCCTGGAGTAAGGGGAAAATCAGGGAAGCCTTCCTGGAGGAGGTGATGACTAAACCCAATCTTGAAGGTTAAGCAGTAGTCAGCCGATGGAGAAAGGGGAGCAGAGCATCCAGACAGAAGAAAGAAGCAGAGATACAGGAGGAGGAATTACAAGTGCATGTGTGAGGTAAAGGGAGTGTGGCGGGACTGAGCATGAAGAACAAGGCAGGGCTTCGTAGAACAAAGGACAGAAGAGAGCAGTGAGCCGTGTGCACTCTATTCTGAGACTGACGGGATGCAACTGAGGGGTATCAAACTAAAAAATGGCAGAATCTGATCTGTGCTTTACCTAGCCTGACAAATGATTGCCTGCTGAAAAACCTAACAAAGAATTTCTCCTAATTTTTTAAACAATTCATATAAAATATTTACAAATGTTTTTAAAAATAGGTCATATTCAATCATGCCTTTTTCAAGTTATTAAGAATATCCCAGAAAAATCTATGATACAGACATCATATTAATTTCTGAAATATGACAACAGAAAGATAATTCTTGTTCCCAGAATATGACAACAGAAAGATAATTCTTGGGCCAAAAGGCATAAATCTAATTTTTAAAGGACATGGGAGTAAAACTTCACATCAAGAAGGTAAGGTCATCTGCAGAAACCCAGGAGGCCAGAATATGATATTGAAGACAGGTTACCAGGCTGCAGAAGGAAGTCCAGCTAGGCAGGCTGGTGAATGGCAACAAGGAGACCCAATGAGGAATGGCACCTCTCTAGAGGGTGTGGCTTCCAACTGCCATGGAAACAACATAAGGAACTGAACAGAGGTGTCAGCATCTCAGAAAGGCTTTTTCCCTACAGTCTACATTTACAAGGATAAATATAAGATCAAGAAACCCAGTTGCACAAACTATATCCTACACCTTACCTACACCTAAAAGAAACCCCTCAAAGTGGTTTTTATCCATGCTTATCACATGGTGTTACCAACCTTTTGTTCCTATCCTTCCATAAATCCTGGTACATAGCCTTGTCTCAGTTGCATATGCTCAGATGGGTATGTGACTATTTCCATGGGCATGCATGTGTGCACACATGCAAACACACACACACACACACACACACCGCCCAGCAACAATGTACCTGACTGTTTGTCAAGCATGTTGCCATCACTTCCAAGTTTCCAAGTTCCTGTCATACACTTGGCTCCCAACCGTCCTGGTTACCATCAGAATCAATCAGGAGCCTCATGCAGGTGAATTTTTTAGTGGTTAACCAACATGCAACCTTTCAGTAACATCAATTCAAACACCAATTCAAACAGAGAAACTCTCCCATGTCATCCTCCTCTCTTATCCTGATGCATCCAACATTTCTTTATGACAATGAATGCTTCTTAATTCCCTTTACCATATCTTAACATCATGAAGACAAGCAGGTGACGCCTAGCTATAGTAAATATATAAAGTAAGGATATAGGGAGAGTAAATCAAGTGGGCAGCCCAGCCTCGAGGTGATCTGACAGCAGATATCCAAGCCCCTACATTACTGAAGTTGAGTTTGAGTAGCAGGGCTCCAACAATTGGAGAAAAGCATAAAAGGAAAACAGAGCCCCAATAATTGGTGGGTAAAGGTGCTATACCAGTTTTTTGCTCGCTTGTTCTGTTTTTTGAGACAGAGTTTCGCTCTTGTCCCCCAGGCTGGAGGGCAATGGTGAGATCTCGACTCACTGCAGCCTTCGCCTCCCTGGTTCAAAAGATTCTCCTGTCTCACCTTCTGAGTAGCTGGAATTAACTCTTCAATATCATGTTCTAGCCTTCTGGGTTTCTGCAGATGATCTTATCTTCTTGATATGAACCACCACCACACCCAGCTAATTTTTTTTTGCATTTTTAGTAGAAATGAGGTTTCACCATGTTGGCCAAGCTGCTCTTGAACTCCTGACCTCAAGTGATCCACCTGCCTCAGCCTTCCAAAGTGCTGGGATTACAGGCATAAGCCACCGCACCCAGCCTAGACCAGTTATTAAAGCAGGAAATCAAGTGCAAGGAAATGAGACTGGAGACAAGAAATGAGACCCTCAGGTACCATGTCAGAGCAGGTGTATCATCAAATCTAACTGCATGTTGCATCTCCGAATCTCCTTAAACACCTCAGAACTTGGTGCTAGAGTCAGCATAGCATTACCTTCCCTGTAAGGAAAAGTCAGATGGGCCTGCTGTGACGATCAGAGACTTTAGAAGCAAAGAGGCAAACAAGTAGCCACAATGAGAAAGAAGCTGGTTAAACCAACACAACTCAAAGTTCAGGTTCAGAAAAATTAGGTCTCAGGCTACTGAACACATTTTCAGTTATAATCACAAACATCAGAAATCTTAGAAGATTCACAGTAAAGGCTTCAAGGGACAGAAGAGGTGGGCAAATACTGTTGGAAATTTTAGGACCATGGACACCAGCCTCCAGCAAATTTATAAAACACATTAAATAAACAGCTTGTTATCAAAAAAAAAAAAAAAGACACTGTGCTTAGGAATCTGCCTGAGTTCACTAAGAATTAATCATTTCAACGTCATCTTTCCCTATTTTCAAAGACTGCTAAACTGATGGTTCAGCAGGGATTATCAGCTATTGGTCTGATTTCCACAATGTGCTTGTCAAAATCTTTTATAAAGTCCTCATAAAAAAGATGGAGAAATACACGCCAATTAAATTTTTTGACTACTGGACTGATGTCGACCTAGATAGAGGACTTTTGTAGTGCACCACAATAGTAGCATCTTTCACCCCACCTCTGATCTTGGCCACAGCTACGGGAGATATTCTGAGAAAGTTCATTTTTGCCGTGACAGCCTTCTACCCCAAGCTTCGTGTGGTGGGGGGCGGGGGAGGGGTGAAAATTTGAATCCTTCATTTTCTTTCTCCGGGACTTCTCTGAAGCAGAGGGAACCCACTGGCCCTATTCACAAACGCAGCCTGAAAGGGCAGAGATATCAATGCCCCCAGGGAAAAATCGTAACCAACTAGAAATGGATACCAGTGGATATATGCAACACACGTCCATCCTTCTGGACAATTCTAGGAGGCATTCAATGCACCTCTCAGGAGGTCTCTTTTGAAATGAGCCCCAATGCCTGTAAGAGTCTGAAATGGTTTTTTCTCCTTCCCTGCCTCTCTCTCCCGACTCCCACACTCCTGCTTTCTGGAATCATCTTCCAAATAAACATCCACACTCAAGTCCTTGAGTTGGCTATGCTTATGGAGAATTACAGTAAGATAGTCACTAAGTTCTTGCTGTTGTCCTAGAGACATTTTTATCAACAGTTTGAAGACAGAAAGGGCATGCATGGTAAATTCGTGCATGACCAAAAATAGGATGAAATACCTGAGAGTAAAACCAAAAAGTAATTCAAAAAATGTGGATAGGTCAGGAAGACAAGCTAAAACAAAAACCATGCAATATTCTATAAATAAATTGATCATTCTAGACCCAAGTGTAAAACATCAGCTACACAACGGCAGATGGAAAAGGCCTGGTTTAAAAGCTGTTTGTGTTTAAAAGGCTCTTGATGCAGATGATCTCATGTGCTGTTGGAGGAAGTGTAAATCAGTCAACACTTTCTGGAGCTGCACATATTCTGACTTATCCAATATGGAGCTGTGCATATTCTGACATAAGTTTCTGCCAGGAATTTGTTAAATAAACATGCAAATGGGTACATATAAGCATATTCATTATGGCGTTTATAGAAAAAGAAATGTTTAACAATTTAAATAACTGTCAATAGAGAAATAGTTAAATTGTGGTCCATCCACACAGTGGAGTACTATAAAGACATTAAGTATAATACAGTTATTTCATATGTACTAACATGGAAAGATATTTTATGATATAAAAATGTTGAAAAATCAGATTGCAAAGTAGTATGTCTGGTATTGTTCACTTTCATAAAACACAGAAACAAATATATGTATATATAGGCATATACATTTTTTAAGTATGAAGGATTTACCTAAGTGATTTTTTCTATTTTTTATCCATTGTTATAGAGTTTCTACAATAACAATATTCCATTTCTGTTATGAGAAATGAGTTCTTTTTTTAAAGAAAAAGACCCACAGATTATATTTGCCATCACAATATGAATCAATAACATGATACAAATGATATAAATGTAAATTTGCTAGAAGTATAGTGTTTAATTCTATTAAAGGTTAATAGACATATAGAGTTCAGGACTTGGAAGGCATAGGTCATTGTCCAGGCCACTGGTCAGACCACATCCTGACCCTTCTTTCCAGGGTGGATTCCAAGTACTGAGAGTTACACTGATAAACTAAAGCTCATCAGAGAAGTGTTCCCAGGAGCGTGAAGGGCCAAGAAACCTGTTGTTGAGGAATGGGTGATGAAATCGGGATGTTTATCCCTGACACCAGACACCCGGAGGCTAGTATGAGAGTTACTATCAATAACAAAAAGAGCTAATGTGTAGAGGAAAGATCTGGATCATTCTGAATAGCTTTGGAGGACCAGTGGGTAAAAGCAGAAATAAATCAGATTTTTAACTTACAACAGAGGAGAAAGAAAAGGAGAAAAAGAGGATAGAAAAGAAAGAAGTAAAAGAACCTTCTCACAATTCAAACTGTTTGAAAACTGAGTAGGCCAAAGCGATGAGTTAGTTCATCACTGAATATGTGCAAAATGCATATTGAGGTCCATCTACAAGAAATAGCATAGTGGGGTCTGGCACTGGAGATAATCCCTAATGTTCCTTCCAATTCTAGGGTATTATAAAAGTTCACTCACCCCCTTATATCTTCCAATAGGCAGTCTACAAAACAGATGACAGGAAATAAATCAAATGCTTGGGTTCAATAGCACATGGAACTAAGGATAACGTAATTCACTTGAGTATAGCATGACTCATTCAGAGCACTCACATTTCAGCACTTTTTTCTGTAGAATTTGGAGAAATTGTTATGAAAATGTTAAGTGTATAAGAGGTGAATGTCACTTAAAGTTAGAATTGTTTCTTGTTTCCACACTGCAGTAGTAACAGCTTCTTGTCCAAGTTCCAAGCCTAGTTTATCAAAATGAAAGTTGGCTTGGAGATTTGTGTAACTGTATCGTCCTTCAACTGAGAAGACTCACAGTTGTAATCCTTTCATAAGAAGTTTTTCTCACACACAAAGTTACCTCACTACAATAAATCCATTTCATCTTTTCAAAATTTACTTATCTAAATTATATATAAACTATAATGTTCTTACATATTCATTGAGTCCTCACAACTCTCCATTAAGCAGAAACTACTATTTTTCCATTTTGTAAATTAGATGACTGAGATTTCAGTAATTTTCACAAGGCTAGGAGGCTAACTCAGGTCTTTCTGACACCAAATTCTATGCCCCCTAGAGAGGTAGGGTGTGGTCCTTTGTCCAGAAGAGTTTCCTGTGTCCCCTAAGTTCTTCTGAGCAGGGTTGGGAGGACAAGCATGGCAGAGTGGCTTAGGGTCAGAGTCCCATTTTCCCATCAGACAAAGGTCCCAGGCTTAAAGAGACAGCATGCTTGTTGAAGACCACGGTCATTTCTTAGGGTGTCGATCCTCCAGAAGGGATAAAAGGTAATGTCAGTGAAGAGCAGAGCTGGTCGTCAGATTGATAGTAATCTGAGGCAAAGTAAAAAGAGCCGACAAAGCTCTAGGTTTCATCCAGCAAGTTCCTAGTCAAAGCTCAGACTCTAATGTGGAGGCCCCGGAGACAGGTCAGACTGAACCATTATTCCAAATTTTGATTAATTAGCACTTCCTGAGTGTCTAACATGGCAGCAACCCTGAATGTTCTTACATATTCATTGAGTCCTCACAACTCTCCATTAGGCAGACACTACTATTTTCCCATTTTGCAAATTAGATGACTGAGATTTCAGTAATTTTCGTAAGGCTAAGAGGCTAAATCAAGTCTTTCTGATGCCAAACTCTATCAAATATCTCATACAGGCTGGGCTCAGTGTCTCATGCCTGTAATCCCAGCACTTTGGGAGGTTGAGGTGAGCAGATCACTTGAGGCCAAGGGTTCAAGACAGCCTGGCCATCATGGTGAAACTCCGTCTCTACTAAAAATGCAAAAATTCACCATATAGTAGATTGTAAAATAGTTTGAAATATTAGCCCAACTAACTTTTGTTAGAAATCCAGTTGACCTCAGGAAAATCAACGGAAATATATTAAGTTGACAGAAAAGTGATGCTGTTACAAGACAACCCTATTTTGTTCTTATAAGGCAGCTCATTTTGACAGTAGGTTTTGCCTGCTTTACGAACATGCCTGGGTTTACCCAGATCTGTATGCCCACGGAAACATGGAAACCGGCACTGCAAGCTCATTGCCAAGACAAGGGACATAATAAAGAGCGGCACATAGGAACATTCAATGCTGGGCCCTAAAACGAAATCAGAAGAAAAAGAGTTTTCCAATTTCAATAATTTCCTGTATTGTGCTGATTCTGGCTGTCTCTAGGAAAGTTCTGTACAAGTAGTAGTCATATCCAAGTGCCTTAATTTAGTTGTTCAACCAAAAGAGAAATCTGCCTTTGCTGCAAAACATAACTAGTCATTTATATATTCAGCATTCATTGCTTTGGGGTATCTCCAGGGTTTCTAGAGCTTTAGTGAGTCTTTTAAATACTATTGATGATAATCACTGAATTCATCAACTGACCAATGAAGTTGATTTATTTATGTATTTATTCTGAGACTTCATCGAGCATCTACTATAGTCCAGGCATTGGATGCTGAGAATATAATGGTGAACGAGATAAATGATTCCCTCTCTCAAGGTTATATATAGCAGGGGAAATGATATTAGTGCCTGTTCTGTGCTGTGATGTGCTAAAAACTGTGGGCGTAGTAAGTTTGTGACATACACGAACAAAGGAAGAGGGAAAGGGAGGGGAGGGGAACAAAGAAGGAAGGAAGCAGGGAGGGAGGGAAGGAAGGAGGAAAGGAAGGAGGGAGGGAAGGAGGAAAGGAAGGAAAGAGAGAAGGAAGGAACGAAAGGAGGGAGGGAGGGAAGGAGGGAGGATACATCATGATACTGTCCTATTCTTAAGACTTTTTTTTAACCTTGTTGGAGACACAAGACATAATATGAACAAAAGTGAAACATTATAGACTTGGAAACAAAAATTTTGGCTTCAACAATATCATCCAAAAAATCACAAACACACACACACACACTCTCTCTCTCTCTCTCTCTCTCTCTCACACACGCACATACACACGAGGTTTGAACTTTAGTATCATCTCAGTAATGTGTCAGCAGTTTTCCCTGTCAGCAAGGGAATTTGTCTGAAAATGTCCCAATTAATGAGTCTTCCTTTGAAATCTGAGTTGAGATGGTAGAAGAGCTCTCCATGCTGGCACAAAGCAATTTGTACACATTTTAGAAATGATTCTGTAAAGAAAAGCTTCAAGAACATCATTATATTTGGAGTGTACCCGCTGGGGAGCCAATTGTTGGACATTTTCAGATGCTACCTCAGCAGCCAATGATGTTTGAATGTGTGATTATTCTATTTGTATTCTTATACTCTGTCAAAGTTTGTTCTAAAATAGTGTCATTTTCTGTATGGATTCTGACCTCCCCTTTGACCCAGGTTCATTTGCTTTCCTAGTGTGATGACTTTAAGTTGGAGATTGTAAAACACAGAGTCAAGAAGATAAAGAGAAGCTGCATCTCCACTCCAAGGCCAAGTTTTTAAAAATGCAAAACCAGTAACATGAGCTATTATGATATATGTATACTAAATGAAGCACAGAGAAGTGATGTGGAGAGAGGTTACCTCTTGACATCACAGTTTGGGCTAAAGCAGTTTTTTTTTTTTACAGTGTAGTTATGGCTCACATCACAATTTTAAGCATGAAATAATAGACCAATTTTATCTTGTCTTAAAATGAATTTATTTAAGTGTGGGAGCACCTTCTGACCCTATTAGCAGAAGAGTCGACCTCAGTCATTATTGGAGCTTGCTACACATTCTCACTCTTGGAGTCATGGAGAGGTCTTGAGGTTTTGTGATGAAAAGACGACCACCTCGGAGGAGACCCCTCTCATGATATATCCACAGCAGTTACCACTGAGACGGCATGTTCCACCCCCATCTCCCTTCAAGTCTCACAGCTCTCTGCTTCCCAGTTTTGATTGGGGCACTAGAAGTCTTTCTGGGAGGCTTAAGAATTCTTGGCCTAGGCCAGCTTCCCTGCCGCTCCATGTCACCTTTTTCCCTGAGGTCTGGCCACCTACACCGGGTGCAGCTAAGAGCAGAGATCTCTGTTGCGCTCAGTACAACTTCCTTTCCTCTCTCCCCTAACTCCTGACCAGCATAATCCCCCACAAAGAACTCAGGCTTCCCAGGGGAAAAAGAAAAGCCAGGAAGACAAACGGTTTACTTTTTTTTCAGCCATCAACAAACCCTCCTCGATAGCAAATAAGCCTAAGAGCCCAGCAACCTGGAAGGAAATGAAGAGCACAAAATAAAGGAAGAACCATAACACAATCAATATCCCAATACATCATTCTGCCGCAATAAAATAACATCATTCAAACTTCAGGAGAGCTAGAAATGGATACCTTCCAGTAATGTCAGGAATCAGGAAATGCTTCTCACATTTTTTTTTTCCATTAGTCAATGCAAAATGGAACTTGAACATTGGAAGTGTGAAAGCAGTTCCCAGTTTCCTTGTGGTAATAGAGTTAGAATAAACAAAGAGAGATAACTCCCTTCTCTCATTCACACAGAAAAGGACTGCCATTAACACAGACCAGAGCCGGCCTGGAGCTGTCTTTCCTATTCAACAGCATGCAGTGTGTTTACATTTCATTAAGACCCATATTCACACTGGGGATGGCATGACACAAAGTCCAGGACTACTATGCCCCTGAAGTAGTACTCCAATATGACTGCAGTTATTAGAGTTCAGGAATTGCCATCTGTCATTTCACACGAGAGATTAAGTTCTTTGAGAAGAGAGGGATAGAAATAGCACCAATACTTCTAAACTCAAATTAGTAGGTACACTTGCCAGATACAACACACACAAAAAAAAATTAACGACCATTTTAATGTGAATTATGGATGTGTGATCTAGGTCACACTCTGACTGCCTGTTCTCCATTTCTGAAACTTTTTGGGTGGAGAAATGAAATAGTATCAAAAATATGGTAATCTGAAACTACTTGAAGCAAAATGAGTGGGTTGGCTGTTAACTGGTCTCTCCAGGTATTCAGCAACAATCTCCAGGGAAATTTTCTCTTGGCAGATATGCAAAGCTGATGGAGCCAAGGTCCCGTCTTTAAAACATGAGTGTAAATGACATGCTTGAAGAACATTTGTGCAGTCTTCATGGATAAATTCATCTCTGTGGTTGGCACTCTTATTTGTGACTTAATGAATAATTGTTGAATGGATGGATGATTGTGTGAATGAGTAAGTAAATGAAAGATCGTAAAGGACCTCAGAATGAAAGGAGCTTTAGGGACTGCTTTTCTCCAAAAGCAGAGTGAGCAAGAGAGTGCTGTGAGAGAAGAATGAAGATGAAAAAAAGACCAAATAACTCAGCATCTGGGATGCCACGGTAAGCAGTTAGACTGTATTTTTTATAATATTGGAAGCTTCTGATGGATTTTAGCAGCTCAATGACTTGATCTGTGCTTTAACTCTGAGTACTACATTTAGATTAGAGTAGAATTGCAGTGGCATGTACCGGACGAGTAGTGTGCTACAAAATAGTCCAGGAGAAAGATGGAGGCTTAGACCAGAATGGGGATGATGAAAAGACAAGCAGATGGGTCCAAGACATTTTAGAGTGGAGTCAAGGACAACTGCCAGGATTTTGCTTTAGTGACTAGAGGACAGAGAAACCATTTACCAGGATGGGGAGGACTGGATAAGATTAGGGTTAGAGAGGAAAATCAAGAGCCCATTTTAATGCTAAGTTTAAGATGCAAGTAAGGCATGCAAATGGAGATGTTGAGAAGGCAATTAGAGATTAGTCCTGCACCCAGCACAACTAACTAGACATCAAAGGCTTGGAGTGATTGGCATCGACATGGTACTTAAAATCATGGAAAAGATCAGACTACCTAGGGACAGAGTACAAGCATGAAGAGGGTCCATGGTCCAGCCCTGAGGAACTCCAACAGGAAGGGACTGGCTAGAGCAAAGAGACCAAAAAGGAAGAAAACCAAGAGAGGATGGTGGTGTCACAGAAACAGAGAGAGAGAGAGAGAGAGAGAATGAATATGTTACCAGGAAAAGAACACACAAATAGCTACATGGAGTCAAGGAAGAAAAAGATAAAAAATGTTTCACTGGATTCAGCAGGAGTTACTGACTCTGATGAGCATTTCTAGCAGAAACCAGGTTGCAACACAGCGCAGTTAGAAGGAATTACACTATAGACTACTCTTTCAGGAAGTATATTTATACCTTCATTATTTCCATAAATTATTTCACCTATTTAACCCTAAAAAACAAACACTTCCATATTTTCTGTAAAAATTAACAAACCACTTACAATGAAATAGCTTCAGCCATTGGAAAAAAAAAGTAAGGTCTATGTGTGTATATATGGAAAGATGAAGGAACCAGATGTATATCTACCATATGTACATATTAATATATAGACATGGAAACACGAACAACATATATAGTTAAATGGAAAGACATTGAAAGTTGAAAAGAGATAAAGAAAGTGTACATATATATTTAAAAAATATGTTGAGGAGTCTGATCCAAGATGGCCGAACAGACACAACTCCAGTGCACAACACCCAGAGAGAGAGACGCAGAAATCCAGAGATCTCCTAGCTCCAACCAAGGTACCAGGTGCATTTCAACAGGTCTGGTCCGATGGTGAGCAAAGCCCACTCAGGGCAGATTGAGGCGGGGAGGGGTGCTGCTTCACCCAGAAAGTGCATCTGACCAGCAAGTCTGAGGCTCCCCCTCTGGCACTCCAGTCCAGATACAGCACTTCCCCAAAGCCTCAGCAATACACAGAAAAGGGGATCTTTGCCAGTCAAGCACCGGGAATTACAAGTGTGGAGTTGAATAATAATCCAGGACGGTGTCCCAGATTGGTGCACAGATCTAAATAGATGCATAAGCCCAAAAGCCGGCCGGGAGAGCCTGCAGACTGAGCTATCACCCCCCTCCCCCAGCCCAAAGAGAGAGGGAGCTGTAAGTGGGTACAGCTGGGCCAGGAGAGAGAGAAAACTGAAAGGAGGAGACATCCTGATACGTCTGGGCGGGTCTCTACCCTACCCCACAAACCCAAGAGGGCTGAAGCTCTGACTCTAGGGGGTTGCACAGCCAGTGCCACAGTCTGAGATGAACCCTGAATGATCCAGCCCAGTGGAGGAAGGGTACAACACACCATTAGAGGGGTGGGACTGGGCCACGTGTTTTAACAAAAAAACACAGGAAGCCTACTTAGCAAAGGGACGGCATTACTGACAACCCAGTGCCTACAGGTCAGCGGAAGAGGCAGGCCTAATCTCCCAGTATAAACAAAAAAGACACAGGAAGCTTCCATAGTAACCTGAAGGAGTCCCTAGAAACCCAGCAGCGCCTCCACAGGCAGACAAGCGACCTCATCAAGCAGCTCCCTGATATCACAGCCAGGTAAATCCACAAAGACAGGGAAGAAACAGCGCAAAAAAAGATAAAACCATCAAAGGCCAGAACACCTCTTCTCCTTCAAGGGATCACAGCTTCTCAACAACACAGGATCGCAACATGACAAAGAAGGAATGCAACGAATTGACAGAAAGTTTATTATATAACAAATAACAAACTTTTCTGAGCTAAAGGAATACATTCTAAATCAATGCAAAGAAACCAAAAACCTTGAAAAAAGGTTAGACTAAATGCTAACTAGAATAACCATCTTGGAGAAGAACATAAATGACTTGACGGAGTTGAAAAACACAGCATGAGAACTACGTGAAGCAAACACAAGCTTTACTAGCTGAATCAATCAAGCAGAAGAAAGGATATCAGAGATTGAAGATCAACTCAATGAAAAAACAGAGAAAGCAAGACAAGAGAAAAAAGAATGAAAAGAAATAAACAAAGCCTCCAAGAAACACGGGATGATGTGAAAAGACCTAATCTATGCTTGATCAGTGTATCTGAATATGATGGGGAGAATGAATTCAAGCTGGAAAACATGCTCCACGATATTATCCAGGAGAACTTCCCCAACCTAGCAGGGCTAGGTTGAAATTTCAAATTCAAGAAATACAGAGAACTCCACAAAGATATTCCTCAAGAAGAGCAACCCCAAGGCACATAATCATCAGATTCACTAGGGTTGAAATGAAGGAAAAAATGCTAAGGGCAGCCAGAGAGAAAGATCAGGTGACCCTCAGAGGGAAGTCCATCGGTCTCACAGCGGATCACTCAGCAGAAACCCTACAAGACAGAAGAGAGTGGGGACCAATATTCAACATCCTTAAAGAAAAGAACTTTAATCCAGAATCTCATATCCAGCCAAACTAAGCTTAAGTGAAGGAGAAATAAAATCCTTTATGGACAAGCAATTACTGAGAGATTTTGTCACCACCAGACCTGCCCTATAAGAGTTCCTGAAAGAAACACTAAGCAAAGAAAGGAAAAAGTACCAGTCACTGCAGAAGGAAACCAGTTGTCAAAGACCAAAAATGCAATGAAGAAAATGAGTCAACTAGTGGGAAAGAAAACCAGCCCAGTAACAAAATGCCAGGATCAAATTCACACATAACAATATTAATATTGAATGTAAACTGCCTAAACACCCCAATCAAAAGACACGGACTGGCAAACCGGATAAAAGTCAAAACCCATTGGTGTGCTGTATTCAGGAAACCCATCTCACATACAAAGACACACATAGACTCAAAATAAAGGGATGGAAGAAGATTTACCAAGCAAATGGCGAACAAAAAAAAGCACGGATTGCAATCCTAGTCTCTGATAAAATGGACTTCAAACCAACAAAGATCAAAAGAGACAAAGCAGGACACTACATAATGGTAAAAGGATCAATACAACAAGAAGAGCTAACTATCCTGAACATATATGCCCCCAACACAGGAGCACCCAGATACATAAAGCAAGTTCTTAACAACCTAAAATTAGATTTAGACTCCCACACAAGAATAGTGGGAGACTTCAACACTCCACTGTCAATATTAGACAAATCAACAAGACAGAAAATTAACAAGGATATCCAAGACTTGAATGCAGAGCTGGACCAAGCGGACCAAATGAAAATAAACAGAACGCTCCACCCCGCATCCAAAGAATATGCATTTTTCTCAGCACCACATTGCACTTACTCTAAAATTGACCACATCATTGGAAGCAAATCACTCCTCGGCAAATGCAAAAGAACAGAAATCATAAACAGTCTATCAGACCGCAGCACAATCAGACTAGAACTCAGGATAAAGAAACACACTCAAACCCACACAACCACTTGAAACTGAACAGCTTGCTTCTGAGTGTCGACTGGATAAACAATGAAATGAAGGCAGAAATAAAGACGTTCTTTGAAACCAATCAGAATGAAGACACAACTTACCAGAATCTCTGGGACACCTTTAAAGCAGTGTCGAGAGGGAAATTTATAACAATAAATGCCCACATGAGAAAGAAGGAAAGATCTAAAGTTGACACCCTATCATCAAAATTGAAAGAGCTAGAGGAGGAAGATCAAAAAAAAAAAACCTCAAAAGCTAGCAGAAGACAAGAAATAACTAAGATCAGAGCAGAATTGAAGTAGACAGAGACACAAAAAACCCTTCAAAAAATCAATAAAAGATCAACAAAATAGAAAGACTGCTAGTCAGATTAATAAAAAATAAAAGGGAGAAGAATCAAATAGATACAATAAAAAACGATAAAGGGGATATCACCACTGATCCCATACAAATACAAACTACCATCAGAGATTACTAGAAACAGCTCTATTCACATAAACCAGTAAGCCAGGAAGAAATGAATAAATTCCTAGACACTTGTATTCTACCAAGACTAACCCAGGAGGAAGTTGAAACCCTGAATAGACCAATAACAAGGGCTGAAGTATAGGCAGCAATCAATAGCCTACCTACCAAAAAACGTCCAGGTCCAGACAGATTCACAGTTGAATTCTACCAGATGTACAAAGAGGAGCTGGTTCCATACCTTCTGAAACTGCATCAAACAATACAAAAGGAGGGAATCCTCCCTAACTCATTTTATGAGACCAACATCATCATGATACCAAAAACAGGCAGAGACTCAATGAAAAATGAAAACTTCAGTTCAATATCCATGATGAACATCAATGCAAAAATCTTCAATAAAATACTGGCAAACAGATTGCAAAAGTACATCAAGAAGCTTATCCATCACAATCAAGTAGACTTCATCCTGGGGATGCAAGGCTGGTTCAACATACGCAAATCCATAAATGTAATCCATCACATAAACGGAACCAAAGACAAAAAACCACATGATTATCTCAATAGATGCAGAGAAGGCCTTCGACAAAATTCAGCAGCCCTTCATGCCAAAATCTCTCAATAAACTAGGTATTGACGGAACGTATCATAAAATGATAAAAGCTATATATAACAAACCTACAGCCAATATCATACTGAATGGGCAAAAACTGGAAGAATTCCCTTTGAAATCAGGCACTAGAGAAGGGTGCCCTCTCTAACCACTCCTATTCAATACAGTATTGGAAGTTCTAGCCAGAGCAATCAGACAAGAAAAAGAAATAAAGAGTATTCAATTAAGAAAGGAGGAAATTGAACTGTCTCTGTGCAGATGACATGATTATGTATCTAGAAGACCCCATCGTCTCAGCCCAAAATCTTCTCAGACTGATAAGCAACTTCAGCAAAGTCTCAGGATACAAAATCAATGTGCATAAATCACAAGTATTCCTATATACCAATAACAGACAAACAGAGACCCAAATCAAGAGCAAACTCCCATTCACAGTTGCTACTAAGAGAATAAAATATCTAGGAATACAACTAACAAAGGATGTAAAGGACTTCTTCAAGGAGAACTACAAACCACTGCTCAAGGAAATAAGAGAGGACGTAAACAAACGGAAAAACATTCCATGCTCATGGTTAGGAAGAATTAGTATCTTGAAAATGGCCATACTGCACAAAGTAATCTATATATTCAACACTATCCCCATCAAGCTACCAATGACCTTCTTCACATAACTAGAAAAAATCACTTTAAACTTCATATGGAATCACAAGAGAGTCCACATAGCCAAGACAATCCTAAGCAAAAAGAACAAAGCCAGAGGCATCACACTGCCAGACTTCAAACTATACTACAAGGCTACAGTAATCAAAACAGCATGGTACTGATACCAAAACAGAGACATAGACCAATAGAACAGAACACAGGCCCCAGAAGAAACACCACACATCTACAACCATCTGATCTTTGACAAACCTGACAAAAACAAGCAACAGGGAAAGGACTCCATGTTTAATAAATTGTGTTGGGAAAACTGGCTAGGAATGTGCAGAAAGCAGAAACTGGACCCCTACCCGTCACCTTACCCTAAAATTAACTCCAGATGGATTAAAGATTTAAACATAAAACCTAACACCATAAAAACCCTAGAAGAAAACCTAGGCAAAAACATTCAGGATATAGGCACAGGGAAAGACTTCATGACTAAAACACCAAAAGCACTGACAACAAAAGCCAAAATAGACAAATGGGATCCAATTAAACTCCAGAGCTTCTGTACCGGCAACCAACAGAATGGGAAAAAATTTTTGCAATCTACCCACCTGACAAAGGGCTAATATCCAGAATCTACAAAGAACTAAAACAGATAAACAAGCAAAAAACAATCAAACCCATTCAAAAGTGGGCGATGGATGTCAACAGACACTTTTCAAAAGAAGACATATATGAGGCCAACAAAAATATGAAAGGGAGGAGGGGTGGGGAGGGATAACATGGGGAGAAATACCAGATATAGTATGCACCTAAAGTAAAATAAATATATATATTTTTATATATATGTTGAAAGAATAATACATAGCAAAGCAATAATTGTGGTTATTTCTGAGGACGGAAATACGAAGCATTTTCATACTTTGTCATATAAATTTTACATAGGTAAAACAATTTTTACATAGGTAAAACAAATAAAGAAAAATAAGTTTGTTTTTTAAGGACAATTACAAAACATTGTATTTTTTAAAATGCTCTTAATCCACAGGAGCTCACATTTAATTGGTCTATAAAGTGTGGCCTAAAAGAGCTAATACATTCTAACTGCTCGGCAGAGGAAAAGACTGTCCGCCTTTGCCAGACAGCAGCCACCTTTTTGTTGGGGCTCTTCATAAAACACCCTGTAAAAAAATTCTTCTAAAAGTCAGTTACAAACTTCCAAACTTTCCAACAAAGAAATACTCTTCAGTGCAAAGTAGAATCTGACTTGAGAAGGGCCACAGATAGAAGAGTGCCTTCAAATACTAGTTTAAATTATCTTCCTTCTGTGCCTGCTTTCAAGACGAGCACTTCATAAGTTTCTTTTTTCTAGTAAATCACCAGTAAGTAATTAAAGGAATGCAAAGTTTCTAAAGCAAGGTCAGACAATTTACAACTGATAAATCAAAAGATCTGAAACTATGGTAACATGGTCAAAGTCAATATTAGCCATGTTTATACATCGAAAGCGTGGATTTAGCCAAATGAACAAAGCTGCATAGGGAAAAATGTTTTATTGACCTCAAGGACAACAGTTGGTTTCCAAGAAGAATATTTCATTACTTTGTGTTATGTGTTCTATTACAGATCCTACTTTGTTGTAAACCTGTCATATTGAGTCTGAGTTCTATATGTGTTGCTGAATTACAGAAGCAGTGAATCTACACACTGAGAACCCAGAGTAGAAAGTGGTTTCCTTTCATTTGTTCTGACTCACCATCCAGTCAGCACCAGTGACCTATTGAACTGGCATGAGGGAACACACACGAAGAGGAAGATACTCAATTAGATCTGTGCCCTCTGCAGTTTTAAATTTGTCAGTCAACCCACCCTCTAATTCCTATCTATTCCTGGAAACATAATTTTTCTGTTCCAGAACACACTGTCTGTTTTAGCTTTACAATCCAAAATAGAACTGGCGGGCTTTTATTTTATCAATTTGCAAAGTGTCTCTAATTTGCTGCTACCCATTTTCACCTTTCCTTTGCCTACCAAACATCTGTTCACTTTACATTTTTTTCCAATCATTCTATCCTAACATTCTATTCTAACATATAATTTCCTGACACTCTCAAAAACAAACACCTCTTGGGAGCCATTCATTCAATTTTTCACATTCAAGGTTATTATGACTCTGTTTGGCAAAAATATAAAATACCATTTTATTAATAATTACAAGAGTTTTCGAGCTCAAAATTCCCAACCCCCTAATTCTACAAATAAGAAAATTACTAAGCCCACTAATATCTGGTGGCAATGATCAGAGCACACGAAGAGATGGCTCAGATCTGTGACTGCTACCTAATAAAGTACTAGAGGCTTTTTTACATGCATTGGTCAGTAATAACAGCAGTAAAGTAAGCATCATATTGGTTTTATATTATAATTATTTGAGTATATTTGTCTTCCACAATAAAATACTCCAGAGAGCACAAACTATGGTATGCTCATTTTACTCATAGCAGCACATCTTGCACATAGGAATGCTTAATAAATATTTGCCATCTTCAGTGTGTTGAGTGGCTTTATAATTAACCTCGGGGTAACAAGATGGTTGCTGGGTAACTAGTATCAGTAACAAACACAGCAATATCCAGCAGAAGAAGAGCTGGTTCTTCTGGGTCGCCTGAGTACCTCTGAACCAATCACTTTTAAGGGGAATGGAGCCACCATGCCTCATTTTATGAAGTCACCAGCAATATCCATGTAACACTAATAACGCTTTGTAGCAACCTGGGAGCTTGTTTGTTTAGCCATATAAATAAAAATGCAAACTGCAAAGTTGTATGTACTTTACAATTCAGCTTTTTAAAATGTCTGCACAATAAGGCAAAAAATACTCTGAAATATATACCTATTATAATAGATTTGTTTGACAGGATAAAGGCTCATTCTTCTATTGTCAACTTCTTCCTTAATATTGTCAGATTGTTTTAGAATTTTTTTTAAAACTCAGCTGAACTTCAATATTCACATACATAGCCCAGTTTAATGAGACAAAAGTCTTTGACCTCTCATCTTCCCCTTCAGGACTGACTACCCAAGAGATAGATGCCCCTCTCCTCAGGACAAATCTATTCCAGGAACAATTGAGGCAGATTTCCTGGATGATGAGCATTGACGGCAGTTTCACTTTTCTTAACCATGTCCAATGAGAGTGAACTGAAGGTTGCTGAAATAAGTGGCAACACCTGCTATGTGAGAAGGATGGCAGAGTTAGGGAGAGTTCTGAGTCATCCTCTGTTGGAGCCCTTCTGTTGGCTCCTCAGAAGCTGACTTCAATAGATGGTGACATCCTGGAAGATGCCACAGCAACTGCATCCACAGTGTGGTGTGCTGGAATGAGAATAGAGGAGCCTAAACTACCCAGGGAGCAGGCCAAATCAGCAGATCCTATCTGCTGAGACATGTCACTGAGGGTGAACAACCAAAGAAAAAGAGACCACGACAGTGAAATTTTACAGTATTGGCTGTTGAATGATTTTCCAGGGTGGGAGGTTATATTGTATGTTAGTTGTAAAACTTCTTTTGTATAGGTTTTGGCCAGGAAGCTTGCAGTGAAAATAAAATGGCAGGCTACCAGAGCAGGACAGGACAGACATTTTCTAGGGCTTATTGATGGGGCTTGCTCCAGTGAGCACTCCTAAAGAGACAGGTGTCATGTGCTTCGGAACAGCTCCATCCATATTCTATTCTTAATCTCCTCCAACAGGTACAGAGTACCAAGTACCAAATCTATTGAACTAGTTTACTTTGTAATAAACAAATGTTTCCATTTTAGCTTTCTAAAGGTAAGAGATTTTTATATCATAAATAAAAAAATAAATCATAAGCATCAAATAATCATTATAAATGGAAATAAAAAGAGTCAGAAACACTTCATTGACCAGGTAAATGGTAATTAATGTTTTTCATTTATTATACTAGAAAAAGTATTTAACCAATATTAAGTTGAGAAGAAGGCGAAGTGAAACTAAAATGGATACTCTGATGCCACGTAAATTAGAATCAGCTTTTACAGAGAGTACTTTAGCATACAAACCAAATGATCATTTTACTGGAACCAGCAGATGTATTGCAGAAATCTAATAATCCAAATCAAGAAATAATCCAAAATGCAGAAAAATCTGTAGGCCCAAAGATGTCTGTCATAGTGTTCTTTATATTAACCTAAATATAAAATAACTGGGAATCATTAAACTAAACCATAAAATATAACATCAATTGACTATTGTGCCACCATTATCAACCATAGATAGGAAAATTGTGTTGAGGCACAGAAAAAATACACTTTAATTAATGCTTTAATTTTGAAACACAGAGAAAATGTATTCTTATCTACAATTAATTTTGTCATCTCACTGAGCCCCCATTTTGTATGGTTTGGTTCTGTGTCCCCACCCAAATCTCATCTCAAATTCTAATCCCCACCTGTTAAGGGAGGGACTTGGTGGGAGGTGAATGGATCATGAAAGCTGTTTCTCCCATGTTGTTCTCATCATAATGAGGCAGTTCTCATGAGATCTGATAGTTTAAAAGTGGCAGTTTCCCCTGCACACAGTCTCTCTCCTGACTCCATGTAAGATGTGCCATGCTTCCCCTTTGCCTTTGCCATAATTGTAAGTTTCCTGAGGTCTCCCCAGTTATGCAGAACTGTGAGTCAATTAAACCTCCTTTCTTTATCAGTTTCCAAGTCAGCAGTTCTTGATAGCAGTGTGAAAATCCGCTAATACAAACAATTGGTATTGGCAGAGGAGGGTACTGCTATAAAGATAAACCGACAATGTGGAAGCAACTTTGGAAATGGGTAATGGACAGAGGCTGGAACTATTTGGAGGGCTCAGAAAAGGACAGGAAGAGGTAGGAAAGTTTGGAACTTCCTAAAAATTTGTTGAATGGTTTAGACCAAAATGCTGGTAGTGATATGAACAATGAAGTCCAGGCCGAGGTGGTCTCAGATGGAGAAGAGGAACTTACTGGGAACTGAAGTAAAGGTCATTCTTGCTATGCTTTCACAAAAAGACTGGTGGCATTTTGCCCCTGCCCTAGAAATATGTGGAATATTGAACTTCAGAGAGATTATTTAGGATATCTAGTGGAAGAAATTTCTAAGCAGCAAAGCTTTCAAGAGGTAACCTGGCTAATTCAGAAAGCGTTCAGTCATATGCATTCACAAAGCGATTATCTGAAACTGGAACTTTTATTTAAAAGGGAAGCAGAGCATAAAAGTTTTGAATATTTGCAGCCTGACCATGAAGTAGAAAAGAAAAAGCCATTTTCTGGGGAGAAATCCAAGTTGGCTACAGAAATTTGCGTAAGTAACCATGAGTTGAGTGTTAATCCCTAAGACAATGGGGAAAATGTTCGCAAGGCATTTCAGAGATCTTCACAGCAGCCCTTCCCATCTAAGGCCTGGAGGCCTAGGAGGGAAAAATGGCTTCATGGGCCAGGCCCAGGACTCTGCTGCTTTGTGCAACCTTGAAACTTGGTGCCCTGCATCCCAGCTGCTCTAGCTCCAGCCATGTCTAAAAGGGGCCAACATACAGCTCTAGCCATTGCTTCAGAGGGTACAAGTCCAAAGTCCTGGTAGCTTCCATGTGATGTTGGGCCTGTGGGTACACATAAGACAAGATTTGAGGTTTGAGAACCTCCACCTAGATTTCAGAGGATGTATGGAAATGACCAGATATCCAAGCATAAGTCTGCTGCAGGGATGGAACTCTCATGAAGAACCTTTACTAGGGCAATGCAGGTCTTTCAGTTGGGATTCTTTATCCATAAATACAGAAAACCCAACTCAAATGTGCCTAAACATGAAAGAATTCCAGAGGTTTCTGAGTTAGTTGATTCAGTGGCTCATTAGTATAATCCTGGGTCCTTTTTATAACCTGGTTCTCCCATCCACAAACATGAACCTGGACATGGTACAAAAAACCATCACTTCCATTGCCTTCTTAAAAGCAAGAGAAGACTTTCCACCTTCTTCACATCTAATTGACAGATGAAGAACTGACCATTAAACCACAGATAGAGCACCTCACCTCAATCATGTAGAAAACAAAAATACCTGGACACAATCAAGGTTCTGTTAGCAAAGAAGACCAGTGAAATAGGTATGCAGTAAATAACCAGCAAGTGCTCTGACCTACCAGTTTGGAGCTTGGCATTTATTGTATAACAACCTCACATTTTTGTGTGCCTGGGAAAATTAGGCACAAAATTTGGATATCCATTCAAGAAATAAAGAATGTTAAACATTTTTAAATTGTAATTCTTGTTTATTATATTTATAAAGACATGTTGAATGACAAAAGCCAGTTGAAAAAATATGCATTGACTACAACTATGTTTGTAAATGCATTCTAATATAAGAAAGAAAACACACCAAAATAATAAAAGTGATTGTGATTAAGGTCTTGGGACTGTTGGTTTTTCTCCTAATTTTCAAGTCTGTTTTAATGTGCATAAATTTCATATATAATTTTTTAATTATAAAAATTTCAAACTCCATTCTATTTTGTTTTGCTTTTAAAATTCTCATTACTATTGTGCTTCAATTTTCTTTAACATCCTGTAAAAGGAAATGACCTGCATAGCCTACCTGCATTCATTTTACACATGAGGCACAAATACTCTTTGTGAACAGGGTAATTAAACAAAATATTCCTCTGTCATAAATGCATAATCAAGGTATCTAAACCTGCCTTTAAATGTACTCCTTCATTAAACCCAGAGAGGTTATTTCTATCTTTTCCCACAACCACTATAATATTCTAATGGGCTCCATAATTATTTCCTATTTTTCAAGGCACTTTCTAATTTGTACATTAGTAACACTGAAACACTTAAGCTACTATTTTTGAGATATTATTCACCCCTAAAGCACCTTTAAAAGGGAAATCCTAATTCTACTCTTTTTATCTCCTAATTTCCTTAAGCCCAAGAGTTAGCTTGGCTTCAAGAGTAGTTAATACTTGGTTTGAAATATGCCAACTTCCATTTAAGCAGAAATTGATTCTGAATATAATGTGTTCACCTGCCTTGCAGTCATTTCCCCACCACCCAATCTTCTGGCTCCATTGCTGATGCTCCTATTGCATGCCTTCTGCCTGCAGGTTTGTGGGTACTGCCAAACATTTTCAAATCAGCCTGTCGTTTGCTTTCTTCTGCCATAACCAACGTTTATAATTTATTGTTATAGAAAACCAAGAGTGGAATTGTCACATGGTCCTTAGGTGTCACTTCACCAGCCAGAAGCCTCTCTGGCCAGTAGCACCTCTGCTTGCATTCTGCTTGTGCACACTGGGTTCATTCCACCCACTTGGCCCCAGCAGGCTTCACTTAGCTCACACTACTGGCCCAAATCCCATGCGTGCCAAGGGTGAGCCAGGTGCAGAGTGATGAGGGGTGTGGGAGTGAGCACAGGGCAGCCACTGCACAAAGCCAGGCATGCTGGCTGTAGTGGCATGGGCAGCTCCCGGTGCCAGCAAAGGTACTGGCTCTGTGCAAGGCTGTGGCTGGACCAGGTGTACTACAAGCAGCTTCCACTGTGGGAGCCAGGGAACATGGTGGCATCCAGAAACTTGGAGACACCACAAACTGCAGAGCCCTGCAGAGGGTGTCACAGTCCTGGCTCAGGGAGCCCCTGGGTCTGGGCCACAAAGGGCTACAGCTCTTTTCTTCTTGACACCCACAATGTGGTGACCAGGGGGCATGTTTTGGCTCTGTTTGTGTTAAAACTCTTTCAGTCCCACCGTTCAGTAGGTCCCAAGTTCTTGCCCTGCATCCAGGAAGAATGAGGTATGCGGACAACTGGAGGGTGAGCAAGACAGAGAGGAGCTTCACTGGGTGACAGAATAGCTCTCAGGAGATCCAAGTTGGGTAGATCCTTTCCACAGGCAGGTAATCCTGGTGAGTATCCAGCTGTCAGTGCAGAGACCTGTGGTGGGTAGCTCCTTCCCATAGCTGGCAGTCCCAATGTCTACGTGAGTCTTGCTGGGTCAAGGGTTTTTATGGGCTTAGAAGTAAGGAAGTACATGCTGATATGTTCATGGGTGGCCATGGGCAGGCCTGAAAAAAGCACCATAAGTTCTCACTCTGGGCCACAGACTCCACCCAGAACTGACAGCCCAACCCCCAGACTTTAAACTATCCCTGGCTTGAAGGTAAGGCTTCACCAGAAAACTGCCCCTTTCCACCCAGGACCCTGTCTTCCTCCTGCCACTATCAACATGTCCTCCACAGCACCCAGGCTCTTTGTGCCTGCAGGCCCAAACCGAGCCAACCTCAGCCCTTCCTCGGCTTCCCTCCTGTGCTCATCAGTACCCAAAGTCCAGAAGGGGCCAAGGTGGCAGGTGGCTGGTATATCAGTGCAACCCCAGGAGCGTGCACATCTGGCCAGGTCATGACAGCACCCTGGCTTGGCCACAAATTTGCTCTGCCCCATAACGGGCGCCAGGCAGTGGAAACAGACATTTTCAAGCCTGAGGGGTCAAGAGGCTTTCTGGGCCCCTAAGAGCACAGGGATGCTTAGGTCTGTAGTTATAGCCTAGTGGCTCCAGCTGCCCCCAGGAGCATAGGGCTCTTGCCCCACTGACTTGGCAGTGGGTGGTGCTTCCACCTGTTCCAGCCACTGCTGGCTTCATGGAATGCACAGCCCCAGCTGTGCCTCCCCCGCTACAGCTGGCATCTTCACAGCAGCCACTCCAGACAGACTGCTACTGCCATCAGAATGTTGACGAATACACCTTTATTCCTGTCCTACTATTATAGTAGTCCATTCAGGCTCAATATCTTTATTCTTGTCCTGCTGTTATAGTCATCCATTCAGGTACCAGAATACCACAGACTGGATGGCTTATAAACAACAGAAATTTATTTCTCAAAGTTCTAGAGGCTGGGAAGTCCAAGATCAAATTGCTGACAGATTTGGTATCTGGTGAGCGCACACTTTCTGGTTCATAAACAGAGCCTTCTAGCTGTGTCTTCCCATGGTATAAGAGGTAAGTTTGCTCTTTGAGAACTCTTTCATAAGGCCATTAATATCTATTATGAGGACTCTGCCCCCATGACCTAATCATCTCCCAAAGGCCTACCTTCTAATACTATCATATTGGGGATTCAGTTTCAACACATGGACGTGGACATACAGACCCCAGCAATTTTCATCTTCCTCTTTACAGTTCTGGAGTAGAAGAGCCTTGGAAGAGATGGAAGGAAATGTCTTCTATCTAACATGGCATTTACTAATTTCGCCATTAAAAAACATCTTCATCACAAACTGAAACTTCTTTTCAATTCTTTTTTTCTTTCCAATTAACCTTCTAGCCTAAGTGTCATTTTTTAAATAGCTATTTTAATTTACCTCCTCTCTATATCATATTTTTTCAATACTTTGTACTTCTTGTTTTTCGTACCTCTTCAATCTCATCACCCTATGCTTGCTTTCTTTTTTTTCTTTTTTTTACTTTTCATTTAGATACCACCACTCTAGTTTCTCCTCTAAGATTCTTAGTGGATCAATTTAAAAGTTGAAAGTTGTTTTTGGTTTCTTAAGTAGTCAGACCTATTACTGTTAATACCACAAAACAGTAAATGTAAAAGTGTCTTTAAAACTTTTTTTCACTTTAGACAAAAAAGCATTTTCATGTTAAATGTTTTCAAAGAACCAAAAGCCTACTCTTGTAAAAAGAAATAGAAGTATGCAGAATTTCTCATAAATATGATCTTAACCAAAAAACTTGGGAAAAAAACATTCTTTTATTGTATAATGCTTATTTCCTTGCCAGTACAGATTTTTTAAAATCCCTCTGTTCCTGTTGAATGGAAAAAATATGTGCAAACTATTCATCTGACAGGGGACTAAGATCTAGAATATACAAGTAACTCAAACAACTGAACAGAAAAAAATAATAATAATTCCATTAACAGGTAGCCAAAGAACATCAATAGACATTTCTCAAAAGAACACACACAAATGGCAAACACATACGTGAAAATATGCTCAACATCACTAGTCATAAGAAAATGGGTATTCTTAAAAAGGCAAAAGACGAAAAAAACAGATGTTGGCAAGGATGCAGAGAAAAGAACTCTTTTTAGGGTAATTTCAACTTTTATTTAAGATTTAAGGTATATATATGGTTTGTTGTACTGTGTGATGCTGAGGTTTGGAATATGAATGATCCCATCACATAGATAGTGAACATAGTACCCAACACTTAATTTTCAAACACTTGCCCTCCTCCCTGCTTTCCTCCTGTTAGTCCCCAGGGTCTATTGTTGCCGACTTTACGTCCATGAGTTCCCAGTGTTTAGCCTCCACTTACAAATGAGAACATGCCATAACTGGTTTTCTGTTTCTGCATTAATTCACTTAGGATAATGGCCTCCAGCTACATTTGTGTTCCTCAGGAATACTTATACATTGTTAGTGGAAATATACAGCCACTATGGAAAACAATATGGAGATTTCTCAAAAAACTAAAAACAGAATTTCCATTCAATTCACCAATCTCACTGCTGGATATTTATCCAAATGAAAAGAAATCAATATATCAAAATTATACCTGCACTTATATGTTTATTGCAGTACTATTCACAATAGCAAAGACATGAAATCAACCTAAGTGCCCATCACTGGTGGACTGGATTTTTAAAATGTGGTACATACATACCATGGAATACCACACAGCCATAAAAAAAAGCAATGAAATCATGTCACTTGGAGCAACATGGATGAAGCTGGAGATTACTGTCCTAAGTGAAATAATCCAGGCACAAAAGACAAATATCACATGTTCACACTTATATATAGGAACTAAAAAATTTGCACACATCTGGGTAGAGTTTAAAAAAATAGATAATGGAGACTGAGAAGTACAAAGGAGGAAGAGAATGAAGAGAAGTGTGTTAAAAGGATGCAAACACACATTAAGGTAAAAGAAAAAGTTAAATGTTTGATAGCAAAGTAGAGTGTCTATACTTTTAAAAATGTGCTGTATTTGGGTGACGGACATCCTAAATACCTGGCTTAATTTTTATACATTAGATACATGTTAAAAAAAAAAAAAAAAAAAAAACTCTCATTTACACCATTAATTTGCACAAAAGGAAAAAACAAGAGAACAAACTTATTACTGTTACATAATTGTGGGTTTAAATAAAAATTTATCAGAACAGAAAAAAGAAATTTCCCTTTGTTGTTCATGAATATTGTATGTACACATTTATTTGGGAAGTGCTAGAAAACATAAACACAAAATATCATATGCTACTGCTTGAGAACTTTTATCTATGGGATGGAATTAATGCTGAGCAGAAATTAAAACTCTAAAATGGTGGTAGATTGTAAAACTGGCTGCACTAGTTCACCTTCCTATCCATGCCCCCAGGTAGTCTCAATGCACATTGACTCTGGGCTTTGCCATTTGAATTGCTTTGAGCAATAGGACAATAGCAAACATGACATAAGCAGAAACACAAAGTACTTGCCTTTCTATGCTGCTTTTACAAACCTACAATCACCTCAGTGTAAGAAACTAAAGCTAGTCCACAAATGACAGCCACTTACTCAATTCATCTTCATCACTCCACAGACATGTAGGCAACTTCCAGATATGTAAGTGAGTCCATCTTCCACCTTTCATCCCAGCTCACCAAACCAAAGCAGGGAAACTACCCAACTTACCAAAGGCTTGTGAAAAACAATAAATGTTTATTGTTTTAAGCTACCAGATTTGAGCATGTTTTGTGATACAGAAAAATTAAGCTAGAAAAGAAATAGATTCTAACATTAGAGTGCTGATGTAACAAAATCTAAAATAAGTAGCACTGACCCTAAGACCAGGTAGCAAGCAGAGCCTGGAGAAGAAGCAAAGAAAATTTTGGCAAAGAAACTTTTATCAAAGAAAATTTTATCCAAGGCTAAAAACTGGCAAATAAATAGTTAGCAGAGGCTGGAAAAGCAGTCAAGAATTTGCTCTAGCAGGCCAGAAAATGAATCCCACATTATGTAATAAAAAAATAACTGGCAAAACTATCACATACGGTAAACAAGGAAGATAGAATATAACCTAATGAAATTGCAAATCTTGGCAAGATGTTTTGCAGGTAGAATACTGAGTGTCATTTGGTTTACTTTAGCTGATTATGACAAGGTATGAGAAGAGATGGATGAGTTAGTAGAACTGCTGGGTTTCAAGCAGAATTTAGAGGTACACAGAGGAGCCAGAACGCACTGAACGGGACAATAAAACAATAAAATTAGACAACGTCTCATTTCCAGTCCCTTAAGCCAGCAAAAGATCCTCAAAGTAATAAACAGCCTCAAGAAAAAGACCAAATCAAGATGCCCCTGCATGCCCATTTGTTAATACCTTGTAAGATTTAAGGCAGTGATTAATGGGCCCTCTCAGCTATACAAAGTACTTGTATTAAAATAATTGTTCCACAGCAGCCTGACATGGCTCCCAAAATAAAAGAGGCCTGTCTCAGAATTGTACATGGTACTTTCATTAAGTGGAGTAATCTGAAACAGATCCTTAGAGAAATCCACAGAGATTTCAGGAGAGTTGTGCTAATGAAAGTGGTGTCAACCTGGACTAAAATAGACTTGAGACACCTAAAAATGAAGAGATGCCTCTGGGCTCCCAGATTTTTATGAGAAAGAAACAGCCTGAGAAGGTTTCTTTCTCTCAGCTGCAAACACTATCCATTTTTATGGAAATCAAAGACGTTTTAGAAAGTGACACTAAGAGACATGAAGAAAAATGGACAAGGGAGCCACTCCTAGGAATCAAAACCTAACTCTGATCCCAAAAGCAATGCTCCCTGGCAGCATGTGGCCATTTAGATTTCAGAATTGTTGTGGACTGCTAAGTGCTATGGGATTCCTGTTATTTTTCTTTTCCCTTTTGAACATGAATGTCTATTATGATTATCCTGGGAGACAGAGAGACTGGCTCTGTCGCCCAGGCTGGAGTGCAGTGACATAGTATTGGCTCACTGCAACCTCCGCCTCCTGGGTTCAAATGATTCTCCTGCCTCAGCCTCCCAAGTAGCTGGGACTACCAGTGCCGGCCACCCTGCCTGGCTAATTTTTCTATTTTTAGAAGAGACAGGTTTTCACCATATTGGCCAGGCTGGTCTCAAACTCCTGACCTTGTGATCCACCTGTCTCAGCCTCCCAAAGTGTTGAGATTACAGGCATGAGCTACTGTGCCCCGCCTCTAGGTCCCATCTTACCAGGGGGCCACATGACTTGTATTTTTAATTCTTAAGTATTTGAATCGAGAAGATCTCCACCAAAGGAGCCTAGAAACCTATCCAAGATTTTGAAACTCCTTCTCAAGCTTTTTCACTGAATCCCACTCCTCACGTTTCCTGGTACCCGGCTTCAACTCTGAATCGTACTCCTGCCTGATCCTTCCAGCTCTCCATGGGTATTTAGATGTTACTATCTCAGCAAATGTCCCAATATGCCTTAGACCTTTAGCCTCTGAATCTATTTCAAGCCCTATGATTCAGCTTGATGTCCGGATACAAAAATTTTGGCTTTCTGTGGGACTCATGGCAACTCCATCCTTCCTCGACATGCGAATTCAGTGCAAATAATGACTCTCAAACACTTGCTTTGTGAAAGGCCTAGCACCTGTGGTATGGGATGATTAAGATTTCCTGCTCTCTAGAAGCTTAGGGACAAAGCTATGCATGTTCTGTAGATGCTGTGATAGATTATTTGCAAAGATGTCATCACCAATTCCTCCCATCCCTATAGGCATGCATTCTATGGAATGAGACCTTTTATAGCTTCTCTTATTTTTCCACCCCTTGAATTTTGGCTAGCCTGTGACTTACGTGGACCCATAGAATGAAACATAAATGGCATTGCATGACATCTGAGCCATGGTGTCAAGAGGCCTTGCAGATTCTTCTCTTACCCTCTTGGAAGGTTATGCTACCATGTGGGGAAGCTCAGGCTAGCCTGCTGTAAGTTAAGTTCACATGCAACAGAGATGAGTCAGTCCAACTTAAGCCCCCCAGATAACTGAAGAGACATAGGTAACCCAAGAAAGACCAGCAGACCACCTGTCTGATATCAGCCCCAACTGCTGACACAGAATCAGGAACAAATAAAGTGATGGTTGTTTTAAGCTATTAAATTTGGGGTGGTTTGTTATAAAGCAAGAAGTAACTATTAGAGAAGCGTAAAGAAAAAAGACATTAACTCCGAGAGAACATTACTTATGATTTCCAGTTAATTGCATGTTTTTAACAGGTTTTTATTTAGCCAAGTAAGTTTCTTACTGGTTAGGTCTCAGGCTGGATTACAAACTGAAAGAATGGCGGCTGGAGGACCAACATTACTAAACCAGTCCTGCCTGGGAGCTAGCCTGGGGTGGGAGAAAGTGGTCGCTTCCTCAAAGCTGCTCCTGATTTTCACCCTTCTCACCCCCAATTCTGGACTCACAAATTATCAAGCTTCTCCCCATCTCACCACCAGTTCTCACTCACACATTATTTTCAAGCACTAGTGTATTAACAATGACTCCTGTGTCAGTGACAGCCAAGCAAGGAAAGGACAGGACTGGGGTGGAGGCTTCCTGTATAGAAGTATATCCATTTCATGTACATAAAAGACACCGACATTATTTTAGCCAGGTAACAGACTTGACATTAGAAAAAACTTACCTCCCTCATTCCCTTCCTTTCCAAAAAAAGGCTTTTTTATGCTCTCTGCTGAAGTTTGTTTTCTGTCTTAAGCACACAAAAGGAAGAGTATCTGCCATCTCCATCAAACAAATACAAAATGAATATTTTAAAGTTCATGAAGCAAGAAAAAGTCATTATCCTAGTCTATTCTTGTACCAGAGTTTCAAACAATAAGCCCATTCTGTCCAGAAGTGACAGGCGAACTACTACTGAAGATAATTAACACCAGAAATAGTCTATAAAGAATGTACAGGGTAATATAAAAGCCCAAAACAGGAGTCATGCCCCAAAATCTAGAAAGGGACCAACACCACTCTTAATGGTAGCCATGCCTTCCCAAGAAGTGCTAGCCAGGATCTGGGGGCCATAAGTTTGGCATGAGCCATCTATAATTTTCCCAAAGCAAGAAAGGATAATACACCCATAGAGTAAATTCTAGGCAAAGGGAAACTGAGGTACTAACTACAGGCAATTCCCTTTTGCCTTCCAAGGAAGTAGCTTCCTTGGGCTTTTCTGAGAAAGGTGTGCCAACTACTAAGGGAGCTGAGATGGTCAGGGTAATGGACAAATTCTGGATATGAAGTGGGAATACAACAAGAATTGAGACAAAGCAGGTCCTGAGTTGGGAATATTTTGTATGTTGGAGGAATGGCAGGCTGTGGGATGATTTCACTAATGGACATAAATTCTTTCTATCCCAGTATGCACGCTCCCCTGCAACTCCTTAGAACAGAAATGTCTAATGGCAAATTTTAAGCCATGTGAATCCTCTCTCCTGTCTCCCCTGAAAGCCTTCAGCAAACCTACCTTATTATCTGATGATCTGAGTCTTAGATGACGATTTTTTATGGAAATGCATGCCTCCAAAAGGGTATGGGATGAAGGCACAGGGTACTCAATTATATTTGGTTTGAATTAATTATGGTTTTATCTACAAATCCCTCTCTAATCTCCTGTGACTCTAAATTAGTACCTAGGTCAGAAATAGGCCCCAGTTACCTGACTTTGCTTCACTTTTTCTAGGCTTCCTGCATCAGGGAAATGGGGCGAGGCTCCTCCTCCTGGGCATGAGCCCGCCTTTCCCACTGAATGAGAGGGAGGAGCAAAAAGAACAAAGCAGAGAAATTCAAATAGAAAGTGGAGAGAGGAATAAAGGAAGAACTTTAAACTTCTTCACACCTGTCTTTCCCCCATTTAATTCTGATGCCACTTTCTCAAAAGCCTAGTCTCCATATACACCTGGATCTTAGAACTCTCTGTCCTGTTCCATCAGGTCTACTTATCTATTCTTACACACTAACCTAGCTATTTTTATTATTATAGCATTGAAATATGCTCTAACTTCCAATCAGGCAAACTCCCTCCAACTTTGCTCTTCTTTTCAAAGTTGACATAGCTTTTCTTGAAATCTTGTTCATTCCTCCATTCAAATTTATTTTTAATTTAACTTACATTATTCTCTATTTTATGTGTATTAAGCATTTGGTGTCCTAAGTAAATCTTCTTCACGGAAGAGAATGCCATGGGTAAAACAATATACAACAGCACATTGAGATGGATAAACCAGAAACATGGAAGCTTGGCTACTACCCAACAAAAGAGCAATAAAATTACTTTTATGAACCTAAAAAATCTAATTGTAGAGCATGATGAGTTCACTGAGCTGTAGGTGCCCCATGAGATCCTTCCATGAACAAGCTTCTCCCTTACCTTGTTTTACTTCAGTTCCTAGCATATTGAACAATAAACTCCTCAGGGTCTGAAGGAGAGCTTAGTGCTCAACACCACAGGCCAGCTCCATGGTGGTGCCAATATCAAAGGACCTTATCTGAGCATCCTTTTAGACTTAAAGACCCTCAGTAGTAAAAGGAAGATCCTGGTGTACTTACTCTAAAACACTTGATTTTGTGTTATTACATTTACTGCTTTTACAGCATATGGGGAAAAGTGACCTGCATTCAAATCTTAACTAAAAGTAGTATTTTCCTTTAGCCTTTCAGATTCAAGATGGTAGCTTGAGCCCATAGATTGATCTCTCACTCCCTAAACCCCATTAGAAGGGCCAAGGAGATCTAAAACCTAAGATTTAGAATACAGAGGAGGGTGCCAACAGAAAGCTAAAATGCAGCAAAATAGGATCAGATTGAAATAAAAGTCCATCACTGTAGAAGAGGAAACTCCTAACACAGGCAACGAAGCCCCGATGAGGAGCAGTGAGTCAATTTCTCCAACAAATCCTGAGGGGGCATGGGAATCAAGAAGAACCCACAACCACCATTGATTTCCCTGACAGAACATTTTTCTCCTCTCAACTGCCATTAGTATTTACTTCTTTGATTGTTTATTCAACAAATATTTGTTGAGCATTTCTTCTGAGCCGGAAACTGTTCTAAGGACTGGGGATACAGCAATGAACAAGGTAGACAAGGTCCAAGCTCTCATGGAGAAAATATTCTAATGGAGAGACAAGCAATAGAAATACCAGAAAATACCAAATGTTGATAAATATTACAACAACAGAAAGAGTGATTTGTTAGAGGTTGTCTGGGAGGCTTCCTTACATTAGTCAGTCAGGAATGACCACTCTGAGGAGGTAATATTTAAACTAGATATCAGAGAGCAAAGGGGATAGCATTCTGGGCAGAGGAAATGGGTGGTGCAAAGGCCCTGTGGCACAAACCAACTTGGCATGTTTTCAGACTCAGCCAGTGTATTTTCCCAATCCAACCTCCCCACAACACACGCACACACAGCAAGCTGGATTCTGTGTTCTTAAAGTAGCCTATTCTTCCTTAACTTCAGTATTATTACACTGCAAAAATTGCTTACAACTTGCCCACAACCTCCCCTGGAGTTACTCTCTAAGGGCAGAGACTATGTTGTCCAAGAATGTCTAGACATGGAAGATATCTAATCAATATTGTCTAGCAAATGAACTAATCATTACTCAAAATTAGTTCCCCTGAGTCCAGGTCTAGTTCTCTTTCCAATGTGAAACAATATCTCTCCAATAAATGAGGACTACTCTTGAAGTAGAACCTCACTTTTATTACTTTATGTTGACTTCTTCCATCTTAGAATTCCCACCAGTTCATCATACCTGGATAATTATTAAATTTCTGTTACCCTTCTTAAGCTCTTATATATTGTTGGGAACAATGGAGAGAGATGTCACCTAGTCGACTTTCATGTTTTAAATTTTCAAGAAATAACTTCCCTAGTTTTCTTAATATAATTTCCCCCATCATCACCTCTGTAAACAGCAGCCAAAAATACCTTCATACACTTGTCTCTACCAACTAAGTGACATATTTCCCTAATGCCTCCTTCTGCTTTTTCCCTTCCTTTGATAAAGCCCAATTTATGACTTTATTATCATGATTAGTCTGTTTTTTGAATCCGCAGTCACTTTCCTCAGATAATCATGCTTTTATCATTCCACTCTGCTGGCAATGGGCCTATATGTTGACTTTACCCTTGGTACACTAAATTCAAACTCGTTCACTCTGCAGTCCCCAGACCAAGTAATGCCACATTCAAACACAGCAACCAGAGTGCTCCCAGGTGCCTGCTGCCATAAACACTGCAATCAAGTCATTTGATTTTACTTTCTCAGGTCCCTAGGCTCATAACTCTCTTCTGCATATACAAGAGACTAATAAAAGAAAGAAATTTGCAATGCCTACAGCATAGATACTCAAAACAGAAAGAGCTGTTATCTCTCCACAATCTCAGAGTTTGCACCATCAGTGCTTTCTGCATTCTCACGTACCTCCATGCATCTAAATGCATCTAAATGGTATTACTTGATCCCTATTTAAAAAATGAAAAAACTGTAAAGATCAGAGAAATTAAGAGAATGGACAAATACAGCTAGAATTTGGTGACATTTATTCATTTATTCAACAACATTCATTAGCACCTACTGTAAGCCGGACCCTAGTCTAGGTGTTGGAGATAATTTCACTGAACAAGGCAAATGCATCCCTACTCTCATAAAACTTACATTCTACTGGAGAGACAGATTATTAAAAAGTAATCACTAATTCCACGAGGCATTTTCACAAAATACTAAGTGCTATTTTTAAATGTGTATACTATGATAAAGCGCCAGGACAAGAGTTGCAGGTGGGTGCTACTTGAAACTGGGTTTTCAGAAAGAACCTCTCTGAGGTGAGTTGAAACCTGGAGAAGCCAGTCATGCAAAGGTAAGAGTGAAAAGAGTTCCAGGCAGAGGGAAAACAAGGGCATGGCCTGGCCTGGAGGTGGGAAAGAGCTGAATGTTTAAGGGACAGAACTATGATACTGTTTTTGAGGCTCAATCATTTGAGTCAAAATATTTGTGTTTCCATAGGTCTTTTTTTCAAGGTCCCAAGATGGCTGTGGAGGTCTCAGCATCATGTCTACATTCATGGCAGAAGGAATGGAGAAGGGCCAGTGCCAGCTGCATCAGCTCCTTTCAACAAAAAAATTTTGTAGTGGTTCTCAGAAAGCCTCTTGCAGAATTTTAATTGGTGTTACTGGCCTGAAGTAGCTCATAAACACTCCCCATCCACCCATCCAGTAGTGAATTAGGCAAGGAAAGTACCATCATCACCGGCTTAGATTAGTATAGCTCCATTTATCTGAAAATATTGGTACTCTAAAAAAAAAAAATCAAAATTCTGTTGGTAAAATGGGAGGAAATGACTATGAGGCAGGCCATAATAGTGACTACCATGGTGGAAGGGAGAAGATGAGGTCAGAGAGACAAGGAAGTATCAGGCAATATTGGGCCTTGTAAAACCACAGTGAAGAGTTTAGATTTTTTCCTAAGTTCAATGTAAAATCACGAAAGAGGTAAGTAAAAGTGTGACATAGTCTGATTTGCATTTTTAAGAGTGTGGTTGCCATGTTGAAAATAAATTGTAGAAGGCAAGAATAGAAACACAGACTTTGATTAGAAGGAACTTGCAGTGCTGTAAGCAAGAGATGATGGTGGCTTACTAGGATAGCAGCAGTAGAGGTACAGAGAAGCGGTGGGCTCAAAACATGTATTTTAAGTTATAACTGGAAGGACTTGCTGACATCATATGGAGGTTTGGGCAAGAAAGAAACAAACCAAAAGCTATGGTCTAAACCTCATAGATCCTTTATAATAGTATCTACAAAGACTGAAAAACAGGCTCAGAGAGAAAAAAAATAATAAGAGCCAGGCTTTGGATATGTTAAGCCTGTGAAGCTATTAGACATCGAAGTAATGATCTCAGACTACAACTGTAGTGGATGCTGTGATGTGCTGCCCAGTTTTCACTTCAACATCAAGGTAGTAATTCCCTCAGCTTCCAGGAGTGATTTTCAGATGACTCATAGCTGAGTTCATACCTGGATATAGCCCTCAGCCCAAGAAAACTGTTCTATCCAAGGTTACACATCCTCCTTGAGAGTGGTCCATATCCAACACAGGCAATTATTGGGCTGGCTCTCTTGCTTCAGTTTGTAACTACTTTGAGGGGACATCCAGTGCCAGAGTTCCTCATGGGGATGGCTGAGGTTTTGCTGTGACTGGGATGTCTCTCATCTTCTCCTTCTGCCCAAACCTGCTTCCTTCACTTCTTCAAAAGTGTTCTTCACAACATCATTCTCCAATGCACTTTTTGCATACCTGGCCTAGGACACGTGATACCAGGAGCAATGGGGGAAAAAAACAGAATCTGAAAATAAGATTTTTAAGTTGGCCCACCTGCTAAGTGGCTGGCAATAAAGACTCCATCATGGATGGTGGATGCATCACTGAAGTCTCTGATATTTGGTAGAAGTTTATTAAATTGTTTAAATTTTCACTGGTAGTGAACCCCAGAGGTGATAGTGGCAGAAAGGAATGCACTTACAAGTCTACTATATCTCAGGCATTTGAGAAGTCATAATTGTAAAGGCAATGGAATCAGATGGCTATTGCTGAGAGCTATCAATGAGTAGAGAAAATAGGTGAGGTTAATTAATCACCAATTCCAGGTGAATTATGAAAATCAAAGAGCCTAAATGATAACATGAGAATATTGTCATATCCTGCAGCCAAAGGATAGAAAAGCTAAGAAATTGGTTCAGAAGTTATTTATAAGGATAGAAGAGCTCAAAACAACGTTGAATTCCCAACTTTGCAAAGTCTACTGTGCCAAGATGAGAGTTCTGGCTGGGTAGAGTACTAAAACTTGGGACCTAGACATCTAGGCTGATGTACTTTAAAACCTTGAAACCCCAAATAGTCCTCCAGAAGTGTCCGACCGCCCTGTGTTGAAGGTTAGAACTTCCCCATTTCTTACAAACAATGAAAGTAGAGAGGCCACTACCTTGCAGGACAATATGAGACTCCCTCAGGATTTACCCCAGCACCTTCCTTCCTAGTCAGTAGCTAAGACCAATAATCAAGTCAAAATATAGCCCCATCCATGCTGGGTGTGGTGGTTCACGCCTATAACCCTAGCACTTTGGGAGGCTGAGGCACACAGCTCTCTTGAGCTCAGGAGTTCGAAACCAGCCTGGCCGACATGACAAAACCCCCTCTCTAGAAAAAAATATTTATATATACATATACACACACAAACACACACAAACACACACACACACACACACACACACACACACACACACACACACACGCTGCCTTTGTTTAGCCGAAGAGTTTCAAACTGATCTGTCCACAGAACTCTTTTATGGAGCACCTATTACCATCCCATACACGATAGTAGTCTTAGAACATAAATCAGAAAATACAGAGTCAGGAAGAGACAATAATTTTTTCCTTAGAAATGTATTCTGTGTGTCATATTACAAATTAGTCATTTTTTTTATCTGATGCAAAGATTTAACTGGGCAACCTGTTTAGGGTTTTGTTTTTTGCTTAATCTGGCAACCCTAGTGACAGGACGCTACGGTAGGTGAATCTCAACATTTTTGAAAATGGTATTAAAGCAGTAGGGCCTTGTCATGTCTCAGCAGAGGTGACAACTTCCACAAATGGTGCTGAATCCTCCAAGATCTGAGATTTGGTTACTAATTCCCAGCTGACAGTCCCTTCTGCAAGCATCGCGTCCCTCCTTACCCTAGGAGCTATGGGACAACAAGAGAAAATAGATATTGGATACACACTGGCATGACTGGCCAGCCAAAACAATAAGCAATAGCCCAGGGGTTTCAAACAGGAGGTCGCAACTCCTGCTGGGCTGTCAATCCAGATCATGCCAGTATTGGGACGAGACAGAATAAAGTAGAGGAGGCAGAAAGGTGAGATAAGGCACGGAATCAGAGGGCATAGCCTGTATTTTGTCTCCTAAAACAAACTGTGTGTACACTCGCTAGCAACACTTCTTACTGTAGTCATGGTTCAAAATGTTGGAAAGCCAATGATAAGATGTTGAGATTTCCCTGCCATTATTGTGAAAACTGTATTGGATCAACAATGAGAATATCAGTTTTACACTCGAAGGTGAGGGTAAGCTTTGCTTTGTTCTGGAAATATCACTGTTCTGGAACCACCTTATCTCTTTTTGGATTCTGCAATTGCTGCAAAGAGATGCCACTGCTTCATTTAAATCAGCGTTCCTAGTTTTGTTGGATTTTGCTATAATCACTTTCCAGAAGCATACATTGGAATTCAACATTGTTGCATCTCACCTTAGGCAATAAATATAAGTAATAATGCGGGAGCAAAAAAATCCATTCTGTGTAACTGATCATCTGTACTGGATTTACAAATACGTAGTCTCAACGTTTTTAAAGAAGAAGATACATTTCTGGTATTTAGAAACTCAAGGAACAAAACTGGCTCTCAAAACTCAGGAGATTAACCCAGTCATTCACAGTAAAGTGTATCTTGAAAATCCACAGATTAAAGGATCTCTTGAGGTCAAATTTTTCAGCCTTATAACAAAATGATACCGAACTAAAAATCAGTGCAGATCAGCCATAGGGCAAAAACAAAAGACTGCCTGAAAATGGCTCTCCTTTTTCAACAATTTAACTTAGACCTCTGTTAGCAGGACTTCTACTCAGTGTCACCGTAAAAAATAAACTGCATCATTTTATTTTAAAAGAAAACTGTTGACACTCCATGTTAGTCCCAGACAGTCCAGCTAAACTTCAAAATGATATCCCGAGTCAATTGTTTTAAAATAGATTCTACCTTCCAAAAATACCTGATATTTGACTATTAGTCTCTTCACCCACCACATCTACATCAAGACCCACCCTAGGGTGATGATAGAGTGACATCTCTTCATTCCTCCTCCTCCCCCATCCTCCCCCTAAATCTCACAGGAAGCAGGGAAGCAGGGCAGACTAATCTGTTTGAGAGATTTGTGCTTGCATGTGTCAACGTGCATGCGCTATGGGAGCTTAACATTGATTGCTATTTATTTTTATGTGTATTGGTTTGTCTGCAAAGGATAATATATCATGTTGATATCTGACAGCTTCCTTCCAGCTCAGACCCTGCGGCATGAATCCAGCCCAGCCCACTTTACCTCCCAGCTAGACTCCAGCTGTTACTCCTCTGCCACTGAAAATTGGCAGCACCCTCCCCACAGCAGATTTTGTGTGTGTGACTGATTGGAATTTTATTTTTGCTTTTTCCTGTTTTTAACTTTTCCAGGAGATATACAATTCCCAGATGATTCTGCACTAGCTTGAAAAATTCAGAAAGTGGCCTCTGCAGGAGAACTCTGTCCCTTTGCTTTTATTTGCTTGTCCACATGCTCTAAAAAAAATGAACTTCTGGTCAATAACCACTTGATCCAGAAAGGGCACAGCCACTAAAGTACACCAAAAAGTCTAAAAGACATTAAAAAATATTTCAGGGCCAGAGGAAAAAAACTACCTTTTTCAAGGTCCCAGCACATATGGACAGGGAAAAGACAAGAACCCTACAGTCTTTGTCTGATAATAAGTTTAAGTGAAAGCAATTTTCCAACCCAGAGCTCTCTTCCGTGTTGTACCTCACAGAAAGCCTGTGGTGGGATTTTTTTTCCTTTGAATCATGTTCCCCTTCACATTCTGTTCATAAGAAGCCTTCTTTTGTGAGAGCCATTTGATGTTCAAAGGGCTTTTCAAAATGCATGTGAACAGCCTTTGGAGAATTCTTAGAACGCCAATCTAAATTTGGGTCTTAATATGGGGAAAGTTTTGTTAGCTGTAAACAAACTTCAATGCCAAATTCTAAAGAGTAAGAATGATTGTCATTGGCCCCTGAAGCCAAGGGTAGGTTAGAGTTCAATAGTTCACGCACTTCCATCCCTCACCGTTTAAATGTCAGAAACAGCCTCTACTGGACAAAGGATACTGTCAGCCTGTCACAGGTAAACCTACTTCTCTGCTAGGCTGCTGTACAATCGGAACACAATATTGCAGAAGTATCCATCCTCCATTTTTCAGAAAATTCCTACAATTAAGACACTGCTCTGGGCTTTCCATAAGCATGTGACGCTCCTGGAACACACAGGGGAAGATGCAATGAAGACTTGTATCCTTTTCCCCAATTACTTCTTTGCAAGATCTTTTCCAGCAAAGGAACAGACCTTAAACCCCTAAGAAAAGTAGGCAGGAGCTGAGTCAAAGAGAACAGAGCGATTGCTGTTGTTTTCCATTCCCACCATTTGGTGAAACTCTAGAAAGAAACCACTTTTGGTTTGGGTCTTCTTTGGGGTTATTCTTTTTACTTTTCGGAGATTCCTTATTTCTCAGTCAAGAATAAGCAAGCTCAACTGTCTTGCAAAAATTCAGAAGGTGCATTCTAGAGACAGCTGCCTCTTTGCTTTTTTGGTTGTTTTATTTTTGTTTGCTAATTCTAAGAAAAATGAATTTCTGGTAAATAACTACTTGGCCTTGAGAGACCACGGCCACTACAATACAATGAAAAAGTTTTACAGTAACACCGGCCGACCACTTGATTCCCCTGGTCGGATTTACCCTAGCCTCTAGTTAACTATAATAGTAAAACCAAATGAATTGGGCACTTACTAGATGCACTTTACTGTTTCACAAAACTCTATTTAATCCATACAAATCTCCCTCAGTTGGGGGTAGGGGGGTGGAAGACTAGTTCCAGCAAAATGTAAGCCGTGCAACGAGTTAAGACAGAAGCTGCCCTAAGTGTATGTTCACTACACCTAACCTTCCTCCCAAACCCTCCCAGCACCTCTCCTGAGTCACAGACCCATACATCCAACTCAACCTGGATATCCTCAAAGCACTACAAGCTCAGTTTCTCCAAACTTAATTTGTCTGTTTTACCAACCTTCTCCTCCTCCTGTTTTCTCTACAGAGGTAGTAAATGGCATCAACATCCACCAGAACCTAAGCCGGAAATCATTCCAAAGTTTAATTATTCTAAACTCTTCCCTTCCCCTCAACCCCGATAACCAAGTCCACTGACCAAGACAGCCTTAACATTCCCCTCGGCTTGACAAAACTTTAGACAGCCTTCTTCCTGACTCTAGGCCCTGACCTCCCTTTTCTTAGAGCATTTACTTTGGGAAATATGTAAATTCTTTCTCTGGCCTTTGAGATGTGTGTAAATGTTTTTAGAAGCCTCTTGCCAGTTTTTCAGCCTAGCCCTGCTTTTCTCAAGGACTTGTGAACCATCTTTTTGAAATGTAAATGTCAAGGAGACAGTCCCAGGCTCTGTGGAGGGTAGGAGCCTAACTCGAACCAGCACCTTACTGTAAGTTGTAAAACTACCACCCCCTCCCCACTCCCCCCACCCTCCCTGCCAAAGATAAGAGAAAATTTACTTTTTCTTTGGGTAAAGCCAAACAGCAAACACAAAGGACTTCAGTTCTCCCTCTTTCTGCAGCTGTTAAAAATCCTCCCACTCTCCATTTCAGTGGAGTTGGGTTCGGAGTTCTGCTCTCTCTCCCCACGACAATATCCTTGGAAAGTAGTCTGTTATCTGTTTAACTTTGTCTGGTGCAATTTTTGCTGTGAGATCAGCAACCCAACACCCATCAGGTGTTTGTTGTTTACCCCCACCCCACCCCCCCACCCCCCTCCTCCCCTCCTCATTCCAGGGCCAAGTCTTTCATTCAAGTTGTGGTCTCACTCATCTGGATGACTACAATTATTTCCTAATCAGCTTCCCTGACTTCAATCTTCCTCCCTTCCAATCCCTTTCCTACACTGCTGTAGCCAAAATGGTTCAAAAAACAATGTTAACTTCACATACTCCCACTACTTAGAAACCTTCAAAGGTTCCCCATAGTTCCTATGATGGTGGGACTACACACATTCAGGTTTCCCACAAGGCAATGCTAATTTACACATGTTGTGCCAGGTTAATTATTATTATCAGCTTCCTTTCACTCTAAAAATGTCCCAGTTAGAAGATAGTAACACCCTAGTGTAATGTCTAAGGACTAACCTCCAAAATCATCTAATATCGCTCTTCTACACACACCGTACTTGAAACACAACAAACTTCTTAGGACAATGGACCTCAACCCTGGATGCAAATTAAAATTATCTGGAAAGTTTTTTAAATGCATCTATGTTCCAGCTCAATAACAGACTAATTAAATCTGACTTTCCAGGGGCAGGCATTAAGCATTGATAGATTTTTTATTTTTATTTTTTGAGATGGATTCTTACTTTGTCACCCAGGCTGCAGTGCGGTGGCACTATTTCAGCTCACTGCAACCTCTGCTCCCAGGGCTCAAGCAATTCTGCCTTAGCTTCCCAAGTAGATAGGATTACAGGCATGTGCCACCACGCCCAGCTGATTTTTGTGTTTTCAGTAGAGACAGGGTTTCACCATGTTGGCCAGGCTGGTCTCAAACTTCTGACCTCAAGTGATTTGCCTGCCTCAGCCTCCCAAAGTGCTGGGATTATCAGCATGAGCCACCGCACCCAGCCTGATAAATGTTTGTTTCCCAGATGACTCTCACATGAAACCCAACTATAATAAAAACTGCTGATAGGTGGTCGCCAGGTCAACCATCTGTGGAAGCTTTCACAGTAGCCTATACATGCCTTTACTGTAGAACTAAAACTAAATTACAATTATTTATTTACATGTCCATCGATAGCAAAGTTCTGTTGACTCTGTGTTCAATCTGTCTTTTGAGTGGGTATCGCCTCATTTTCCTTCACTAGTACATCATCATGTCTCACCCAGGTGACCGCCTAAGCTCCTTATTGGTTTTTCTGCTTCCAATCCTCCACACCCAAATTGTTCCCAGTTATCTTTTGTAAAACCGGTTGAATGGTATCATTATTCAAGTTTGTGATGGTTCATCACCTACTATAGGGTAATGGCCAGTCTATGGTTACAGAATTCAAAAACTTTCCCAAGAGATCCCAACATACCCTAGATTCCCCTTCTCCTCACTTCTACCAACACCCACCTCAGGTCCCACAAGCTGACATCCATCTTTGATCAAGCCACCATGCTTCTACTTGAATGCCTTATTCTCATTTTCCATCAGGCAAACTCCTTATTTTTAAAAGTTCCACTGAAGTATTGCTCCTGCAAAGCTGTCCCCAGCCAGTAATTAATTGCTTCCTCCTCTCTCCCACATTTTTCCACTTTAAATGGCTATAGATCATGTATCACCATTTGGTTTGCATTATGTAAATGCCTGCCTCTGTCACTGGATGTGAACATCTCCAGGGCAAAGGCCAAGTGATACTAGTAACTATCACCCTCAGTAAGTGATTGCTGACGTCATTTCAGAAAACATTTCTAAACCCCTAGCTGGTAAATTGAAGATAAGCAACTTTAATCATTTCTGTCCCTTTATCCATAGGCGAAAGTAGCAGTGGAAACAGCTTAGATCTCCAGGTCTCAACATTTAAGAATTGGAGAGCTCAAAGGAACCTTTGGAATCTGGGTCCAATATACATTTCGCTGGCAAAAAAAAAAAAAACCATGAGGCTTTTTCCAGACTAAAATACTTCCAAACATAAAATATATTAAGCTATTGCCTTCTAGATTTTAGATTTTGAACTTAAATCATGTTCAATGAAAAGTCACTTAT
>NW_022436995.1:5554103-5673572 GCF_009761245.1 Sapajus apella
TAAGCAAACCTAAGTACAGAAGACAGGAAGACATGAACATGGCGTAAAAGACGTGCTTTGAAAACAGTCCTAGGGAAAAGCACTTTATAGAAGTGAACCCTGTTCCACAGAAAGTAAACAACTCACACTTTTGCCTCTGCCAGCTCCTAAACCTGGAAACACATAAGAAGACAATCATGAAGAATACTGCTCTGGAAAACAGGGATAAAACTTGACTTTTTATAGCATTTCGTTTTTTTGATTGTATAGAAAAACTCTAACAGAGATGACTAATTTTTTTTGAATCAATGCCAAGATAACAGAAAACGAGTATATCCCTTTTTTAAACGCTCAACTCATTTCTCCTTTATGTAATGTAAGCTCTCAAGCTTCTCAGTGAGACCCACTACTGGAGGGTGAAAAAAAAGAAACACTATCTCTCAAGTATCCTCACCAACCAGAGAAATATTATGTTGTGCATTATCTTTCATTGTTGGTATTTTAAAAATAAGGTTCCCTATCCACATATTTGAAGCTGCATTCTAGTGCATATGCTTTTACAAACCCAAACTCTCCATTCTGGAGATTTCCCAAGACACACCCCTTACGGAGTCATGTACGAAAAGCTGGGAGTTACTGCCTCCTTTATCACCATTAAGAGCAGCAGAAGCTGCTCTTAGTAACTCAGACACTATTCGTTACTCCCCCGCTACATGGGTATGCTATAATTACTTCAGACTGTGTAAATTTTCTCAATGATAGCAAAATGAAGTTACAAACCATCTTTAACTTGCTACAATAAAAACAAATTGTAGAGAAACACAATTTAACTAGGGTATTTCCGTCCTTATTTTAATAGCATGAGCAAAGATAGTCTGAGGTAACATGGCAACTCTATGTGGTAGTAGTAATATGGTTTTTATAATTAAAAAATGGTCTATGAGCAATACAAGCCTATCCTGATTAACATTTCTAACCTTGCAAATATGCAGGAAAAAATCTTTTCTACATTGTTAAATTCCAAGATTAAAAATGGTTCAACTACACTTTGACAGATATTTAACTGACACTATGTATTGTCAAACAACAAGGTAAAACAGGCTGTGAAATAAAATCACAGACTAGGAAATGTAGGGAAGCAACATCGTGAGGTACACTTGGAAATTTCAGCGTTCTTCTAGCACTTTTTCAGTAGCACAGTTGTCACCAAGAATTTCTAATGCACCCCAAACTGTTTGCAGAAAAAACAAAGGAGACTGCTGACAAGGTTATTGTAGATAGGCAGTATGGCGCATGTCACTAGTTGTCCTTTAACAATCATTTTCCACTTCTTTCATAATAATAGAACCTCCTATTTTTAATTGGGTACATGGATAAAGACTACATTTCCCAGTCACCGCTGAAGAGAGATATACCAAGATGACTTCATTTTTGAATAAGATGTAAGAGAATATATTACATGAAACACCCAGAAAGTGTCCTTAAATGAAACGGCACCCTGCGCTTTCCCTTTCTCCCTCCTGCTGGAGGGAGAACAAACCTGATGGCTGGAACAGGAGCTCTGTCTTAAGCCATGAGATGGCCTTATGTATATGGCTATAATGTATATATTATGGAGGCCAAATGCACAGCAGAGAAACAAGATACAAGAAATTATGTAAGAAGGCTGGATGCCTGAAACCATGGAGCACTTACCTTTAGATTTGAACATGAAAAGGAAACACATTTCTATGTTGTTTAAGTCATTGTTATGTGAGGTTTGCTGTTACTCTGAGGCAAGTCTAAACCTAATGCGTACATATGTTTTAAACCACATGTTACATTTTTTCCTTCTAACAACTCATTAAATTGCTTGAATTTCACTGTTTCAAATCTTTATCTTTTTAGAACTCATTCACTCTGGATCATTTAAAGCATTCACTGCTACAAACAAATTGTATCAAATACAAACTGCGTTCAGCCTTTAATCATTTAATATCAATATTTGCAATGCCTTTCAAATTACTGCATTTCACTGAAGAATAAAGGCACAAAAATGATTTGCTCAAATTCACATTCAAAAAAATATAAAGTACATGATAAACTAAGTGAAGTTTAGATTCTATTGAAGTATAATAAGTCAACAGACAAACAAATTTGAATGGAAACACAATGAAAGAAAATGGGTTGAGATGGAGACTCTCAGGCAGAAGGACAGGAAGAGCAGACCAGCTTCAGATCAGTGGTCCTGAAAGGCTAAAGCCTACAGGGTAAGATGGAGCTCTCCCAGCAAAGCCTGCAGGAAAAGACATCCCAGGCAAAGGGTTCAAATGTGCTCATGTGGACAGTGCTTTACCTTCGAGTAACAAGAGGTACACTTCCTACATTTCTGCCAATATACTGTACTCCATAATGCTTCCACACTTCCCTAGGCACTAGCAAAGCATTTGTGAATGCTCGGCTGCTTGTTCTCCAACAGTGAAAATCAACGGAGGCACCTACACCAAGACTCAAATCTGCTAACATCCATGCTACTATTACGAGGAATGAACTGTGAAGGAGGCACCAGAGCCACCGATGATCCTGCTTCTCTGATGGGACAGTGGGAGAACAACCAGTCTGCAACACGCATCAAGGCCAGTAGCCCTAGCATAAGCATCAGAGAGGCCCACCTGTCCCATTCTGCAACACTGTCTCATCTCCTGAAGACTCTCCCTCAGACCCTCCTGCACACTTCTCTTACTTTTAGTCCTCAGTAAAAATAAAATGAAAAAACCCAAAGAGAACATAAGATTATTAAATGAAAAGGAGGTAGATCCCTTTTTGAATCTACCAATCTCTTTTCTCAGATAAACTCACTTTATCATTTTCTGTTTTTAGTTCCTTTGGCGGTTAGTACTATGTATCTAAATGGTAAATTACATCTATTTCCTCATTTATCAGCTTCAAACAGCATCTGTTTACTCTTTCTTTCATAGCAAAGCATCTCGTGGATCTTTCCAGTATCACTATAGAGTCTTCACATTTCTTTTTTCAAAGCTGCTGTTTTCTCCCACACATCCACATGGCTCACTCTATCACTTTCTTCCAGTCTCTGTTCAACTTACTGCAAAGTCCATTGGGCCCAGCAACACCTCATAATAAAATGAAGTTGCACATTTGAGGCCCGGCTCCAGCTGAGCCATAGGTCACAAGTCAATTGCCCAAACAGGTATCCCACATCCCCACGTCACCCCCACTGTTGCCGATACCTTCCCCTATGACCAGCTGATAGAGAATGAAAATGCCCTGAGTCACAGGTGGGCCAGTCAGCTCTGTGTACAGGTGCCGGCAGACACTGACTGCTGCTGCACTCAGCCCTACCCAGGTAGTCCCGAAAAATAGAATTGGAGATTGTGCCAATGGACAAAACTCCCGGTTACCTACTGTGTATGGAGAAAAAGGGGGCCTGAGGATACAGACTCAGAGGTAGTTGGTGAGGGCCTGGAATAAGCAAGAGCAGAATATCAGGGACAAGGAGGTCTGGAAAAGGGTTAAGCCAATGGAATGACGGGAGTGGATACAAAGTGTGAGGGCCTTTGAATCACACCTTATGCCCACCAGACAGAACACACTTCAGATAAGGCACTGAACAACGAAGTAGACAGAACTACAGCCGATGGGTGTTGGCCAGTCTGTCTTCAGCCACCCCAGTGGTACAAGGCCTTCTCATGAACAGAACAGTCACCTTCACAGAGTCAGAGGCTATCTGTAGGCCCACAGCACGGGCTCCCTCTCACCAAAGCTGATCTCACCACTGACACTGTGAAACATCTGACCTGCCAGCCAGAGAAGCCAATACTGAGCCCTTAAGACAGTTCCATCCCTCTCACCAACCAGCCGCTTAGAGGCAAATTGATTACATCAGACCCTTTTCTCCTAAAAAAGGGCAACATTTCATGCTGACTGGAAATTATAATGAAGAAAAAAAAGGTGTTTTTTTTTCTATTTTCTCACGCAGTTACTCAACACATCATTTCTGACACCAGATGTGTGGGGGCTTTTCCCCATACACTGAGGACTTCTCCAGAAGACACCAACTGGGTGTCCCATAATTGAACTCAATTCTGACACTATCTTCCTGTAGACAGCATCAGATCCCACAGGTTAAGGTCTCAGTCCTACAAGACTGCCCCCTAATTCAGATGCCAATTGCAAGTAGTAGGTTGCCACCTAGTATTTCTGACTGATTGGCTATAAATCAGGGGTTCCCCATCCTCAAATTTGATTAATGTGCTAGAGTGACTCAGGAGAACACTTTGCTTACATTTACCCATTCATCATAAAGGGTATTACAAAGCATACATTTAGTTGAATGCAGAAGAAGCAAAGGGGCAAGGTATGGCGGAGCTTCCATACCTTCTCCACCAATCTCCAGACCCCTCCATGTGTTCAGCTTTCTGGAAGCTCCCCAAACCCAGTCCTTTGGGTTTTAATGGAAGATTACAGAGGCATGATTGACTACGTCATTGGTATTAGTAATCAACTCAAACTTCAGCCCATCATCCCTCTCTTCTCTCCGGAAGTTGAAGGGTAGGACTAAAAGTTTTAACGCTCTAGTCATGCCCTGGATTTTCTAGTGACTTTCCCCCATTCTGAAGCTATCTAGGAACCCCTAGCCACCTTCATCTCACATATAAGGCACTCCTCACTCTGGTGATTCCAAGGATTTTAGGAGCTGTGTGCCAGGACATAGAGGCAGAGATCAAATATATTTCTTATTATATTACAATGTAACAGATACATACTCCAAGTATGGTTTTGCTTGCATTCCTCACAGTGCCTCAACCAGCACCACTATCCAACAACTCACAAAATGTCTGATATACTGACAAGAGATTCTACAGACATCATCTTAGACTAAGGGACCCATTTTCCTGCAAACGACCTGATGTGGTCTAGGCAGATGACCATAGGATTCACCAGTCCTATGTATCACACCATTCAGAAGCTTCCAACCTTACTCAGTGATGAAATAGCATTTAAAGTATAGCTGATATGCTAGCTGAGAGATGCCTTGAGAGATGGGGAATTATTCTTCAGCACACAGCATACACCTTAAACCAACGGCCAATATAAGGTGCTATGCTTCAGTAGCTAGAATACATGGGTGCAGGAACCAAGTGATGTGTTAAGAGGAACCCTGCTCATAAACACGCCCAGTGAACCACTTTGAGAATGTTTGCCTGTCTATCCACCTGACCTTAGGGTTTGTGGGTCAAGAGGTCTTGGTTTCCAAAAGGAGAACCCTTCCGTCAGGAAAAAACACAGGAAAGTAGGAATTTCACTCAGCTGTAGCCTATAGCTGCTACCTGTTCACCTTTGACTCCTTGCAGAATAAACCAGCATGGGAGGGGAACAAAGCTATCATACTCGCAAAAAAAAATTTCACTCATCATCAGAAAATAGGGCTGCTCAACAATATAACGGGAGCATAAGGACATGTGTTAGGCATTAAGGTCATCCAGTGCGCTTATCAGCTATTCCCATGCCCAGCTGTAACAGTAAATAGGCAGCTCAGAGCAACCATGGACTAACAGGGCCATGGGGCCAAGGGCTCAGACCTCCTAGGAAAGGGGTTCTGGGTTAATTCACCAAGCAAGCCAGCTAGACAAGCGGGAGTCTTCACCGTTGGGAAGGGGCATCTCGTAAGGGTAGAAGGAAAGAAAAACAAGGACTATCAGTGATGGCATTGTGACAGATTACAGCAGTGGGGAGCTGTAGTTCATTCTATGAACCTTCCTTCATAAGTTTTTTCAGAAATTGTGACCACCTAAATCCTAAATATTTGTCTGAGTAAAATGAACTTAAGAAGCGAGAAGATCTGAGCAGTGGAAAGGGTGTGCTGTAGTGGGTGCTGCTGGTGCTTCACCTAAATCCCTGTTACAAGCTGGCATGCTCATCCCTTCGTGTGAGTACGGTTATCCCTTGATTTCCATGGGGAATTCTTTGTAGGACCTCTAGCAGTTACCAAAATCCACAGATATTTAAATCCCTGATATAAAATGATGTAGTGTTTGCATATAACCTATGCACTGCCTTCCATGTAGTTCAGATCATCTTTAGCTTCATAACCAATACAATGTAAATGCTATGTAAATAGTTGTTATATGGCATCATTTAGGAAATAAGAAAAAGTATATGCACGTTCAGTACAAACACAATTTTATTTCTGAATACTTTCTATCTGCAGTTGGTTGATTTCAGGGATGCAGAACTCACGGAAGCTGAGAAGGCTGATGGTATTGCCTGAATACAACTGAGAGCTGTCCCCTTCAAGGAGAATTTATCTGGGCCAAATGGCAATTGCCTTTCCCAGGAAGCCTCACCCGCTACCCTAGGAGGCAGATCTTGACCAATGACTGAACAGAATGTGCTTCAAGGTGGGATCAATTTCATGGCTCATACCTGTAATCCCAGCACTTTGATAGGCCAAGGCGGTCAGATCACTTGAACCCAGGAGTTCCAGAGCATCCTGGCCAACAAAGTGAAACTCCATCTCTACTAAAAATACAAAAATTAGCCAGGTGTGCTGGCATACCCCTACAACTCCCGCTACTCGAGGAGGTGAGGCACCAGAATTGCTTGAGCCCGAGAGATGGAGGCTGTAATGAGCCAAGATTATGCCACTGCACTCAGCCTGGGCAACAGAGCAAGACTGTCTAAAAATGATTTTTAAAATAATAAAAATAAAAGATGGGATCAATTTAATAGTAAAATTTCCACTCCAGGGCTTGTGGGGCCCTTGCGGGGCCAGAGCTAGCTAGTCTACTGTTGAAATCACATTCTTATTTACCTTTTTTCCCTTGCCTTATCCTACTTTTCTCCCACCCCTTCTATTGCATGCACTTCCCCAGTAAATCATTGGATTTACTTGGGCTTCATGTCAAGTTCTGCCTCTAGGGATCCCAATCTAAAAACCACCATATGGGTTTTCTCTGCATTGGGAGCAGTTCTCCTGCCACAGCCCCTCACCCCTTGAAAATGTAGCCTGTTCCAAGTTCCTCTCCACCTCCTCCTTGGTCAAGAACACCTCTCAGCTGCTGAGCCATCCACATCTGCAGTGGTGCTGAAATGACCAGAGACAGATGAGAGCCTCAGCATCTTGGCAGACTCATGTTCCCCTGCTTCACTTGCCCATAGCCACAGCTTCCAAACCAGAGCCATTTCAAGGAACATCAATACAGCAGCCAAGTTCACTGGGGCTGGGGTTGCCCCAGTTAGAGTGGCTGGCTCTGAGGCTGAGACTGCTATTGTGTTCAGAAGCCTCATCTGGTCATGCCAGGAATCCATCTCTGAAGCATACAGCTCTTCCTCTGTGCCATCATTCCAGGCTTTGCCCTGTCAGAGGCCATGGGGCTCTTCTGCCTGATGGTGGCCTTTCTCATTCTCTTTACCATGTGAAGGAGCCGTCTCCACCTACCATAGTTCTTTCTCCCATGTCTTATCTGCCCAGTGTGTTTGTTTTCTTATACCTCCCCAGGTGGCCTGGGGCACATGGTTGGCTCAGGATTTGACAGAGGGAAGACAAATAACTAATGTATTCATAAGAAAAAAAATCATAACACTGAATTGATCCTACAGAAAAAAATTTACTTACCACTGTTTCTTAATTTTCATTGTATTGCTTCTTAATGAAAACAGAAGATAATAAATTTTTAAATAAGGAACAGCATATTTTCAAAACAGGATACCAGTCTAGAAGGGTGTGTCTATCTGAACTATTTTCCAGAGTAGCTTATTCAAAGCCTGACCCTCTAAACAAAAGTGATCTGCTTTTTCTGTAATCATGTTGTGTGATCAGTGTAACATGAGCATTAAACTGGGAGATAAGACAGCCTCACTAGGAAACTGGTTACTCTGACACAGCAGCTCTGACCATTTGAAAGTAAGCCCTTAAAAAAAAAAGAAAGAAAGAAAGGAAGTAAGCCCTGTTGGCTTCATTGTGGGAAGATTACAGACCAAAGCCCCACTCACTCTACCTGAAAAATGAGCAGTCAGCCGAATAGCTTCACCTCTCCAGCTACGGCTAACAGGGAAATTCTAATCTGCCCAAAACAAAATTGAAACCTTTGACTGTGGAAGACATTGCTTTTATTTTACTGACAGAGTAATGAGCCTTATCTAATCTACTCTTAAATCTTAATTCAGTGTTTTAAAACTACCAGAAGTTTCTTCCTTATGTCTAACCCTAAATTTTTTATACTGCAATGTTCTTGTAGACTCAGGTACTAGGTAACAGACTATTTCTTATCTTAAATAATCTAAATGTCTACACATTTTCTTATAGGCCCTAATTTTCTAAAAACCAGGATCTCAGGCTATGTACTAACTTTTAGAGAATCTCTTCAAAATTAGAAGACTCAAACACATGCAATATTGCTCATCAATGTTCACAATGATGGTAGAGATCAGGCTCTTAAAAAATCACTGTCTAGTGTGGCGATTCCTCAAGGACCTAGAAATAGAAATTCCATTTGACCTAGCAATCCCATTACTGGGTATATATCCAAAGGATTACAAATCGTTCTACTATAAGGACGCGTGCACACGAATGTTCATTGCAGCACTGTTTACAATAGCAAAGAACTGGAACCAACCCAAATGCCCATCGACGATAGACTGGATAGGGAAAATGTGGCACATATACACCATGGAATATTATGCAGCCATCAAAAATGATGAGTTTGGGTCCTTTGTAGGGACATGGATGAACCTGGAAACCATCATTCTCAGCAAACTGACAGAAGAGCAGAAGATCAAACACCATGTTCTCACTCATAGGCGGGTGTTGAACAATGAGAACACATGGACACAGGGAGGGGAGCACTACACACTGGGGTCAGTTGGGGGGAAATAGGGGAGGGACGGTGGGGGGTGGGAAGCTGGGGAGAGATAGCAAGGGGAGAAATGCCAGATGTAGGTGATGGGGAGGAAGGCAGCAAATCACACTGCCACGTGTGTTCCTATGCAACAATTTTGCATGTTCTTCACATGTACCCCAAAACCTAAAATGCAATAAAACAAATAAATGGGGAAAAAAAAAAAAGAAAAATTCAGTAAAAAAAAAAAAAAAAAATCACTGTCTAAGCAAAGTGTAGAGTGTGTGTGTGTGTGTGTGTGTGTGTGTGTGTAATGAAGTATTATTCAGCTTTAAAAAGGAAGGAAATTCTGACACATGCTACAACATGGATCAAAGTTAAGCATTTTACATTAAATAACGTAAGCCAGTCAACAAAAAGACAAATACTGTATTCTACTTATATGAGCTACTTAAAGTAGTCAAAATCATAGAGACAGAAAGCAGAATGGTGGCTACTAGGGGCGGGCAGAAAGGAGGAATGGGGAAATTGTACTGTATTTAATGGATACAGGATGAAAAAAGTTATGAAAATAGGTGGTGGCAATGGTTGCACAACATTATGAATATCTTTAATATCTCTGAACAGTACACTACAAGTAGTTAAAATGGGCTGGCCATGGTGGCTCATGCCTATAATCTCAGCACTTTGAGATGCCAAGGTAGGTGGATCATTTGAGGTCAGGAGTTCAAGACCAGCCTGGCCAACATGGTGAAAACCCATCTCTACTAAAAATATAAAAGTTAGCCAGGTATGGTGGCACACACCTGTAATCCCAGCTACTGGGGAGGCTGAGGCAGGAGAATTGCTTGAATCCAGCAGAGACTGCAGTGAGCCAAGATTGTGCCACTGCACTCCAGCCTGGGCAACAGAGTGAGACTATGTGTCAAAAATAAAATAGTTAAGATGGTAAATTTTATGTGTATTTTACCACAGTTTTTTGAAATGGAAGAAAATTAAAAGAAAAAATAAAGGAAAAGAACTACAATGATGAAGCCTTCAGCATTATTAATATTGTTCTCTTGCTCTTATGGCTTGTCTTCTATTCCAATTGCATTTGGACTTCCTACTTTTTCTTCCCCTCCACTGTCCCCACTGAACTTCAGCATTTTTTTGTCTAATTGTGTATCTACCTCACCAATGTCACATCTATTACTCCAAAAGCACTAAACCGTGGCTTTCAATTAGACATTACATTGAAATATAAATAAGTACAGTAATTATTTTCCCTCCCTCAACATGATTCTTGAGATCAATTGCCAAAGGACCCCATTCAGTGTTCACTTGGATCAGTGTCTCTTATGTAGGGTCACAAGTTATAATCATCTGTGGATCTTTGTAAAACTATACACACATGGGAGACTGTCCTGTGGATTATCAATCTAAGTGAAGTAGAACCTGGTCATTTTACTTCCAAAGCTCCACCAGTAATAAGAATTAGAATTCTTGAGTGTTTATAAAGTGCCAAACACTGTACTAAAGTGCCAAACGCTGTACTAAATGTTTAATTGTGATTCTGATGATTACCTCTACTTAACAAACAACTATTTCCTTAACTAATTCCAAGACCTAAATTACCTTTGCAATTAAGAATATTAAACCCAGAAGTCCACAATCAAACTTGGCCAGCTTAGCGGCCCATCAATCTCATCCTGTTGTAGGAAGCACTATGTATGTGTATATGTGTGCACGCGTGTCTGTGTATGTGTGTAATTTTCCTAGAAAAAGGATTCATCATAACTTTTATCATTTCCTCAAGAAGGTCTCTACCACAAAAATAGGTTAAGAAAAACTACCTTCTCCAGGCTTAACTTGCTCCGATAAAAAAGAAAAAAAGAAAGAAAGAAAAACTACTTAGAATAAAATTCCCCTACCATTATATATTCGCCCAAGAGTGTTCACCCACATTCGGTCATTCATTCATCAAATATTTATTCAGCACCTAGGACATGCAAACGTTAAGGTTTCAGATCAGTGAACAAAACCAAGCCCTTGTCCTCATTGAAACTTACGTTTTAGAGGAATAAACCATAAATATATAGCAGGTAAGACAATACTTTAGCTCAGAACCTAACTTCTTAAATTACTAATACAAATTCCACAATCCACCCAAGGGCAGTTGGGACTCAAGGCCCCAGCTAATCCCAAAACCCATACTATTTTCAGCATTTCTTGCTGTTTTCAAATACAATATATTTTATGAGGACAAAACTTCACCTATCATCTATTACCACTCACAGCAAATAATCTAATAAATAGCATTTTTAGTCTTATCAAACATTACGTAGTGTTTGATTATTCAAAACTATTTCTAAAATGGTACAAATAGTCATGTCTTATTTCTCTAAATTCATAAGAAAGTATGGAAGTTAGCAGACATTGAAAGTTTTGTGGTATTGTCATATAGTTTACTTCTACATATGTTATGAACCCCAGAATATATTATTAATTTTGCTTTAAACAGCCAAGTTCTTGTTTAAAAGAACCAAATACCATTTTAAAGGTAGTTTCCACAGATTCATGAGCTGGCCAGTACCCAATTGAAAACTTTCACGAACCCTCTGCACATCTGCGGAGCTTTCTCTCTGTCACTCTATTGACACCTGCACACACTCACTCTCACACTTTCTCTCTCTCCAGTTCTTTCCTCTCCAATACTCTGTCCTGCGAACTCTAGCCATCTTGACTTCAGACTCCCAGCTCCATTTTTAGACCACTCATCTATGCCTGGTTCCCACCTTCCCACCCACCCACGCCCTTTCCTGATGCCTGGAATTCTCTCTGGGCAGTAAGCTGGGTAATCACAGGGGCTCACCTCATCTATTTCCCATCTTTCAGGGATTATTCTTCTTTGCTATCTAATGTTCAATGGCTTGCAAACTGTTGTTTCATGTGTTTCATACATGTTTGAGGCTTAATTTCAGTTGTTTCAGTGGATGAGTAAATCCAATTCTTGTAACTCCATCTTGGTGAGAAACAGAAGTCTCCTTAATATAACTATAATCCAAGTATTTTTAAAATTAAAAGTTCTGATGAAATTTATTGAGAATAATTTTGAAGAACACAAGTTTAGTATAGAAGGAACATCTATAAACAAAGTCAATCATAAAAGACCAAAGTGGTCCCTGTTGGGGCAGACCACTCCCATAGCCCTGCCACCTTGGCGTATCACTGCTGATAAAGTTAAACAAACCCATGGTGGCTTTGGCCTCAGATGGACTTTGTCCAACCCAAACTCTGTCACTTACTAATAAATGACATGCAACCCTGAGTAAATGACTTAACCTCTGTATGCCTCATTTATCATACGTAAAATGGAAACACTAGTATTACGTAGAACATAGGGTTGTTACACTAAATAAGAAATGCACAGCTACTCACCAAGATGTTTGCTCTGTACGGGCTCAATAAACAGTGTGTTCTATTAATATTGTCTGACTGCGTATTTGCCACATATTTAATCCACTGAATTAAATGTGAATCATTAATGTATACATTAGTCCTTTTTATCACCCAGAAAGAAAATATATTTAAGTTAAAATTAACACAAACTGGCTGGGCACAGTGGCTCACACCTGTAATCTCAGCACTTTGGGAGGCTGAGGCAGGTGTATCACCTGAGGTCAGGTGTTTGAGACCAGCCTGGTCAACGTGGTAAAACCCCATCTCTACTAAAAATACTGCTATTAACCGGGCTTGGTGGCGGACACCTGTAATCCCAGCTACTTGGGTGGCTGAAGCAGGAGAATCGCTTGAACTGGGGAGGCAGAGGCTGCAGTGAGCTAAAATCGCATCACTGCACTCCAGCCAGGGCAAAAGAGTAAGACTCCATCTCAAAAATAAAATAAAAATAGCACAAATTATTCATATTCTCCAAAGCATTTAGCTTATTACACTCTGTTCCCTAAAATAAAATGATAAAGTCACCAGATAGCTCAGTTATAACCTTTCAATATTTATTCAACTCATCTCCAATTCTTCATCCCCTTTCTTCTATCTTTGACTTTATCATTTTCCAGCTCCACTGAATTCCTGACGGGGCCTGCTGAGTCCTATTTACAGTCCTTAATGGGAGCTTTGTAGCCAAAGAGAAGTAGATCTTGAGCTCATCCTAACCAGCTCAGGCTGCTACATAACCTGTTTGGATTTTGATTTCTTTGGCTCTTAAGAATTTAAATGTCCTTTTATCTAGCTCTAAATATCTTTGAATATGAGAGGATCCTGCATTTTTTCACATTATTCATATCTATAGGACCTTATAGATCATAAATATGTTAAAATGGTATTAAATTCTAGTTATTTCTTATGGCTTTATCTGGCATTGCCATATGAGCTTCGAAGGTCATTCCACTGACAAGCACTTTATCTACTATCAAGCAGCCTAGAATAGATGGAAATATTCACCCTGAAGTCAAACCATGACTATCTCAATCGCTACTTGTGTCAGCTTGAACAAGTCACTTACGCTTTCTAGGGCTCCATTTTCTTACTGTAATACAGAGAATAACTAATCATACCTATCATGGTGTCTTACGGAGCTCTTGCAGGGATTAAAAACAAAAGTGCCTAAAATGCTGCCTGGCACATACTAAATGTTCAGTAATTTTATGCTACCATTATTATTCCTACAACCATTTTTTTTGACTTGCAGTATATAGTTGTTAAATAGGTTTTTTATGTAAATTTGCTATTTGTCCTCCCTGGCAGCAATTTTTATTTTTTTTTTTAAGACAGAGTCTCACTCTGTCAATGAGGCTGGAGTGCAGTGGCACAATCTTGGCTCACTGCAACATCCATCTCCCAGGCTCAAGTGATTCTCCTGTCTCAGCCTCCCAAGTACCTGGGATTACAGGCATGCACCACCACACGCAACTTTTTTATTTATATTAAGTTCTGGGGTACATGTGCAGATCGTGCAGGTTTATTACATAAGTATACACATGCCATGGTGGTGGTTTGCTGCATTCGTTGCCCTGTCATCTATATTATGTATTTCTCCTAATGCTATACCTCCCAAATCCTCCTACCCCATGCTATTCCTCCCCTAAACCTCTGACCCCCCAGGCCCTGGTGTGTGATATTCTCCTCCCTGTGTCCATGTGTTCTCATTGTTCAACACCCACTTATAAGTAAGAACATGCAATATTTGGTTTTCTGTTCTTGTGTCAATTTGCTGAAAATGATGTTTTCTGGTTTCATCCATGTCCCTGCAAAGGACATGAACTCATCCTTTTTATGGCTGCATAGTATTCAATGGTGTATATGTGCCACATTTTCTTTATACAGTCTATCATTGATGGGCATTTGGGTTGGTTCCAAGTCTTTGCTATTGTGAACAGTGCTGCAACAATCATAAGTGGGCAAGTGTCTTTATAACAGAATGATTTATAACCCCTTTGGTATATACCCAGTAATGGGATTGCTGCATCAAATGATATTTCTGTTTCTAGATCTTTGGGGAATTGTCACACTGTCTTCCGCAATGGATGAATTAATTAACACTCCCACCAACAGTGTAAAAGTGTTCCTATTTCTCCACATCCCCTCCAGAATCTGTTGTCTCTTGTTTTTTTAATGATCACCATTCTAACTGGAATGAGGTGGCATCTCAATGTGGTTTCGATTTGCGTTTCTCTAATGACCAGTGATGATGAGCTTTTTTCCCTATGTTTGTTGGCTGCATAAATGTCTTCTTCTGAAAAGTGTCTGTTTATATCCTTTGCCCACTTTTTTATGGCCTTGTTTTTTCCTTGAAAATTTGTTTAAGTTCTCTCTAGATTCTGGATATTAGCTTTTTGTCAGATGGATGGATTGCAAAAAGGGGTTATGCCATGTCGGCCAGGCTGGTCTCGAACTCCTGACCTCAGGTGATCCACCCATTTCAGCCACCCAAAGTGCTAACATTACAGGCATGAGCCACTACGCCCAGCCACCAAATTCTTTTATAAACCTGCAACTGGTTCACCTCTCTCAGGTCTGTGGTGGCTTCCACATACATCCCATAAATACAAGTTGAATAAGGCACATAATTCAGTTCTTTGAGCCCTAGGACACTTAGGCACATGCTAATTTACACAGCTTAATGCTGTACATTTGAGCTTGTTCTACCAGTAAATTTTACTAAAATCTAATGGCTAAAGAAGATCCCCTGATGATTTCCTCGGGCTGACAGGGTGATCTCACTGCAGCACTCTAACTTTCCTGTCCACTGGGTGCTGTCACCCACCTCTCATGTACAGTCCCTCTGCTCTGTGCTCTACCTCTTGACATGGCTGAGGGACTCCCATTCTTCAATATCAGGTGTCCTGGTCACTGATGCCTTGTGCTAATTGTTCCCGCTGCCTGAATTGGCTGTGTGACCTGCTGTGTCAATCTGGACTGGAATCTCATGTTTACATGGATCCACTGGATCCACTGCCTCATTCTTAGAATTATAATTGCCTGAATCACAGCAATAGTTTATGACTTTATAAAGTGCTTTCAATAATATTTACATATTTGATCTTTCTGTGAGATAGGTAAGACTCATGTTACTATTCCTAACATGAACTAGAAGGGATGAGAAAAGGTCAGGGGGTAGTAACTGTCAGAAATGAGACTAGAACAAGGATTTACAACGTGGGCATATCATATTAACACTAAGCAAGAAAAAATAAAGGCCTGAGACTGTGCTGAATCCAAGAGAAACAAGCAGCCAACCTCACCTGGGTAGTGTGAGGGACAGACCCCTTAAGGAATCAGGAAGCACCTTGAGTGTGAATACTTAAGACTTATTTATCTCTAACACTGGCCTTTGAGTAATTCTCAAAGGACCGATTCCATAAAGCCTTGATTCTAAAGTAGGCATTAGATTTCCTAGACTCTTTCTCAATCAAGGTATCATTAGAGAATTGAGCCTTATAAAAATTATTTAAGCAACTACTTCCTTAATTCTTCCAAGAATGGTACAAATCTAGTATCATTCTAGATTCATAGGCAAGAAATGAATTCATTATATATAATGAATGATGTGATACATTAGGCTTAATTCTTCTGTGGAACTGTGGTTGAGAAGACCTTAATGAGTATGAGAGAGTTTACATTAGACCTACTATGTGGAACAACAAGCTCCACTATAGTAAATGTTTCCCTTTAAGAATCAGAATAAAATATCAGAGTTCAATGAAGAAACCTTCTCAGAACTGAGTAACCCATGGCCAGTTACACCTTCTTATCTAGTAGTAATGCTCCATTTTAGGTATCAATCTTAATAAGAGTTAAATCTTCTATGAATCAATGTGGCAAAAAATCATAACACCCCAGACTAAATGTCCATTGATACCACAAGCTTCATTGTATGGGGACTGAGTAACAGAATGTGAACAGATTAGCACCATCCAACCTTCTCTGATGGGACACCAACTCCAGGGAACGTTCCACAGGCAGTAGGCTGGCCAGAGCAGCTCAGCATATGATCAAGAGTACCTTCAGGTATCAAGACAGATGATAAAGTTTGGAAGCAGACTCAATGAATTCAGCCAGAGAGCTTTTTCTGCAAAGAACTTCCAGAGATTTGTGGAAGATGTTTCCAGAGTCTGGAAATTGATCCCTATTGACTCTAGCAGGGAAACTATGACTTACAAGCTTCATTTTGAATATAGATTAGTGAGCGGAGCCACCTGGCAGTAAAAACAAACCAACCAGGCCTTTTCTGAACTGACAAACCACCTCCACACCAAGAAAGCAAGTCTGTCTTTGCCATTAATGTATCCCTTAGTTAAAATAACAAGAAGCAACTACAACCAGCTAGATTCAAGAGATCAAAATCAGGGGAATTTCTCCTCCCATATTTCTTTCCATAACCTTTTTCAACACTAAACCTTTACTTTGGGAGTAAGGTAAGGAAGGAAATGCCCTCTGAAAGGAAAAAAAAAATAGAGTAAGAACATAAAGACCTAAGGAAACAGGTCCCTGAGGAAATAGAAGCGAATATTACTTGAATAAATTGGCTTAATCAATATTAATTCTGTTTATTAACAAGCAGAATTGGTATAAAAAGCCAAGTAAGCAGTGATCTGTGTCTCATTAGGGCAAACTACCCTCTTGGAAAAGATGGAACTGGGAACCACAGCGAAAGCTGCCCTCATAGTAAGGAAAGAGCAACAGTCCTCCTGCAGAGCTGTTCAATATAAAGATCCAGAAGGGAAATTAAACACAGCTTTATTTGAGGCAAATTCTGCATTTGTTCTTCCCTTTAAAAAAAAGTAAAGTGAATCTGAAAGAATGAAGTATGTGTGGAAATTTACATTTAAACATTACTTGATCCATTTATGAAAATAACCATAGCTAACATTTTATCTCCACCAAGTGTCATAGTAAGTGCTTTGTGAATTCTCTCCTGCAGTCCACACTGCAAAGCTAGGGGAAAGTACTGGTATTATCTCTTTGGACTGAATTAATTGGTCACTTTTCTGTTACTTGCAATTTTTTTTAAGTATTTATTGCATACTTACTATGTGTTAGGCACTGTACTGGCCTCTAGTTATGGTCCCTGCCCTCAGGAAATTTATAGACAATACAAAATATTTTTTTTTAATGAGGGGGTTATGGTAGAAAATAATGAAGGAGGAAGAAATCTACTGAGGTGACCAGGTCAGCTGAAACCTGAGAGATGAGAAAGAACCAGCCTTATAATGAGCAAGAGGAAAGAATATACCAAGCAGAAGGCAGAGCATGTGCAAGGGCCTGAGCTAGACAGAACTTTGTGTATTTGCAGTTTAAGAAGAAGGTGGAGCCTGGCAAGGTGGTTCATGCTGGCACTCCCAGCTTCTCAGGAGGCTGCAGCAGGAGGATCCCTTGAGTACAGGAATTTGAGCCTAGTCTGGGCAACATAGTGAGACCCCATCTAAGAAGGTGGGTTTGTGAGAAAGCAGTGAGCAAGAGGGGAGGGGAGCATAAGATAAATTTGCAGAGATGAACACAGGCCAGACCACCAAGTAGGTTTCAGAACTTGTAACAGAGTTTGGGTATATTTTAAGTACATTAGAATCTCCGGAAAGGCTTTAAGCAGGAGAGTAATAGGATCTGATTTGCATTTCTTAATTACTCTAATGGCCCTTTGGAGGCTGGATGTAGGGGTTCATAAAGGAAGGCAGAGAGACAAGCTAGGAAACTAGTGTCCAGGTAAAGGAGACAGTGGCTTGGGCAGGCTATGGGATGGCTGTGGAAAAGACACAGTCAAGGCACACTTTGGAGGCAGAATTAAGAGAGTTCCACCTTTCACACAGTTCTAAAGTAACAGTTACCACACTGTCTTATAACTGTGCCTTTGTTTCTTTCCGCCAGTAACTGCCACCTCTCTCTAAATGCAGGATGAGTATTTCACCATCTGTGATTCCTCAAAGCCAAGCATAGTGCCTGCTAAATTCTCACTAAGAATTTGATAAATATATGTTAATGAGGTAAGAAGGATGCAGCTTACTCTGGGGGGATGAACTAGCTGCTCTGTGTTGTCTTACCTAAGTTAAAATTATGAAAGAGCCAAGCAGGCAAGTCCTATTCTGAAACAGATGGAGTCATTCTAGCACTCCTCTCGAGTAGGAAACCCAGGACTATGATGTGGAGAACTTATAGATTCTAGCTAAAGGGCATGTTGACAGTCTTGTGCTTGAGTGATCCAATCCCCTGCTTCTAAGACATCAGAAGAGGCAGTATAGTATATGGATTAAAAGAATAGACTTTGATGCCAGGTTCAAATCTTACACCTGATCCCTTCTAGCTGCATGACTTTGTGCAAGTTATTTAACATCACTGGGTTTTACTACCTGTTGAATGGGGCAATAATAATATTAACGTGGTACGCAGAATTACAGCCTCCCAAATATATACATTTCCTAGTCTCTGGAAACCTACAAATATGTTCTTTTACATGAGAAGGCAGAAGTAAGGCTGCAGATGGGATTAAGGTCACTAATCGGCTCATCTTAAAATAATGACATTACATTCCTCCAGCACACCGCCATCACCCTAAGGAGAAGAAGTCAATCTGTCTTTCCCATCAGCCCCCCCACCACCCTGATCACCACTAGGAGGGTCCCCCTGGCTTAGGCTCACAACACAGCCACCCCCGCCCTGGGCTTCTATTGGTAGCAGCTCTGCATTTCTCTGGGGTGGAGCCCCAAGCGACAAGTCAAAGGCTCACTACCATTGCTATTGCCAAGTTCCCTGCACCTGCTGCGTCCAAGCTAAGGAGGAAATATAAAGCCTGAGCTCACCCCAGGCTGCAGTGTGCAGCCTGGAATGACAAGCCAAGATCTGCAGCCAGCACTCTAATCAAACAGGAGCCCACACTCCCAGATCACTGAGACGGAGCACACCTGAGGACATGAGAAAATACATAGGAACCATGTGGTTGACCAAGAGCCTACCTACTGGCCATTACACTTAAGCATCATCTACTGGATCACAGCCCAAGCTTCAACACCGAAAATACTTTGCTAATATACCCTGCTGTGAAACCAAAGACAAGAATTCAGCCACAAATAAAAACCCTGCATAAAGCTTCAGCCCTTTGAAAACATCCAGAAATGAAGTCAATTTACTATACCCAAATTATATCGCAGTTAAAGAAACACCCACACAGACTTGAGAAAAATCCAAAAGAGGAACTTTGGCGACTCTGCAAGTCCAAGTGTCTTCTTTCCTACAAACAATCGCGTAACTTCTCCGTAACTTGTGTTTAACCATGCTGAACTGGCTGAAATGACAAACGTAGAATTCAGAATATGTATAGGAACAAAGATCATTGAGGTTCTGGATTAAGTTGAAACCTAATCCAAGGAATCTAAGGCTTATAATAAAATGATACATGGTTTACAGATAAACAAATGCTGAGTGATTCTGCCATCACCAGGCCTACCTTACAAGAGTTCCTGAAGGAAGCACTAAATATGGAAAGGAAAAACTGGTACCAGACACTGCAAAAACACACCAAATATAAAGACCAATGACACTATGAAGAAATGAAGAAACTGCATCAACTAATGTGTAAAACAACCAGCTACCGTCATGATGACAGGATCAAATTCATGCATAATATTAATCTTTAATGTAAATGGACTAAATGCCCCCAATTAAAAGACACAGACTGGCAAATTGGTTAACAGTCATGACCCATCAGTGTGCTGTATTCAGAAGACCCATCTCACATGCAAACACACACACAGGCTCAAAATAAAGAGATGGAGGAATATTCACAAAGCAAATGGAAAGCAAAAAAATAAATAAAAATAAAAAACCAGTGTGTTGCAATCCTAGTCTCTAATAAAACAGACTTCAAACCAACAAACATCAAAAAAGACAAACAAGGCATTACATAACCGTAAAGGAATCAATGCAACAAGAGAGCTAACCATCCTTAAAATACATGCACCCAATACAGGAGCACCCAGATTCATAAAACAAATTCTTAGAGACCTACAAAGAGACTTAGACTCCCACACAGTAACAGTGGGAGACTTTAACACTACAGTCAACATTAAACAGATAAATGACACAGAAAACTAAAAAGGATACTCAAGACTTGAACTCAGCTCTGGACCAAGCAAACCTAATGGATATTTACAGAACTCTTACCCCAAATCAACAAAATATACATTCTTCTCAGCACCACATAGCACTTATTCTGAAATCGTAATTGCTACTCAGCAAATGCAGAAGAATGGAGATCAAACAAGCGGTCTCTCTGGCCACAGTGCAATCAAATTAGAACTCAGGATTAAGAAACTCACGCAAAACCACACAACTTCATGGAAACTGAACAAACGGCTCCTGAATGACTACTAGGCAAACAGCTAAATTAAGGCAGAGATAAGTTCTTTGAAATCAATGAGAACAAAGACACAACGTACCAGAATTTCTGGAACATAGCAAAAGCAGTGTTAGAAGGGAAATTTATAGCACTAAATGCCCACATCAGAAAGTGGGAAAATCTAAAATTGACATCCTAACATCACAATTTAAAAAACTAGAGGGCCAGGTGTGGTGGCTCATGCCTAAAATCCCAGCACTTTGGGAGGCTGAGGCAGGCACATCACCTGAGGTCAGGAGTTTGAAACCAGCCTGACCAACTCGGACAAACCCCATCTCTACTAAAAATACAAAATTAGTCAGGCATGCTGGCACATGCCTGTAATCCCAGCTACCTGGGAGGCTGAGGCAAGAGAATCGCATGAACCCAGGAAGCAGAGTTTATGGTTAGCCAAGATCACGCCATTGCACTCCAGCCTAGACAAAAAGAGTGAAACTCCATCTCAAAAAAAAAAAAAAAAAAACTACAACAACAGCAAAAAGAGAAGCAGGAGCAAACAAATTTAAAAGCTAGCAGAGGATAAGAAATAACTAAGATCAGAGCAGAACTGAAGGAGATAGACACATAAAAACCCTACAAAAAGAAAAAAAAATCAATGAATCCAGGAGTGGCTTTTTTAAAAGATTAACAAAACAGACCACTAGCCAGGCTAATAAAGAAGAAAAGAGAGAAGAATCAAATAGACACAATTTTTTAAAAAATGATAAAGGGACTATCACCACTAATCTCAGAAACACAAATTAACATCATAGAAAACTATAAACACCTCTGTGCAAATAAACTGGAAAATATAGAAGAAACAGATACATTTCTGGGCACATACATCCTCCCAAGACTAAACCAGGAAGAAGTCAAAACCCCTAAATAGACCAATAACAAGTTCTGAATTTGAGGAAGTAATTAATAGCATACCAACCAAAAAAAAAAAAAAAAAAAAAAAAAAGCCCAGGACAGGAAAAATTCACAGCTGAATTCTACCAGAGGTACAAAGTGGAGCTGGTACCATTTCTTATGAAACTATTCCAAGCAATAGAAAAAGAAGGACTCTTCCCTCACTCATTTTGAGAGCCCAGCATCATTCTGATTCTAAAACCTAGCACAGACAGAACAAAGAAAATTTCAGGTGAATATCCCTGATCAACACTGATGTGAAAGTCCTCAATAAAATACTGGCAAACCGAATCCAGCAGCACATCAAATAGCTTATCCACCAGGATCAAGACAGCTTCATATCTGGGATGCAAGGCTGGTTCAACATATGCAAATCAATAAATGTAATCCATCATATAAACAGAACCAATGACAAAAACCACATTATCTCAATAGATGCAGAAAAGACCTTTGATAAAATTCATCATCTTCATGGTAAAACTCTCAATAAACTACATATTGATGGAACGTATCTCAAAATAATAAAACCTATTTATGACAAACCCACAGCCAGTATCAGACTGAATAGGCAAAAGCTGGAAGCATTCCCTTTGAAAACAGGCACAAGACAAGGAGGTCCTTTCTCACCACTCCAATTCAACATAGTATTGGAAGTTCTGGCCAGGGCAATCAGGCAAGAGAAAGAAATAAAGGGTATTCAAATAGGAAGAGAGGAAGTCAAATTGCCTCTGTTTGCAGATGACATTGTTGCATATTTGGAAAAGCTTATCATCTCAGTGCAAAATCTCCTTAAGCTGATAAGCAACTTCAGCAAAGACTCAGGATACAAAATCACTATGCAAAAATCACAAACATTCCTATACATCAATAACAGACAAACAGAGGAGCAAATCATGAGTGAACTCCCATTCACAATTGCTACAAAGAAAATAAAATACCTAGGAATACAACTTGCACAGGATGTGAAGGACCTCTTCCAGGAGAACTACAAACCACTGCTCAGGGAAATAAGAGAGGATACTAACAAATGGAAAAAATCCTATGCTCATAGATAGGAAGAATCAGTATCGTGAAAATGGCCATATTAACCAAAGTAATTTTTACATTCTATATTATTCCTATCAAGCTACCACTGACTTTCTTCACAAAACTAGAGGAAACTATTTTAAATGTCATATGGAATCAAAAAAAGAGCCCATAGCCAAGACACTCCTAAGCAAAAGGAACAAAGCTGGAAGCATCATGCTACCTGACTTGAAACTATACTACAAGGCTATAGTAATCCTAACGGCATGCCACTGGTACCAAAACAGAGATATAGACCAATGGAACAGAACAGAGGCCTCAGAAGTAATGCCACACATCTACAACCATCTCGTCTTTGACAAGCCTGACAAAAACAAGCAATGGGGAAAGGATTCTGTATTTAATAAATCATGTGGGGAAAACTGGCTAGCCATATGCAGAAAACAAAAACTGGACCCCTTCATTACACCTCATACAAAAATTAACTCAAGATTGATTAAAAACTTAAACATAAAACCTAAAACTATAATAACCCTAGAAGAAAACCTAGGCAATACCATTCAGGACAAAGGCAAAGGCAAAAACTTCATGATTAAAACACCAAAAGCAATTGAAACAAAAGCCAAAATTGAGAAATGGGATCTAATCAAACTAAAGCACTTCTGCAGAACAAAAGAAACTATCATCAGAGCGAACAGGCAACCTACAGAATGGGAGAAAATTTTTGCAATCTACCCATCTGACAAAGGTCTAATATCCAGAATCTAAAAGTATCTTAAACAAATTACAAGGAAAAAACCTCATCAAAAAGTGGGTGAAGGATATGAACAGGCACTTCTCAAAAGAAGACATTTATGTAGACAACAAACATATGAAAAAAAGATCATTACTGGTCAGTAGAGAAATGCAAATCAAAATCACAATGAGATAACATCTCATACCAGTTAGAATGGCAATCACTAAAAAGTCTACAAACAACAGATGCTGGTAAGGACGTGGAGAAATAGAAATGCTTTTATGCTGGCTCTGAGGCAGGAAGCCAGGTGATCAAGGCTCAGCTGGTCCCACACCCACAAAAGAACAGCAATCAGAAACTCTCTGGATTGAGAGTTTCACAGCAAGCGCAGCTGAACCCAGGATGGTCCAGATCTGTGGGGGAGGGGTGTCCGCCATTACCGAGGCAGCCCGCCACTACGGAGGTAGTCAACCAATGCTGAGGCAGCCCGCCGTTGCCAAGGCAACCCGCCACTGCAGAGAGGCTCCGCCTTAACAGACGCATGCCACCATTGCTGAGGCAGTTCTAACTACACCCATATAAACAGGACTGCAGGGAAGTTCACTCGGCAGCTGGGCAGAGCCCACAGCAGCTAAGCAAAGCCTCTACAGGCAGACAGTGACTAGGCTGCCTCCTTGCTGGGCAGGGCAGCTCTGAAGGAAGAAAAAAGAAGGCAGCAGCATAACAGAAACTCATAAAGCCCTACATCCCTGGGACAGAGCACCTGGGAACAAAAAGCGGTTTATGCAGCAGACCTAAACGTGCCTGCCCAGCAGCTCTGAATGAACAACAGAGCTCACAGTGCAGCATTTGAGCTCCTATAAAGAAGAGACCGTCTCCTCAAGCAGCTCCCTGACCCCTGTATATCCAAAGAGCCACCTCATAAAGGAGAGATCAGATTGACACTTGGCAGGTATCCTTCTGGGACAAAGATAGCAGAAGAAGAAAACTGGTAACAACCCTTACTGTTCAGCAGCTGCTGCAGGTGATCCCCAGGCAAGCAGTGCCTGCAGTGGACCTCAGCAGACCTACAGCAGAGGGGCCAGACTGTCAAAAGGAAAACCAAGAAACAGAAATAACCTCATCATCAACAAACAGAACGTCCACTCAGAGACCCAATCTGAAAGCCAACAAATGCAAAGACAACAGGTGGATAAATCCATAAAGATGGGGAGAAACCAGTGCAAAAAGGATGAAAACACCCGAAACCAGAACACCTCTCCTCCTAAAAGGGATCACAACTCCTCACGCAAGGGAACAAGGTTTGATGGAGAACAAGTGTGATGAAATGACAGAATCAGACTTCAGAAGGTGCATAGTAAGAAACTGCTGTGAACTAAAAAAACAAGTTCTAACCCAATGCAAAGAAACTAAGAACATTGACAAAAGAGTTGAAGAAATGCTAACGAGAATGGACAAAATAGAAAGGAATATAAATGAATTGATGGAGCTGAAAAACGCAACACGAGAACACGAAGCACCCAGAAGTATCAACAGCCGAATTGACCGAGCAGAAGAAAGGATATCAGAGGTTGAAGATCAGCTCAATGAAATAAAACGGGAAGGCAAGACTGGAGAAAAAAGGGTAAAAAGGAATGAACAAAGTCTCCAAGAAACGTGGGACTATGTGAAAAGACCTAATCTACGTTTGATAGGCGTACCTGAATGTGACGAAGAGAATGAATCCAAGCTGGAAAATACTCTCCAGGATATTATCCAGGAAAACTTCCCCAACCTAGCAAGGCAGGCAAACATTCAAGTCCAGGAAATACAGAGAACACCACAAAGATATTTGTCAAGAAGAGCAACCCCAAGGCACATAATCGTCAGATTCACCAGGGTTGAAATGAAGGAGAAAATACTAAGGGCAGCCAGAGAGAAAGGTCGGGTTACCCACAAAGGGAAGCCCATCAGACTCATAGCAGATCTCTCAGCAGAAACCCTACAAGCCAGAAGAGAGTGGGGGCCAACATTCAACATCCTTAAAGAAAAGAACTTTCAGCCCAGAATCTCCTATCCAGCCCAACTAAGCTTCATAAGTGAAGGAAAAATAAAATCCTTTGTGAACATGCAAGTACTCAGAGATTTCGTCACCATGAGGCCAGCTTTACAAGAGCTCCTGAAAGAGGCTCTACACATATAAAGGAAAAACTAGTACCAGCCACTCCAAAAACATGCCAAATGGTAAAGAGAATCAACACAACCAAGAATCTGCATCAACTAATGGGCAAAACAGCCAGCTAGCACCAAAATGGCAGTATCAAATTCACACATAACAATATTAAGCCTAAATGTAAATGGACTAAATGCCCCAATCAAAAGACACAGACTGGCAAATTGGATAAAAAGCCAAAACCCATCAGTGTGCTCTATCCAGGAAACCCATCTCACATGCAAGGATACACAAAGGCTCAAAATAAAGGGATGGAGGAAGATTTACCAAGCAAATGGAGAGCAAAAAAAAGCAGGAGTTGCAATTCTCATCTCTGATAAATTAGACTTTAAAACAACAAAGATCGAAAGAGACAAAGAAGGACTTTACATAATGGCAAAAGGATCAATGCAATAAGAAGAGCTAATGATCCTAAATATATATGCACCCAATACAGGAGCACCCAGATACATAAGGCAAGTTCTTAATGACTTACAAAGAGACTTAGACTCCCACACAATTATAGTGGGAGGCTTTAACACCCCATTGTCAATATTAGACAGATCAACCAGACAGAGAATTAACAAGGATATCCAGGACTTGAACACAGACCTGGACCAGGCAAACCTAATAGACATTTACAGAACTCTCCAACCCAAATCCACAGAATATACATTCTTCTCAGCACCACATCACACCTACTCTAAAACTGACCACATAATTGGGAGTAAATCGCTCCTCAGCAAATGCAAAAGAACAGAAATCATAACAAACAGTCTCTCAGACCACAGTGCAATCAAGTTAGAACTCAGAATTCAAAAACTAACCCAGAAGCGCACAGCTTCATGGAAACTGAACAACTTGCTCTTGAATGTTGACTGGATAAACAATGAAATGAAGGCAGAAATAAAGATGTTCTTCGAAACCAACGAGAATGAAGACACAACATACCAGAATCTCTGGGACACATTTAAAGCAGTCTCTAGCAGAAAATATACAGCAATAAGTGCCCACATGAGAAGCACGGAGAGATCAAAAATTGACACCCTATCAACAAAACTGAAAGAGCTAGAGGAGCAAGATCAAAAAAACTCAAAGTCTAGCAGAAGACAAGAAATAGCTAAGATCAGAGCAGAACTGAAGGAGATAGAGACACAAAAAACCCTTCAAAAAAATCAATAAACCCAGAAGCTGGTTTTTTGAAAAGATCAACAAAATAGACAGACCACTAGCAAGATTAATAAAAAAGAAAAGACAGAATAACCAAATTGATGCAATAAAAAACGGTAAAGGGGATATCACCACAGATTCCACAAAAATTCAAACCATCATCAGAGATTATTACAAACAACTCTATGCACATAAACTAGTAAACCTGGAAGAAATGGATAAATTCCTAGACACTTGCCTCCTCCCAAGCCTAAACCAGGAAGAAGCCGAAACCCTGAACAGACCCATAATGAGGTCTGAAGTTGAGGCAGCAATTAAGAGCTTACCACCCAAAAAAAGCCCAGGTCCAGACGGGTTCACAGCCGAATTCTACCAGACATAAAGAGGAACTGGTACCATTCCTTCTGAAACTATTCCAAACAATACAAAAAGAGGGAATTCTTCCCAAATCATTTTATGACACCAACATCATCCTGACTCCAAAACCCGGCAGAGACTCAGCAAGAAAAGAAAACTTCAGGCCAATGTCCATGATGAACATAGATGCAAAAATCTTCAATAAAATACTGACCAGCCCATTGCAACAGCACATCAAAAAGCTTATCCACCATGATCAAGTAGGCTTCATCCCGGGGATGCAAGGCTGGTTCAACATACGCAAGTCTATAAACATAATTCACCACATAAACAGAACCAAAGACAAAAACCACATGATTATCTCAATTGATGCAGACAAGGACTTTGACAAAATTCAACAGCCCTTTATGCTAAAAACCCTCAATAAGCTAGGTATTGATGGAACGTATCTCAAAATAATAAAAGCTATTTATGACAAACCAACAGCCAATATCATACTGAATGGGCAACAACTGGAAGCATTCCCCTTGAAATGTGGCACCAGACAAGGATGCCCTCTCTCACCACTGCTATTCAATATAGTATTAGAAGTTCTAGCCAGAGCAATCAGGCAAGAAAAAGAAATAAAGGGCATTCAAATAGGAAAGGAGGAACTCAAATTGTCTCTATTTGCAGATGACATGATTATATATCTAGAAGACCCCATCGTCTCAGCCCCAAATCTCCTGAAACTGATAAGCAACTTCAGCAAAGTCTCAGGATACAAAATCAATGTGCAAAAATCAAATGCATTCCTATAGACCAATAACAGACTTAAAGAGAGCCAAATCAAGAACAAACTTTCATTCACAATTGCCACAAAGAGAATAAAATACCTAGGAATGCAACTAACAAGGAACCTAAAGCACCTCTTCAAGGAGAACTACAAGCCACTGCTCAATGAAATAAGAGAGGACACAAACAGATGGAGAAACATTCCATGTTCATGGTTAGGAAGAATCAATATCGTGAAAATGGCCATACTGCCCAAAGTAATTTACAGATTCAATGCTATCCCTATCAAGCTACCAATGACCTTCTTCACAGAACTGGAAAAAAACACCTTAAACTTCATATGAAACCAAAAGAGAGCCCACATAGCCAAGTCAATTCTAAGCAAAAAGAACAAAGCGGGAGGCATCACACTACCGAACTTCAAACTATACTACAAGGCTACAGTAATCAAGACTGCCTGGTACTGGTACCAAAACAGATATAGACCAATGGAACAGAACAGAGGTCTCGGATGCAACACAACATATCTACAACCATCTGATCTTTGACAAACCAGACAAAAACAAGCAATGGGGAAAGGATTCCCTGTTTAATAAATGGCGTTGGGAAAACTGGCTAGCCATGTGCAGAAAGCAGAAACTGGACCCCTTCCTGACACCTTACACTAAAATTAACTCCAGATGGATTAAAGACTTGAACATAAGACCTAACACCATAAAAACCCTAGAAGAAAATCTAGGCAAAACCATTCAGGACGTAGGTGTAGGCAAGCAATTCATGACCAAAACACCAAAAGCATTGACAACAAAAGCCAAAATAGACAAATGGGGCCTAATCAAACTCCACAGCTTCTGCACAGCAAAAGAAACAGTCATTAGAGTGAATCGGCAACCAACAGAATGGGAAAAAAAATTTTGCAGTTTACCCATCTGACAAAGGGCTGATATCCAGAATTTACAAAGAACTAAAACAGATTTACAAGAAAAAAACTAACAAGCCCATTCAAAAGTGGGCAAAGGATATGAACAGATACTTTTCAAAAGAAGACATACATGAGGCCAACAAGCATATGAAAAAATGCTCATCATCACTGGTCATCAGAGAAATGCAAATCAAAACAACATTGAGATACCATCTCACACCAGTTAGAATGAAGATCATTAAAACATCTGGAAACAACAGATGCTGGAGAGGATGTGGAGAAATAGGAATATTTTTACACCGTTGGTGGGAATGTAAATTAGTTCAACCATTGGGGAAGACAATGTGGCGATTCTTCAAGGACCTAGAAATAGAAATTCCATTTGACCCAGCAATCCCATTGATGGGTATATATCCAAAGGATTATAAATCGTTCTACTATAAAGACACGTGCACAGGGATGTTCATTGCAGCACTGTTTACAATAGCAAAGACCTGGAACCAACCCAAATGCCCATCGATGATAGACTGGACAGGGAAAATGTGGCATATATACACCATGGAATATTATGCAGCCATCAAAAACGATGAGTTTGTGTCCTTTGTAGGGACATGGATGAACCTGGAAACCATCATTCTCAGCAAACTGACAGAAGAGCAGAAGATCAAACACCCCATGTTCTCACTCATAGGCGGGTGTTGAACAATGAGAACACATGGACACAGGGAGGGGAGCACTACACACTGGGGTCAGTTGGGGGGAAATAGGGGAGGGACGGTGGGGGGTGGGAAGCTGGGGAGAGATAGCAAGGGGAGAAATGCCAGATGTAGGTGATGGGGAGGAAGGCAGCAAATCACACTGCCACGTGTGTTCCTATGCAACAATTTTGCATGTTCTTCACATGTACCCCAAAACCTAAAATGCAATAAAATAAATGGGAAAAAAAAATTTTTTTTAAGTAAATAAAATAAAATAAAATAAATGCTTTTACATTGTTGGTACGGGTATAAATTAGTTCAACCATGTGGAAGACATTGTGGCAATTCCTCAAGCATCTAGAACCAGAAATACCAAATACCACTTGACCCAGCAATCCCATTACTGGGTATACACCCGAAGGATTATAAATCAGTCTATTCTAAAGACACATGCACACCTATGTTTATTGAAGCACTATTTACAATAGTGAAGACTGGGAACCAATCCAAATGCCCATCAGTGATAGACTGGATAAAGAAAATGTGGCACATACACATCATGGAATACTATGCAGCCATGAAAAAGAATGAGTTTGTGTCTTCTTCACAGACATGGATGAAGCTGGAAACTATCATCCTCAGCAAACTAACACAGCAACAGAAAACCAATCACCACATGTTCTCACTCATAAGTGGGAATTGAACAATGAGAACACATGGACATAGGGATGGGAACATTGCACACCGGGGCCTGTCTGAGGGGGTGGGGGCAAATGGGAGTGAGAGCATTTGGACAAATACCTAATGCATGCAGGGCTTAAAACCTAGATGACAGGGTGATAGGCACAGCAAACCACCATGGCACAGGTATACCTATGTAAGAAACCTGCACTTTCAGCACATGGATCCCAGAACTTAAAGTAAAATAAAATAAACTGATACAGAATACCAAAGATCAAATGGCCATTTTAACAAAGAACCAAATTGACCTGATAGAGCTGAAAAAACACACTATAAAAGTCCCATAATATAACTGCAAGATTAACAGCAGAATAGACCAAGCTGAAAACAGAATCTCGGAGCTCAAAAACTTGTTCTCCAAAATAACTCAATCAAAAATAAAGAAAAGAGAATAAAAAAAGAATAACTGAAATTTCTGTGAAATATGGGATTATGTAAAGTGACCAAATCTATGACTCATTGTATCCCTGAAAAAGACAGAGAGAAAACAAGTAACTTGGAAAACACATTTGAGGGTATCATCCATTAAAATGTCCTTAACCTCACTAGAGAGACCAACATTCAAATCCAGAAAATGCAGAGAATGCCTGAGAAGAACTACACAAGACGACCATCATAGAAAACTATAGTCATCAGATCCTCCAAGGTCAAAATGAAAGAAAAAATATTAAAGGCAGCTAGAGAGAAGGGGCAGGTTAAATACAAAAGAAACCCCATGAGGCTCCCTTTGGTCACCTACAAAGGTAACAGTGGACCTTTCAGCAGAAACCTTACAAGCCAGAAGAAATTGGAAGCCTATATTCAACATTCTTAAAGAAAATTGACTCCAATCAAAAATTTCGTATCAAGCCAAACTAAGCCTCGTAAGCAAAGGAGAAACAAGATCCTTTTCAGACAAGCAAATCCTAAGGGAATTTGTTATCAGCAGATCTTCTTTACAAGAGGCCCTTAAGGGAGTGCTACATATGGAAAGGAAAGACCATTATTTGCCACCACAAAAACACACTTAAGTACATAGACCACTGACACTACAAAGCAACAACACAATAAAGCCTGCATTATCTAACAGCACATGACAAGATCAAATCGAATCCACACAGATCAATGTTAGCCTCAAACGTAAACGGGCTAAATGCCCAAATTAAAAGGCACAGAGTGGCAAGCTCAACAAAGAAGCAAGACCCAACTGCATGCTGTCCTAAAGAGACCCATCTCACATGCAATAACACCTATGGGCTCAAAGTAAGGGGACGGAGAAAAATCTACCAAGGATATGGAAAACAACAAAAAAGGAGAGCTTGCTATTTTTTGTTGATGTTTTGAGACAGAGTCTGTCTCTCACCAAGGCTAGAGTTGAGTGGCACAAACACAGCTCACTGCAGCCTCAATCTCCAGGGCTCATGTGATCCTCCCACCTCAGCTCCATGAGTATCTGGGACCAGAGGTGCACGACACCAGGGCTCAGCTAATTTTATTTTTTGTAGAGATGAGGTCTCCCTACACTACACAGACTGATATCAAATTCCTGGGCTCAAGCAATCCTCCCACCTCAGCCTCTCAAAATGCTGGCATTACCGGCATGAACCACCATGCCCAACCTGGGGGTTGCTAATCTAATTGCATATGAAACATACTTTAAACCAACAATGAACACACACACACACACACACACACACACACAGAAGAGCATTACATAATGGTAAAGGTTTCAATTGAACAAGAAGACTTAACCAACCTAAATATATATGCACCCAAAAACAAGAGCACCCAGATTCATAAAACACGTCCTTATAGGCCTATGAAGGGACTTAGATAACCCACACATTAATAGTAGGGTAAGTCAAGACCCCACTGACAGTATTAGAAGATCAAGGCAGAGAACTAAAGACATACTCAGGATCTGAATATCTAAATGGGGCTAACAGACATTTACAGAACTCTCCACACAAAAACAGAATAAACATTTTTCTCATCTGCCCATGGCACATGGTAGTGGGCCCATGGCACATCTACCCACGGCACATACTCTAAATCAACCACACAATCAGCCATAAAAGAATCTTCAGCAAACTCAAAAAAAAAAAAAAAAAACCTCAAAATCATACCAGCTATACTCTCATATAACAGCACAATTAAAATAGAAGTCGGTAATAAAACGATATCACTCAAGATCATGTAATTACATGAAACTTAAACATCCCGCACCTGAATGACTTCTGAGTAAACCATGAAATTAAGGCAGAAATCAAGAAATTATTTGAAACTAATGGGAACAAAGATAAAACATACAGGACCCTCTGGGACACAACTAAAGCAATGTTAAGAAGGAAGCTTTTTTTAATTAAACTTTAACTTATGGGGTACATACGCAGAACCATGGTGGTTTGCATACTCCATCCTCCCGTCACCTACATGAGGTTTTATTCCCAATGTTAACCCTCCCCAACACACCCCAGTGTGTGATGTTCCCCTCCCTGTGTCCATGTGTTCTCATTGTTCAACACCCACCTATGAGTGAGAACATGCAGTGTTTGGTTATTTGTTCTTGTGTCCATTTGCTGAGACTGATCATTTCCAGATTCATCCTTGTCCCTGCAAAGGACATGAACTCATCCTTTTTTATGGCTGTATAGTATTCCGTGGTGCATATGTGCCACATTTTCTTAACCAGTCTATCACTGATGGGCATTTGGGTTGGTTCCAGGTCTTTGCTATTGTAAACAGAGCCGCAACGAACATACATGTGCATGTGCCTTTATAATAGAACGATTTATAATCCTTTGGGTATATACCCAGTAATGGGATCGCTGGGTCTAATAGTATTTCTATTTCTAAATCCTTGAAAAATTGCCACATTGTCTTCCACAATGGTTGAACTTATTTATACTCCCACCAACGTGTAAAATGATCCCATTTCTCTACATCCTCTTCAGCATCTGTCATCTCCCAATTTTTTAATGATTACCATTCTAACCGGCATAAGATGGTATCTCATTGTGATTTTGATTTGCATTTCTCTAATGACCGGTGATGATGAGCATTTTTTATATGTTTGTTGGCTGCATAAATGTCTTCTTTTGAAAAGTGTCTGCTCATGTCCTTCGCCCACTTTTTGATGGGGTTGTTTTTTTCTTGTAAATCTGCTTTAGTTCTTTGTAGATTCTGGATATTAGCCCTTTGTCAGATGGGTAGATTGCAAAAAATTTTTTCCCATTCTGTTGGTTGCTGGTTCACTCTAACCATTGTTTATTTTGCTGTGCAGAAGCTCTTAAGTTTAATTAGATCCCATTTGTGTATTTTGGCTTTTGTTGCCATTGCTTTTGCTGTTTTAGTCATGAAGTTCTTGCCTATGCCTATGTCCTGAAAGGTGTTGTCTAAGTTTTCTAGGGTTTTTATGATGTTAGGCCTTATGTTTATATCTTTAATCCATCTGGAGTTAATTTTTGTTTAAGGTGAAAGGAAAGAGTCCAGTTTCTGCTTTCTGCACATGGCTAGCCAGTTTTCCCAACACAGTTTATTAAACAGGGAATCCTTTCCCCATTGCTTGCATTTGTCAAGTTTGTCAGAGATTGGATGGTTGTTAATGTGTGGCATTACTCCCAAAGCCTCTGTTTTGTTTCAATGGTCTATAGCTCTGTTTTGGTACCAGTACCATGTTGTTTTGATTACCGTAGCCTTGTAGTATAGTTTGAAGTCAGGTAGTGTGATGCCTCCAGCTTTGTTCTTTTTGCTTAGGATTATCTTGGCTATGTGGGCTTTTTTTTTTTTTTTTTTTTTTGGTTCCACGTGAAGTTTAAGGTGGTTTTTTCCAGTTCTGTGAAGAAGGTCAATGGTAGTTTGATGGGGATAGCACTGAATCTATAAATTACTTTGGGCAGTATGGCCATTTTCATGATATTAATTCTTCCTAAGCATGAGCATGGAATGTTTCTCCATCTGTTTGTGTCCTCTCTTATTTCCTTGAGCAGTGGTTTGTGGTTCTCCTTGAAGAGATCTTTTACATCCTTTGTTAGTTGTATTCCTATTTTATTCTCTTTGCAGCAATTGTGAATGGGAGTTTGCACATGATTTGGCTATTTGTCTGTCATTGATGTATAGAAATGCTTGTGATTTTTGCACATTGATTTTGTATCCTGAGACTTTGCTGAACTTGCTAATCATCTTTTATTTCCATTTGAAATTTTAAGATTATACCAATATAACCAACATTCACTACAAATATTGCAAATGATGCCACATATGGAAAATATAATTTATTCATGAATATATATGATTTCCGTTTTTTTAATTGTACTTTAGGTTCTGAGGTACATGCACACATCCTGCAGGGTTGTTGCATAGGTACACACATGCCATAGTGGTTTGTACTCTCTGTCCCCCCACTACCACCCCCAATCACCTACATCAGGCATTTCTCCCAGTGTTTTCCTTCCCCAGCTTTCCCATCTCCCCACTGTCCCTCCCCTAGCCCCCCATCCTCCAAGAGACTCCAGTGTGTGATGTTGCTCTCCCTATGCCCATGTGTTCTCATTGTTCAACACCCATTTGTGCATGAGAACATGTGGTATTTGGTTTTCTATTCTTGTGCCAGTTTGCTGAAAATGATGGTTTCCAGATTCATCCATGTCCCTACAAATTACACAAACTCATTATTTTTATGGCTGCATAGCATTCCATGGTGTATATGTGTCACATTTTGTTTGTCTAGTCTATCATTGATGGGCATTTGGGTTGGTTGCAAAACAGCACCACAACGAACATATATGTGCATGTGTCTTTTTAATAGAACAATTTATAATCCTTTGGGTATATTACAAGTAATGGGACTGCTGGGTCAAATGGAATTTCTATTTCTAAATCCTTGAGGAATCATCACACTATCTTCCACAATGGTTGAACTAATTTACACTCCCACCAACAGTGGGAAAGTGTTCCTATTTCTCCACATCCTCTCCATCATCTGTTGTCTCCAAATGAGATTTTTGGCTGAGATGATGGGGTCTTTTAAATATACAATCATGTCATCTGCAAATACAGACAATTTTACTTCCTTCCTTCCTAACTGAATGCCCTTTATTTCTTTTTCTTGCCTGACTGCTCTGGCTAGAACTTCCAATGCTATGTTGAATAGCAATGGTGAGAGAGGGCACCATTGTCTGGTGCCAGTTTTCAAAGGGAATGCTTCCAGTTTTTACTCATTCAGTATGATATTGGCTGTGGGTTCGTCATAAATAGCTTTTATTTTGAAACACACATTCCATAGATACCTAGTTTATTGAGAGTTTTTAGCATAAAGGGCTGTTGAATTTTGTGGATGGCCTTCTCTGCATCTATTGAGATAATCATGTGGTTTTTGTCTTCGGTTATCTTTACGTGATGGATTACGTTTATAGATTTGCGTATTTTGAACCAGCCTTGCACCTCCGGGATGAAGCCTACTTGATCGTGATGGATAAGCTTTTGATGTGCTGTTATTTGGTTTGCCAGTATTTTATTGAAGATTTTTGCATTGATGTTCATCATGGATATTGGCCTGAAGTTTTCTTTTTTTAGTTGAGTCTCTGCCAGGTTTTGGTATTAGGATGATGTTGGTCTCATAAAATGAGTTAGGGAGGATTCCAAGAGGGAAGTTTATAGTGCTAAATATACACATCAGAAACTTAAAAGTATCTCAAGTAAACAACTTACCAGCAAACCTTGAGGAACTAGAAAACAAGAGCAAACCAACCCCAAAAGTAGCAGAAGTAACAACCAGTATCAGAGCTGAACTGAAGGAAACTGAAACACACACACACACACACACACACACACAAATCAACAAACCAGATATCAGATCTGTAAAAGAATAAACATGATAGACTGCTAGCTAGATTGTGTTTGAGTTTTTAAAAAATCAATTAGAAATAACAAAAGAGGCATTACCAACCCCACAGAAATACAAAAACCATCAGAGACTATTATGAACACTTGTATACATCTACAAGAAATGGGTAATTCCTGGAAATATACAACTTCCCAAGTCTGAACCAGGAGAAAATTTAAACTCTGAACAAACTGATAACGAGTTCCCAAACTGAATAAGTAATAAAAGCTTACCAACCAAAAAAAGCCCAGGACCAGACAAACTCACAGTTGGATTCTACCAGACATACAAAGAAGATCTGGTATCACCCCTGCTGAAACTGTTCCAAAAAATTGAGAAGGAGGGACTCTTCCCAAACTCATTCTATGAGGCCAGTATCATCCTGATACCAAAATCTGGCAAAAACACAATAACAACAACAACAAAAAAACGTTAGGCCAATATCTCAGTCTCTCACCAAGGTGAGATAAACAAAGATGCAAAAATCCTCCACAAAATACTAGCAAATTAATACAGCAGCAAAAGCTAATTCACCATGATCAAGTAGGCTTTCTCTCTGAGATGCAAGGCTGGCTTAACATTTGTAAATCAACAAATGCGATTCATCACATAAACAGAACTAAACAAAAAACATATGATCATCTCAATAGAGGCAGAAAACGCTTTCAATAAAATCCAACATCCCTTCATCTTGAAAACCCTCAACAAATTAGGCATTGAAGCAATATGCTTCAAAATAATAAGAGCCATCTATCACAAACCACAGCTAACATCATACTGAACAGGTAAAATCTAGAAGCTTTCCCATTAAGGACTGGAACAAGACAAAGATGTTCATTCTCATCACTCCTATTCAACATAGTACTTGAAGTCCTAGCCAGAGAAATCAGGCAAGAGAAAGTAATAAAGAGCATCCAAACAAAAAGAAAAGAAGTTAAACTATCTCTGAAGACATACGATTTTATACCTAGAAAACCCTATAGTCTGTTCAAAAGTTCTTAGATCTGATAAACAACTATAGCAAAATTTCAAGCTGCAAAATCAATGTACAAAAATCAGCAGCATTTCTATAAACCAGTAACATCTAAGCTGAATGTCAAATCAAGAACATAATCCCATTGACAATAACCACAAAAAATACATAGTAATACAACTAAACAGAGAGATGAACAATCTCCACAATGAGATTTGCAAAACTGTAGAAAGAAATCAGAGATGACACAAACAAACAGAAAAATATTGCATGCTCCTAGATAGGAAAAATCAATATTATTAAAATGACCATACTGTCCAAAGCAATTTACAAATTTAATGCTATTTCTATCAAACGACCAATGACATTTTTCACAGAGTTAGAAAAAACTATTTTTAAATTTATATGGAACCAAAATGAGCCCGAATAGCTAAGACAATCCTAAGCCAAAAGAACAAAGCTCGAAGTATCACATTACCTGACTTCAAACTATACTATAAGGCTACAATAACCAACACAGCATGGTACTGGTACAAAAACAAACATAAACCAATGAAATAGAATGGAGAGCTCAGAAATAAAGCCACACACCTACAACCAACTGATCTTCAACAAAGTTGACCAAAGCAATGGGGAAAGGACTACCTATTAAATAAATGGTGCTGGGCTAACTGGCTAGCCATATGCAGAAGATTAAAACCAGACCACTTCCTTACACCATATACAAAAGAAACTCAGAATAAGCTAAAGATTTGAATGTAAAAAGCTAAAATATAAAAACCCTGGAAAATAACCTAGGAAATATCAACCTGAATATAGGCCCTGGTGAACATTTTATGGCAAAGATGCCAAAAGCAATCTCAACACAAACAAAAATTGACAAATGGGACCTAATTAAACTAAATAACTTCTGCACAGCAAAAGAAGCTAACAGAGTAAACAGACAACCCACAGAACGAGAGAAAATATTTGCAAACTACACATCCAACAAAAGTCTGATATCCCAAATCCATAAGGAGCTTAAATAAATTAACAAGCGAGAAAAGAAACGACCCCACTAAAGAGCGGGCAAAGGGTATGAACAGACTCTATTCAAAAGTAGACTTATACACAGCCAATAAGCATATAAAAAATGTTCAACATCACTCATTAATCATTAGAGCAATACAAATCAAAACCATAATTGCTTACCATCTCACACCAGTCAGAATGGCTATTACTAAAAAGTCAAAAAATAGCAGAAGGTGGCGAGGCTACAGAGAAATGGAACATTTATACGCTGCTAGTAGAAATGTAAATTAGTTCAGCCACTATGGAAAGCAGTGTGGCAATTTCTCAAAGAACTTAAAACAGAACTACCTTTTCATCCAGCAATTCCATTACTGAGTATACACCCAAAGGAATACAAATTACTCTGCCATAAAGACACATGCATGCGTATATTCATTGCAGCACTATTCACAATAGCAAAGACACAGAAGCAATCTAAATGTCTATCAACAGTAGATAGAATAAAGAAAATGTGGTACATATATACCATGAAATACTATGCAGCCAGAAAATAAAAAATGAGATCAGCCAGGTGACTCATGCCTATAATCTCAACACTTTGGGAGGCCAAGAAAGGTCAGGAGTTTGAGACCAGCCTGGCCAACATGGTAAAATCCTGTCTCTAACGAAAGATAGAAAAATTAGCCAGGCATTGTGGTGCCTGCCTGTAGTCCCAGCTGCTCAGAAGGCTGAGGTGAGAGATTCGCTTGAACCCAGGAGGCAGAGGTTGCAGTGAGCCAAGATTGTGCCACTGCACTCCAGCCTGGGTGACAGAGTAAGACCCTGTCTTTTAAAAAAAAAAAAAAAAAAAAGAATAAAAAGAAAGTTTAAAAAATGAGATTATGTTTTTTGCAGCAACATGGATGGAGCCAGAGGCTATTATCCTAAGTGAACTAAAACAGGAACAGAAAACTAAACACGTGTTCTCACATACAAGAGGGAGCTAAACATTGTGTACATATGGACAGAAAGAAGGAAGCATTAGACACGAGGGCCTATTTGATGGTGGAGGGTGGAGGAAGGGTAGGGACCCAAAAACTACCTGTCCGGTACTATGCTTATTACTTGGATGATGAAATAATCTGTTCGGCAAACCCCCAAAACATGCAATTTATCTATTTAACAAACCTGTACATGTACTATGAAACTAAAAATTTAAAAATTAAAATAAAATCAATCAATCAGAGAAAAAAGAGTGAGGTTATCCTGGTTTATCTGGGGATGGGGGGGCACAATGTAACCACAATAGTACTTAAATGCAGAAGGAGGGGAAGGAAGAGTCCATGTCAGGGTGATAGAGTTAAAGCAACCATCAGCAACTGGTTTGGAAGATGGAAGTGGGACATGAGACATGGAATGCCGGCAGATTGTAGAAGCTGGAAAAGGCAAGAAAATAGATTCTCCCATGAAGTCTCCAGAAGATCACAGTTCTGTTGACACCCTGATTTTTAGCAGGACCCATTTTGGACTTCCAACCTCCAGAACTGTAAAATTAATAAATGTGTATTGTTTTAAGCCACAAAATGTGTGGTAATCTGTTATAGCAGCGATAGGAAGCTAATGCACTATTACTTTTAGGATTACTATGAGTATTAAATGAGTTAGTATGTGCAGGGGTGTTATTGGCATGTGCCAGCCTCATCTGAGCATCATCTATCTCCGTCTATGGGGAGGATATCCAAGGGTTCAAAGTCCTTGGCTGCCCAGTCCCTTGGGATAGCACTACCTCAATACATAATTTCATAAATTATGACAAATATATTCAAATGTCATTATGGAAATAGAAGACTTCAAAACACAATTTCAGACCATGTAGTTTAAGATATAGGCAATATTAATAGGTATTTTCTTCCAAGTCCCAATGTCATTTCTCTCTCACCAATACTATGTCAGGATAGAAAACAACTGAATTGACTCTGAAGATCAGACTTTTATAATTGTAGATGCCATTTCTGTAACTGAATTGCTATGCAAATTCTTACCTCTTCCTTACCATCACCTAAGAAGGAGACATTTTTATATTCCCTGTTGAGCATTTCTGTCCTTAATAAATAGACTGAGACTATGCAAAGACAATGGTTAATATTTTCACTAATTAGGGAAGGGCACATCCATTATCAACTGTAATCATTAGCTGGCTTAAACTGGAGTCTCTTTCGTTTCATAAACTCAGCACTGCCATTCATTAAAACGTAATACAGAGCCAGGAACCCCCTTCTGCCATGTATCACCTGGCTACATCCCACTGGAGACTCAAACTCTGCAAGGCATTCCCTGAATGGCAAAGTTCTCCCACCACTTGGGAGAGTGCTCTTCCTTTTAATTCCTGTTGTTACCTGGACTGATCTCTTTCATACACTTACCCAGGATTGCTGACATGATTACTGGCTTTCTCTATAGCCTCCCCCACCAGGCTGTGAGCTCCCTTGAGGGCAGGCATTCTGTTTATACCTAACTGGATAAGAGTATGTTGAACTAAAACAACCCAAATATCTTCTGAATTTTCCTAATGTCACTTAAAAAAAAATAACTGTTTCCAAAAGGGAGAAAATTCTGTTCCTAAAGGAGGCATCAGAAATTGGGGGTATGCCCTCTGAATGTCTGACTTATACTCATGACTTTCAGGCCGAGATCAGGGTGGTAACCCAAGCTCATTGTACCTTGTAGGAAGCCCAAGGGCAAGTCACAAAGAGAACCAACTGCAGGTCCCAAAGCATTACAAAATTCAAAAACTGAATTAATTTCCTTTAGCAAGTCTTCTATAAGGGACTGAAATCTTTGCTGAAAATTTGAGTTTCTAAAAAACCTTCCATCCTCTCATCTGGCAAGAGATTCTTGGGTTTTTGCCTAACCTCAGGAAACACAACTTCGATGCGTGCTGTGAACAACTCATACCCTCAGACAGGTGACCTTGGCAACCTGGAGTGAAGAATTATGCTGTTGAGGATAGTAGTTACCAGCCACAGGTGGCTGCCGAGCACTACAAGTGCTCTACGTGTAAAACACACACCCAATTTTGAAGGCAATACAAACAAAGAAAGTAGAATGTTTCATTAATAATTTTATATTGATTAGCTGTTGAAATAATATTTTTGATGTGGATTAAATATGTTATTAAAATTAAATTAACCTGTTTTTGTTTTTGTTTTTGTTTTGAGACGGAGTTTCGCTCTTGTTACCCAGGCTGGAGTGCAATGGCGCGATCTCGGCTCATGGCAACCTCCGCCTCCTGGATTCAGGCAATTCTCCTGCCTCAGCCTCCCGAGTAGCTGGGATTACAGGCACACGCCACCATGCCCAGCTAATTTTTTGTATTTTTAGTAGAGACAGGGTTTCACCGTGTTGACCAGGATGGTCTCGATCTCTTGACCTCGTGATCCACCCACCTCAGCCTCCCAGAGTGCTGGGATTACAGGCGTCAAGCCTGTTTCTTTTACTTTCTTAAATGTGGCTGTATGAACCTGACATATATTAAGTTATACCTGTGTCTTACATTATGTTGCTGTAAAACAACTTCTAACTATGAGGTAGGCACAGAGAGGTTGGGTAACTGGAGAAAGCCTCACAGTAAGTTTTGAAGCCCAGTAGTGAGACCCCAAGGGCCACACCCTTAGCCACTGGCCTATATGACTCCATATACATCTACAGCACTTAACACAGTGGCTGGCACATGGTAAATATTCAATAAATGTTAGCAATTTGTAATACAACTTAATTTTGTCCCTCACTGTCCTATTACAATATGTTCAGTGGGTTGGGTTAGTCCCATGCTCCTGGTCAAAACTTCAGACATCCCTATAAATTTTCTGATTATCTTGGGTAGTATAAAGTCCTATAGTCATGGTAAGTGGCAAAAAAATCTTGATTCAGAAATTAAAAGATCAGAAAATTGGGCCATATTATATTAGTCAATACTTCTAGTCCTACCATCTTCCACCAATACTTACCTGCCTGTCTCCAACCCATCTGCCTCCCCCTCCATCCTGTATGTAGCCATAAAGAAATCTTTTGGAGTGAAGTGGATTGTCCACTGTCACAATGTTTGGTCTGGGAATGTCGCTCAGAGTTTCAACCCTTATAACCGAACTGCTATTTCTCTTTTGCTTTTCCATAGAATATTAGAAAAAAAAAAAATCAGGTGAGTAGTTTTTTATTTACATCACAGGTCATAAACCATTAGCTTTTTATCATATGAGGTAAAACCCTAAGGAAATATTTTTATTGCAGTAACTCTGGTTAAGAGTTTACTTTCTTTACTGCTGTAAATTTAGTGAGAATTTTATGCCCTCCTCCACCCCATTCATGATTAAACCAATCTTATAAAAATTGGATTGTTCCTGGAATGTTCATGACTTGGTTAAAGGTGTCACTGTCTTCATGAGGTCCATTTTACCAGAAATTTATCCAAAGGAAGGCTATGTTGATTCCAGTCAGGTTTCAACAAACTACTTAAAACTTTCTAATTTCTCTTCTTGGTAATTATTCTCCCAGCATTTCCTGTAACTGTGCCTTATCTGATTCTTTCACCCCAGAATGTTATTTTTATTGCAGTGTAAAACAGAAAACACTTTGAATTATAACTGGAAGCCCTGACTGGTTTTCCATTTGATGCTGAATGTTTTAATCCTGGCTAATTAGGCGGGTGGAACCCTCAACTCACCCTGAAGAAAGGCTCACCTGACTTCCGGTGATGTTTCTGGAATATAGCTAATTGTCAGAAGCCATGTGTCATGATAATGAGCACACCTTTGCCTCTTTGCCCTCATGAGGGAAACTGAAGATTTCTAAAGTGGTATTTACATGAGCTATGATGCTTTTTCAATGTTCTAAATTATAAAATGGAACATCCTAAAGGCAACTGGACCATCCATTTCACCCAGCTTTCAGTTCAAAGGGAACGTGACTGTCTCCAGACTTTACTTCGGGATTTCCCCGGAAACAGAAAGCTAGCCTCAAGTCACTTTTCACCTTTTTTTTTTCCTTTAAGAAAAACGGGCAATTGCCTTTGTTCTGCAGCCTTCCAAACCTCGAGTTTATTCTTCTGAAGATTTAAGCAGAGTTACAAGGTGAAGATTTGTGCCTGTGCTAATTAGCAGCTCCTACTTCAGTGTAAGGGCTTAAGCTATAAAAAGACAAAGGAGACTGAAAGGACCAGAGTTCTTCTGGAATCCTTATAGAAATGCTTCTTTGACGAATGTAAATTTTCAGACTGAAAAATCACATCTGTTCTTAAATGTAGTTTCATCAGAATCTGACAGCCCTGAAAGTACCTGCTGCCCGTATTTGTTTTATTAAATGTTGACTTCATATCACCAACCATTTTCATCTTTTAGGAAAGTTTCATCTGTTCTAAAAGAAGAAAGCTGTCAACATAATTTTAATTCTTTTTCTGATACATCTTTTTATGTTTTTATATTTGCATTTTTTTCTTTTCCACATTATTTGGTCTATTATGTGAAAGAATCTCCTTTCAAGTACTGATAAGAGAATATTCAGGAGGACATCAAATTCAATTGATTTTATTTTATTGTGTTCTTAAGGATGAAATGGATCCAAGGAATCAGATTTACAGAGCTGAAAAGGAGCTTTAAGATCCTTCCACATCTGAGAACACAAACTGAAAGTTCCTCTCAGAAGGCATCCCCCAGAGGGACGTTTGTTTGACTGCTCTGCAAAGGCAGCTCAGGCTTTTTAAAAGAAGGCACCTGTCACAGAACAGGCATCATCCTGTACCACAGTTGAGGCAATTTTGTATCTACCATATTACATCCCTGCAACCTCACCCATTTACTCTAGTCACATGCTTCTTGCACACAGGTAGGTTTGACCAATAGTTTCACTTCTTTAGCAAATGAAACTGAAGTCCAAAGAGACTAATAACCTGAACATCATCCATTTCTGGTTGGTAGCAACACCAAAGGCTAGAAACAGAGACTCTCAACCACCCAGCCATTCTTCTCTCCACTGTGCTGTATTCTTCACCACATTTAAGGGATAAAAGAGACACTGCATCATCACTGTGCATTTCAGCACTGCTTCTCATTCTGGGGACCCTGACATCTACTTCTATACACAAAGAAATTCCAGATGGTTGACAGTTGAATAAAAACCGCAAAATTTAGAGGCTATCAAAGGCCAAAGACTTCCTCATACAAGTTCTAGAGATTGAGGCTCTTTTACTAAAGCTCTGTCTGGTCTTTGACTAACAGTTATTATTTACTGAGCCAGTAGTATGTGCCAGCAGCATGCAAAGAATTATCACTTAATCATTTCATATTATCTCTTTTCATCTTCACTAAGCTATGAATTAGGTCTTGTTTTACACATAAGGAAACTCAGGCATGGAGACCAATAAACCTCCCAGAGTCACGCAGCTGATAAGTGACCACAGAAGAACTTTATTTGAAAACAATCCCACTATCCCACTACTACCCGAAAGTAACTTCTCTTCCATATAGTCAAATCAAGCAAAATTTTACTGAAAATAGTTTTTACCCTATCTTTGCCTTTTATCCTGGCCTATCCTTGATCAAAAAGAGAAAGTATATTACTAGGATTCTCCCAAAGCTCAAACATTTTTTCATCAAATCAGTTTATGACTTTCCCAAAAACCCTCAAACAAAGGACTGATGGTACATCCCAGTGGTTGAACTGATTAGGATTATGGCCTAAATTCATTACACTGATCCTTATCATGTTTTCAACAGAATAAAGTAACTTCGTCACCCACAAGACTATATTCTATTCTATTCCGTTCTCTTCTTTTACTTTTCTCCTAAGTTAAAGTAACTCCAAAGTCTTGCAGTACTATTCAAAGGGCGCATTTCCAATAGTATAAGCGTATCTACTCATCTTTCCTAAATGAGCCGTCTTCTAAGCAGGGTATGTGGATGCAAAAACTCTTCCTTAGACCCTCTGACAGTCCTATGAGAGTCAATTTCCAGATTCTCAGATACCATCTATCCTCTTTCCTAAAAATGATCTTCCTGAGAACAAATGTACTTGGGCACCATGCTGGCTCTCTGTACCCTCCTCCTCTTTTTTTTTTAACAGCCCTTGTCCTGTTTTGTGAGGGAGAGGCAGGCCTCACCCTTGCTGGATCTTACAGCTGTGCATTAGTCTGCAATGAAGAAGCCTCAGGGGCAACAGAAGGACAAATCTTGTTGTTGAGAAAGTGAGTGACTCTCTAACTGGGTTATGTATCCTTTTATAAGTCAGATGGTTTCCAATGTATTATTTTAATCTAGCTAAATAAAGACTGAGTCAAACAATCCACTGATTAAAAAAAATTTCTTTTCCTGTTCTTTTGAGAGATCACTGGATGATTTTTTGGCATCTAACTTGAAAGGAGTCCAAAGAATTCACTGACACTGAAATAACAAAACTTTCCATTTATTCATTTATGAACAAGGGTTTTCAATGCTTACAAATATAAAAAAATGAAAAATAGATGTAACATTGATGCTAACTCAGTTTCATCCTAGCATTACTCATCCACAGACAAGAAGTTTGAAAACTTCAATCTCTTTAAGAGGCATATTTCCAATTTTTTTAAAATAAATACCCTAACTTTTAATGATACTCTGTTCAAAACAATGTTATGGTGAAAAAAAAATTTATAGTGAGAGAAATATGCTACGATAAATTCAACTTCAACATAAAACAGCTGCAGTATTTTGACTCTTAAATATATTTGATGCATTTAACAGGAATGCAACAAAATACTCTCACCATAAAGAAAATGGAGAGCAAAAAAAAAAAAAAAAAAAAAAAAGCAGGAGCTGCAATCCTAGTCTCTGATAAAATGGACTTTAAACCAACAAAGATCAAAACAGACAAAGAAGGGCATCACATAATGGTAAAAGGATCAATGCATCAAGAAGAGCTAACTATACTAAATATATACACACCCAATACAGGAGCACCCAGATACATAAAGCAAGTTCTTAATGACCTACAAAGAGACTTAGGCTCCCACACAGTAACATTGGCAGACTAACACTCCATTGTCAGTATCCAACAGACCAATGAGACAGAAAAGTAACAAGGATATCCAGGACTTGAACTCAGATCTGGACCAAGTAGACCTAATAGAGATCTCCACCCCAAATCCACAGAATATACATTCTCCTTAGCACTGCATTGCACCTTCTCTAAAACTGACCACATAATTTGAAGTAAATCTCTCCTCAGGAAATGCAAAAGAATGGAAATAATAACTAACAGTCTCTCAGACCACAGAGCAATCAAATTAGATCTCAGAATTAAGAAACAAACTCAGAACCACACAACTTCATGGAAACTGAAAAACCTGCTCCTGAACATCGACTACAAATGAAGGCAGAAATAAAGATGTTCTTTGAAACCAGCAAGAATGAAGACACAATGTACCAGAATCTCTGGGACACATTTAAAGCAGTGTCTAGAGGGAAATTTATAGCAATAAATGCCCACCACAGAAGCGAGGCAAGATCTAAAATCAACACCCTATCATCAAAATTGAAAGAGCTAGAGGAGCAAGATCAAAAAAAACTCAAAAGCTAGCAGAAGACAAGAAATAACTAAGATCAGAGCAGAAATGAAGGCACAGAGAGACAAAAAACCCTTCAAAAAAAAAAAATCAGTAAATCCGGGAGTTTTTTTTTTTTAAAGATCAAGAAAATAGGCTGCTAGCCAGATTAATAAAAAAGAAAACAGAGAAGAATCAAATAGATGCAATAAAAAACAATAAAGGGGATATCATCACCAATTCCACAGAAATACAAAATACCATTGGAGATTACTACAAACAACTCTATGCACATAAACCAGTAAACCTGGAAGAAATGGATAAATTCCTGGACACTTGCACCCTCCCAAGCCTAAACCAGGAAGAAGTTGAAACCCTGACCAGACCAGTAACAAGAGCTGAAGTTGAGGCAGGAATTAATAGCCTACCAACCAAAAAAAGTCCAGGTCCAGATGAGTTCACAGCCGAATTCCACCAGAGAGGAGCTGGTACCATTCCTTCTGAAACTATTTCAAACAATACAAAAAGAGGGAATCCTTCCCAAATCTTTTTTAGAAACCAACATCATCCTGATACCAAAACTTGTCAGAGACTCAACTAAAAAAGAAAACTTCAGGCCAATATCCATGATGAACATCAATGCAAAAATCTTCAATAAAATACTGGCAAACAGATTGCAACAGCACATCAAAAAGCTTATCCATCATGATCATGTAGGCTTCATCCCGGGGATGCAAGGCTGGTTCAACATATTCAAGTCTACGAACATAACCCACCACATAAACAGAACCAAAGACAAAAACCACACGATTATCTCAACAGATGCAGAGAAGGACTTCAACAAAATTCAACAGCGCTTCATACTAAAAATTCTCAATAAACTAGGTATCAAAGGAACATCCCTAAATAATAAAAGCTATTTATGACCAACCTACAGCCAATATCATACTGAATGGGCAAAAACTGGAAGCATTCCTTTTGAAATCTGGCACTAGACAAGGATGCCCTCTCTCACCACTGCTATTCAATATAGTATTGAAAGTTCTAGGAGAGAGATCCAAGATGGCTGATCACTAGCAGCTCAGGATTGTAGCTCCCAGTGAAAGCACAGAGAACGAGAGGACGCCACAGAAAATTAACAACGACAGAAAATTAACAACGATATCCAGGATTTGAACTCAGATCTGGAACAAGTAAACTTAATTAATATTTATAGAACCCTCCACTTTAAATACACAAAATATACACTCTTAACAGTACCACATCACACCTATTTACAGGTTTAAATGAAATATTGGTTGGCTGCTTGTTATTTTCTTCCCTTTTTTTTTTTCATGTCTCTATTATTAAGCATAATTATAGGCATATCCATTTTTAGACTGCATTCTAGCCTGGGCAATAAAGCAACCCCCCCCACTCTCTCTCCCTCTTCCTCTCCTTCATTTTTTTCACTTTTTTTTTCTTTCTTTTTTTTCTTTTAAAAAAAAAAAAAGAAGAAAGAAAAAAAAGTTCTAGCCAGAGCAATTGGGCAAGATAAAGAAATAAAGGGTATTCAATTAGGAAAGGAGGAAATCAAATTGTCTCTATTTGCAGATGATATGATTGTATATATAGAAGACCCTATCATCTCAGCCCAAAATCTCCTTAAACTGATAAGCAACTTCACCAATGTCTCAGGATACAAAATCCATGTGCAGAAATGACAAGCAGTTCTATACACCAGTAACAGAGTAACAAAGTCAAATGTTGAGCAAACTCCCATTCACAATTGCTACAAAGAATAAAACACCTAGGAATGTAACTAACAAAGGATGTAAAGAACCTCTTAAAGGAGAACTACAAACTACTTGTCAAAGAAATAAGAGATGATACAAACAGATGGAGAAAGATTCCATGCTCATGGTTAGGAAGATTCAGTATCGTGAAAATGGCCATACTGCCCAAAGTAATTTACAGATTCAACACTATCCCCATCAAGCTACCAATGACCTTCTTCACAGAAATGGAAAAAACCACCTTAAACTTCACATGGAACCAAAAAAGGCCCGCATAGCCAAGACAATCAAGATGATCCTAAGCAAAAAGACCAAAGCCCGAGGCATCACACTACCTGATTTCAAATTATACTACAAGGCTACAGTAATCAAAACAGCATGACACTGGTACCAAAACAGAGATATAGACCAATGGAACAGAACAGAGGCCTCGGAGGCAATGCCACACATCTACAGCCATCTGATCTTTAACAAACCTGATGAAAACAAGCAACAGGGAAACGATTCCCTAATTAATAAATGGTGTTGGCAAAACTGGCTAGCAAATGTGCAGAAAGCAGAAACTAGAACCCTTCCTGACACCTTACACTAAAATTAACTCTAGATGGATTAAAGACTTAAACATAAGACCTAACACCATAAAAACCCTAGAAGAAAACCTAGGCAAAACCATTCAGTATATAGGCATAGACAAGGACTTCATGACTAAAACACCGAAAGCACTGGCAACAAAAGCCAAAATAGATAAATGGGATCTAATTAAACTCCACACCTTCTGTACAGCAAAAGAAACAATCATTAGAGTGAACCGGCAACCAACAGAATGGGAAAAAAATTTTCCATCTACCCATCTGACAAAGGGCTGATATCCAGAATCTACAAAGAACTAAAACAGATTTACAAGAAAAAAACAAACCCATCCAAAAGTGGGCAAATGATATGAACAGATACTTTTCAAAAGAAGACATATATGAGGCCAAAAAACATGAAAAAATGCTCATCATCACTTGTCATTTGAGAAACACAAATCAAAACCACATTGAGATACCATGTCACGCCAGTTAGAATGGCGATCATTAAAAAATCTGGAGACAATAGATGCTGGAGAGGATGTGGAGAAATAGGAACACCTTTACACTGCTGGTGGGAGTGCAAACTAGTTCAACCATTGTGGAAGACAATGTGATGCTTCCTCAAGGACGTAGAAATGGAAATTCCATTTGATCCAGCTATCCCATTACTGGGTATATAACCAAAGGATTATAAATCGTTCTATTAGAAAGACATATGCATTCATATGTTCATAGCAACACTGTTTACAATAGCAAAGACCTGGAACTAACCCAAATGCCCATCGACGGCAATAGACTGGACAAGGAAAATGTGCCACCTATGCACCATGGAATACTACGCAGCCACAAAAAATGATGAGTCAGTGTCTTTTGTAGGGACATGGATGAATCTGGAAACCATCATTCTCAGCAAACTGACACAATAACAGAAAATCAAACACCATGTTATCACTCATAGGTGGGTGTTGAACACATGGACACAGAAAGGGGAGCATCACGCACTGGGGTCTGTTGGAGGGGGCCAAGTGAGGGACAGCAGAGGTGTGGGGAGGTTGGGGAGGGATAACATGGGGAGAAATGTCAGATGTAGGTGATGGGGGATGGAGGCAGCAAACCACATTGCCATGTGTGTACCTATGCAACAATGCTGCATGATCTGCACATGTACCCCAGAACCGAAAGCACACTTTAAAAAAAAGTTAGCCCAAAAAAAAAAAAAAAAAAAAAAAGAGGAATACAATAGTTGTATTTTGAAATGTTCATATTTTACATAGTAAGTTACACTGCCAGGAGATAAATGCTTGTGTCACCCCAAAATTTATATGTTGTGGTCCTAATCCCCAGTGTGATGATATTTGGATGTGGGGCCTTTGGGAGGTAATTAGGTTTAGAAAAAGTTTTGAAGGTGGGACACTCGTGACAGGATTAGTCTCCTTATACAAAGGGGAAAACCAGAGCCCTCTCCTTTTACTGTGTCAGGCAAGCAAGTGGACATCTGCAAACCAGGAAGAGAACCCTCAGATACCAAATCTGCTAGTACCTCAGTCTCAGGCTTTCCAGCCTCCAGAACTAAGAGAAATAAATGTTTCTTGTTTAAGCCAGCCAGTCTAAGGTATTTTGGTATAGAGGCCCAAACTGACTAAGATACACACCATTTGCATCTACTAAATCTTACAATGAAAATTTAAGAAGTTAAAGATTTAAAAAGTTAAAATTGTGGAAAGGGGCCAAGCACAGTAGCTCATGCCTGTAATCCCAGCACTTGGGGAGGCAGAGGCAGGTAGATCACTTGAGGTCAGGAGTTCAAGACCAGCCTGGCCAAGATGGTGAAACCCCATCTCTACTAAAAACACAAAAATTAGTCAGGTGTGGTGCTGAGCGCCCATAGGCCCAGCTACTGGGGAGGCTGAGGCATGAAAATTGCTTGGACCCAAGAGGTGGAGGTTGCAGTGAGCCAAGATCCCACCACTGCACTTCAGTCTGGGTGACAGAGTGAGACTCAGTCTCAACAATAATAATAATAATAGGGAAAGCAATTACTTAGAAGTTTGCAAGGAAAAAAATTCGGAATAATATCTATGAAGGAACTCCAAAGCTCTTTTTATCCTTCTTCATGTTTATTCCTATAGCCTAGATTTAATGGTCTTTAGTAGAAATTTCCCAAAAGTTCACAATGTCTTGGTTAAATCTTAGCCCAGTGCTGCCTCTAGGATAATTACTTTGTGATTCCTACACCTTTTTTTTATTTCTTATTTAAACATCTTAGACATACCCTTTTAGGAGATAGTTCCAATTCCTCACTGACTCACAAATCCTTTTCTATTGTAAGTATGCTTCAACAGTGTGGAAATATGACATATATGTCATGTTACAATGAAACTAGCAGTGAGCCTGGAGGGAACAGAAAACTTTCACTCTTTGGTCCTCTCCCCATTCACTGCTAGCGAACATCTTAAACTAGGATGGCTTGGAGTAGCCAGATATCCCTGAATAGGTTTGCTTTGCTCCCATTCTTCCTTGGGTCAAACAAATACATCTGCAGATCTTGAGTCCTGTTAAATCTCTGTAAACAGGAATAAAGGGGGAAAGGGGACAATGCCAATTTCCCTCGTATTCATCTGATACATAAAATTAATAATTTAATTTTATGATATTTGGCATGGGGTGCCAAGGAGTCTGGTCATGGCTTTGGACTCTTTAAAAGCAAGATTAGAAGAAAGCACAGTAGCTCAGGCCTATAATTCCAACAACTTGGGAGGCTAAGGCAGGAGGACTGTTTGAGCTCAGGAGTCTGAGGCTGCAGTGACCTATGATCATGCCACTGTACTCCAGGCCAGGCCACAGAGCAAGACCTTATCTCTATAAAAAACAAAATCTAAAAAAATTAAACTAAACTTCCAAAGACGAAGGTTCAAGGTTGCCATCCATGTATCCTATAACAAGGATATGGACAGTAACTATGTTCCAGCAGTTTCTTAAGAATGGACCTCCTGTAGAGGACTTGAGGAAATACTGCAAGTCTGGAGTTCAGATCTTACTCAGAGACTCTGTCTCTCAACCACCTCCAGCTTCTGAGAGTTGACCGATCTCATGTGGTCAACAAAAATCTCTTAAGATCCTTTCTGACAAATAGTGTTTTTCTTTATTAATCCAGAACAATGTGGGCTACCACCTGCAGAAAGGATCAGCCTCGTTTCCCCAATATCCAGTCCTTTTAGTAGTGCTCCCACTCAGGTGATGATATATTTAATCATAGAGCCATTGAAAGCAATGTTCTTATAAATAAATTGATGGAAGACACTCAATGAACATTTGGTAGCCCCTAGGTTCAAAAGCTGCAATGGAAAATATGAAAGGAAGAAGAAAAAGGAAGAGGAAGGAGGAAGAAAAAGAAGGGAAGGAGGGAGAAATGTCTCCAGCCTTAAAGAGAATTCATTCCATATAGCTGAGAAGGCAAGGTAACAGCAGAGAGTGTGTTCTGGTAAAAGATACGTTCAGATGCTTAGTCATGACTTAAAACCAAATACAGCCTGTAGACACAGCAGGGAATGGCAATTAGCAAATTTCTTAATTAGGATACTTCTCAACTATGTAGAGTCAATTTTAGTTTTTTTCATACAACCAAGAATTCTTGCTACTTATTAAATACAGAAATATCTGTGAACAAACTTGAGTGCATTTCCACCAACATGTTTGCATTTCTCCATCTCACATTTCACCGCAGAAACCCAGGTTCAGTCAATGTCATGCTGTGATTCCTGCAAGTAAGGTATAGGGTAAAAATGAAGCTAGCATTTTTCCTTCCAGATAAATGTATAATTAAAATCCTGATTCATGAATTTGCTAATTGAACTTCCTGCTGTGGACATAGGACATTCTTGGCAGGAAGAATAAGGAACTGTTTCAGAGGGCTCAAATTGCCTTATTTTTTTTTTAAGTACTTCAATATGCCTGTCTTTTAAGAGTGATTGGAAATAAAAGAATGTAAGTGGGAGTTAAATCAGGAAAGAGGTAAGGGAAAAGAAGGTTGTAGAAATGTGATCAGCAAAGGAGAAGAAATTAACAAGGGAGTTCATCTCATAGGATGAACTCTGCTCTGAAACTCAAGAAGTCATTAAGCAGCAAGGAATTTTCTCCTTGTTTCCATCCTGGCATGGACAGTCATGTCAGCCCCTGGTCAACTCCAGCTGTTTGTACTCTCATTGATTTGCCAGGCAGTATGTCGACATCCCACATCCTGCTAAGCAGTGGGGTTTGGAAATTACAGAGATTGTCTCTGGCCCCAGGGTGGAAGTACCAGTCTGCTCCTGAGCAGAGTTACTCTTACAGGCTACCCCATTCACCTGTCCCAGCGTCTGCAAATCTCTAAGTATCTCATTTTCTCCATTCTCTTCCTGTCCACTCCCAACTTCAACTTCAGCTAGCTGTGTGGGTTCTGCTTGATGACCTTATTCCTGTGAACCCTATCTCTAGTAAAAAGTAAATGCTCAATAAATATTCACTGAATTTATAAATAATCACACCTATTTCTCTTTCCCATCTTGGTTTTCTGACACTTTAGCATAGCACTTCAAGGCTAAGTCCCCAATTCTACACCCCCACTTCTGTTACCCTTTCTACTAGACTCTCAATGTCTACTTGGAAGGCATTGAGAGATTTCCCACCTATTTGGTATTAATCTCCAGTGGCTGGTAACTTCTTGGGGATTCTCTTCCTGACATTCCACTAACGATTTTATTCTCCACCTCTTCATGCTTCATTCCCAGCATAGGCACAGCCAGCATCATCTAGTCCTGTAGTCTAACTGAGCATTCCCAGAGTCTGTTCTGTTGTATGGAATGCTAATTCAGTGGGATGTTAACAGATGTTACAAGGAAAAAAATTCTGAGAGCCAGTAATGTATGAAACTATCATGTATTATTTTCCCATCTTGGAGATTCACATCATTAAGCAGTTCTGACAAGAGGGTTCGGGTGGGGTAGGGAGGGCAAAACTTTATCTACCCAGGATTTCTAAACTTACTTCAACCTGAGCCCCTTTGCCATGTGATGCTGTTAACATCTCGTAGAGTTTTATGCTGTGTAACACGCTTTGCAATACACGGATATAAACACATTCCGGCAGCAAATTCTGAAATTAAATGTGGAGGCCACACCAGCTAGAGAGGCATCAGTATACTGAGCAGTGGAAATTAAGGAGGACTCTGAATAAGAGAGGCTGGTTCTCGACCTCAAGAAAACAACGCATGCAGCTAGGAGAAAGAAAGGGCACTTTCGGGCGGCGAGATCAGAAAAGGTAAGTCTGACGTTTCTTCCAATTGGCAGTGAAAGTTGGAAGGGAGGAAAATCTTATGGGACAAGTTGTGTCCACAAGTTCTTTGTGGGGTAAGTATTCTTAGAAATAGGATCCCCACTGACATTGAGAATGACCAGGAAGGAGGGGAAACTGTAAGTCACCAAATTCCCAACATACCACACCTGATAGAGTCCTTTTATTTAAAACATCTGTTTTCAGGTTCAACAATATTGTATTCCAGAGTTAGCAGTCATAGCTTATTGTCTAAAAAATAAGCTTCTTTTTAAATTCTTGGTTTCCTTTAGGTCTAATTTTTCACATTCTGATAAACACTCCTCTATCTGTTCCTGCCCTTAAGAGATCACCATACAACCAAAATATCACTTAAAGAAAATGGTGTCCAGACTCACTATTTACCTCCCTGATTTTACCTGTAATATAAGCACACTTATCTCTCCAGGGATTTGCAGTGTAAATCGAATAAATCTCTCACTTTAATAATACAGCCCCACGGTAACTTAAATCTCAGCTATTTCTGAAAAATCATTTTGGTAAAGTAATCCTACCACACAGGGTTTTCCTTTTCACACATATGCCAAAATGAGATGTACCCACTAAATTGTACCCCAGGCGCTGAACAGCAGTCTGTTATTATCAAGAAAGGTTGCAAAGATACCTGCTCTGCCAAGCGCTTGCATATTTAAATTTCTAAAAGCCTGAAATGACAGGCTATGTGTTGTGTGTCTGAAGATAAAAGCATCTATGTTCATTATAACCAGGCGATGAGCAGCATGAAACAGGAGAGATGCTAATCCCCAGCTAGCCTTTTTGCCTGCATAACTGTGTTGCCATTGTGTCCAAGAGAAGAGGTAGAATTAATTTCCTATATGACCTAAGTAACAATTCTTCTGTAACTCTGTCCTGACCTCTAACATGCATACATACAAGATTTACCTCTTTCACTCCAAGAATATATCATCTCGACTCTTGTCCAATGTGGAATCTTCACCCCTGCTAAGTTAACTTCATGGTGGAAGCCCCCATGTTTCAAGGGAAAATCTCCTTTCATTGTGGAAAGGTCTGCTGAGGCACTGGATCCATGACACTAGAGGCAGCTTTATCAGCACAGGGGATTTCAATTCACCTTTCCATCCTTCTGCACTCTTGCAAATACCTCAAGCACTCAACTCCCGGAGAGTGACATTGGCAGAATTCTACAACTGACCCATGCCCTCCAGGAATTGTATTATTTGGCATGTAAATTATGTATTTTGTCATTGCTTTTCACAAATATTCTTCCCCAACCAACTCTTTGTTAATCACCACACTGGGTGAGTGACCAAATTTAGAATTTCATTAGAATTGCTCAATAACAGTAATCAGTTCGAGCATTCACCCATACACATTGCATACCTACAAAAGGGCAGGGAAGTAAAAGCGTTTTTTAGAAAAACTCATTTGTTTCCCTTCACTTCACATCCTTTAAGATGAACAGCAGCCCCTAGCCAGAATACAAGTAAATCCACTACTTTTCTTCCTTCAGTCAGAAAATATCTACTAAGTACCCACTATGGGTTAAATACTGTACTAAGTCCTAGAGAACGCAAAGGTTATACCTAAGTTCATTCACTTAAATCAGCCCCACCCCACCTGCCACCTGCCCTGGGACATTTAGCAATGCCGGGAGATATTTTGGAGTTGTCACAACTAAAGAAGGAGGGCTACTGCCACCTAGTAGGTGGAGGCCAGGAATGCTGCTAGACAGCAGCCTCCAGTGCATGTGACGTTCCCCACACAGAGATTTGTCCAGTCCCAAATGCCAGTAGTGCTGAGGTTGAGAAACCCTGCCCTGAATTAGAAATGTTATCAGATAATCATTTGAAATACTAACCTATCTTTGTTCTGTGATGTTTCCCTTTCTTTTCCACTGTGATCAAGTTGGTGCAGTCAGCTCTACGTCCCTTGCCTTGGGACAAACAGGTACATGGCAAGAAAACAGAAGCCTGTAGGGCTTTTCAACTTTCATGGGAAGAGCATTTGAAAGCAAAGACCAAATTTCTTGGAAAAACTTGAAAGGGTAAGGATTTACCCAAGATTGAAAAGAGGTGCTTCTGGTTTAGGGGAGACAGGAGAGAGGGAAAGAATCCGTCTGTCCCAAGTACAGAAGGAACCTAGTCCTTGCTTCCTGGCAGCATCCCCAGGTAGCTGGAGAGGGAGGAGTGGCCATGGATAGCATCTGGATCACGGGTAGCTCTGCTGCAGATTCCTATGTATGGTCACAGGGAACCATCAGACCTGGAGGAGTCACGTCTACAAGGACGATGGCCATCTAAACGAAACGGGATACTCTAGGGCTTTGGACGCTCATAAGAACGGTAGCAATATTAGGGTAGTATGTGGGGAGAGAGGGTCCTAAGAGCAGAACAGAGGCTTGGAAGCAAAAGCGCTATAGAGATTAGCCTGTTAAAATTCTTGAACACCTTGATTTATAAGCTAAAGGAGTGCAAATCTACTTTGGTAAATAAGACTACCACAGGGAAAACATTTATTGGTGAATCTGTCATGAGAACAATCTCCATAATCTCACAGGCTTACAACAATAAACATTTATTCTGTACTCACGTTTCAAGTCAACTACTCTAGGACCACGTGTTCTCTCATTTAGGACTTAAGACAAACCAACAACCCTGATTTGCAACACGCCATCTTGTGGCAGAAAGATGAGTGAGTTGGCAGAAACGTAAATAATTTATTTAAGAAAAGCCAGGCCTATGTCACAGGTGTTCACATTCCATTGGTCAAAAGAAGTCACACAATCAAGGCCAAAATCAATGAGGTAGAGATGGATGATTCTCTGACAAGGAAAGGAGAGTAAGCTGTAGAGAAAACTAGTAATTACCGCAAAGAACTAATATCAGAAAACAAGATAATTATGTGGCAAATTGAGAGGCTGGGGAATCCTGAAAGGTGAAAGATAAGATGAATGAGAAAAAGCATCACGAACCATGTGGACACTGAGGTGGGAAGAAAGAAAGGAAACTGACATTGGTTGGACCTGATCGACTCCTTTGTACATGTTACCTCAGTTAATCTAATTATCCTATGAGGAAAAAAACTCATTATCTTGCCCATGATCATACAAGTAGTAGTTGATTAAATATCCAGTCCTAAAACCCACAGGGCAAAAACGAATAAAATTTAGACAGTTAAAAGGAAGAGAAGATAGTATTGTAGGCAGAAGGAAAGCTAAGACTATAGGCACAGACGCAGGGTTTTCATTTTCACATGACAATGCAAGCCTGCCCTAATCAGAAGGGCAGTCCAAGTCAGACAGCTATAAGAACTGAAGATTAGCAGAAGAGATTAGGTGATAAATGGTCTTCTTAATGCAGAAGAGATATAATAGGAGATATAATGGCTTGGGGTCAAGACCTTCTGCCATAACTAGCTTGGTGAGCTTAGGCAAGTGTCTACAGGTTCCGGAGTTTAACTCATTCATTTATGGAATGGAGACACGTGAGAGAGAAAACACAGGGGCACATGATTTCTAAACTTCCTTATGGAAGCAATACATAGAAGTCTAATAGATTTTAGAGAGAGGATATTAACTCAGGGCTGCAAGGCCTCTTGCTTTCTTGTCCCTTCCTAGTTCCCGGGTGTCCCAGTATCAGGCTATAAGAGATATTGGGAAGGAAGCAAGGCCCCCAAACTCACAAAGACCTGACTCAGGGTAGGGAGCAGCTCACCTTTCCCTTACCTGGTTCTAGGGGGCCAAAAATTCTGACTTGCTGTAGGAAGCCACCATTGCTGCCATGGTGACTGAGATGTTTAAGAGAGGTGAATTGGTGGGTACACACTACACAGAATGGAGAGTGGCGGCCAGACCCAGGGAAGGCAACCAGTGGGGTTCTGTAGCCATTTTGGTAAGGAAGCTTAGAAAGAGGAAGGCAGTGAGAATGAAGAGGAAGGTTGCTGAAGAGGCATCTCCAGGGCGACAACAGAAACGTGAAGCTCTGGAAATGCTAATGAAGAGCATGAGATCTAAGCCGGCTTCCCTTCTGAAATGAATTCTTTTTTTTTTTTTTTTTTTTGAGACGGAGTTTCGCTGATGTTACCCAGGCTGGAGTGCAATGGCGCGATCTCGACTCACCGCAACCTCCGCCTCCTGGGTTCAGGCAATTCTCCTGCCTCAGCCTCCTGAGTAGCTGGGATTACAGGCATGCGCCACCATGCCCAGCTGATTTTTTGTATTTTTAGTAGAGACGGGGTTTCACCATGTTGACCAGGATGGTCTCGATCTCTTGACCTCGTGATCCACCCACCTCGGCCTCCCAAAGTGCTGGGATTACAGGCGTTAGCCACCACGCCCGGCTGAAATGAATTCTTGAAATCATTTGTGAGTGACTCGAATCCTGCCCTTTTCACCTCCTCAGGGTAAGAACTGTTCAGTGCCTTTTAACCAGTCAAACAAATCATAACTTTGGCCATTTAAAGTGCTCTAATAGTACACAGACAGGCGTTGTCAGTCCGGTAAATTAGCTAAGTATATTTTAGGTACAATTGTAAAGGGCCCATTATTTATAGCATCATTGGCAGAGCCAAGCACCCTGTGATTGTGCACTGAATATGGGATGATAGCGATTGCCTATTAAATGTTTTAAATTTGAGTTCCACAAGTTTGCCTCCTGGCTCAACAGGATTAAAAAAAGATTTTTCTGCAGGAAAATATGTAAGATACGTACTCCATAGCCATGCCAGCTGAAACACGACCCATTTCCAAAGGTTTAAATGACCTTTAATTCTATAGAGTCCAAATGTCAGAGCGAGGAGGGATGGGACACTAGTCTAATTGCCACCCGGGTTACTACTCCAAACTAGGAGGCAGAGAGAGGATGGAATTCAACCACTCTGAAGGAAGAGGAAAGGAGAGAGCCAGGCTTCTTAATAGAAATGTGTAAGAAAACACCCCAAAATCACTTTTGACTAGGAAATCTGAGATTAAAATGTGCCAGAAATGATGAAATACCACAGGGGGCCAAGATGGATGGATGGACAGATAGTGCCAGAAATGGGAACTAGAGGCCAAATGTGGTGACTCACACCTGTAATCCCAGCACTTTGGGTGTCCAAGGTGGGAGGCTTGCTTGAGCTCAGGAGTTCAAGACCAGCCTAGGCAACATAAGAAGATCTCTTCTCTACTAAAAAGGAAAGGAAGAGGAAATCAGCCAGGCATGAGGGCACATGCCTGAACGATGATCACACCACCACACTCCAGCATGAGTGACAGCGTGAGATCTTGTCTCAAAAAAAAATGGGAACTATAAGAAAAACCTGTTTCCAAAGCCAGTGCTGGGCCATGTCAGGTAAAGGTTCCTTCCTGCAAAGCTTGTGTTCTCACTCAGAGATACAAGTACAGTCATGCACCCCATAACAATGTTTCGGTCAAGGATGGACCACATATACAACAGTGGTCCCATAAGATTATAATAGAGCTGAAAAATTCCTATCACCTAGTGACATCATCACTGTCATAACTGTTTTAATGTCATAGTGCAACTTATTACCTTTTCTATGTTGAGCTATGTTTAGATACACAAATATCATGGTGTTACAATTGCCTATAGTATTCAGCACAGTGCCATGCTGAACAAGTTTACAGCCTGGAAGCGATAGACTATGCCAATGTATCTAACTGACTATACCATCTAAATTTATGTAAGTACGCTCTATGTTTGCACAATGACAAAATCACCTAAAACACATTTCTCAGCACATACCCCCCCATCATTATAACACATCACTGTACAAAAACCTTCAGAAACTTTTCATCAATTTAGCTCAAAACAGTTGATCTCTTATGGCTTGGGGTTTAGAGAGACACAAAGGAAAAGGAAAAATCAATCCTTATCCTTGAAAAACTTATAAGGTCATTGAAGAATTAAACTTAAGAATTATTAATCAGTTTGAGAAGATTTTGGGCTGAGATGATGGGGACTTCTAGATATACAATCATGTTATCCACAAATAGTGACGGTTTGACTTCTTCCTTTCCTAATCAAATACCCTTTATTTCTTTTTCCTGCCTGACTGCTCTATACCCAAAGAACTATAAATCATTCTACATGCACACGTATGTTTGTTGCGGCCCTGTGTACAACAGCAAAGACCTGGAACCAACCCAAATGCCCAGCAATGATAGACTGGACAAAGAAAATGTGGCATATATACACCATGGAATACTACACAGCCATAAAAAACCGTAAGTTCGTGTCCTTTGTAGGGACTTGGATGAATCTGGAAACCATCATTCTCAGCAAACTGACCCAAGAACAGAAAGCCATGCACCGTATGTTCCGTATGTTCTCACTCATAGGTGGGTGTTGAGCAACGAGAACACGTGGACTCAGGGAGAGGAGCATCACACACAGGAGACAGTTGTGGGGTAGGGGAAAAACAATGGGGGGTGGGAAGGGATAACATGGGGAGAAATGCCAGATATAGTATGCATCTAAAGTAAAATAAATTTCATATATATAATATATATATTATATACATATTATATATATTATATGTGTATATTATATGTATATAATATATATTATACGTATATAATATATATATATTATATATATAAACCTTCTAAAGGTTAACCCTTAAAAAAAAAAAGAATTATTAAATAACCATACAAGAAAGAAAGGTACCTAGCCAGGTGCGGTGGCTCAGGCCTGTAATCCCAGCGCTTTGGGAGGCTGAGGAGGGTGGATCATAAAGTCAGGAGTTTGAAACCAGCCTGGCCAACATGGTGAAACAATGTCTCTACCAAAAATACAAAAATTAGCTGGGCGTGGTGGTGCACGCCTGTAGTCCCAGCTACTTGGGAGGCTGAGACAGGAGAATTGTTTGAACCCAGGAGGCAGAGGTTGCAGTGAGCCGACACCGCAGCCTTGTACTTCAGTCTGGGCAACAGGGCAAGACTTTGCCTCAAAAATTAAAACCAAAAAAAATGAAAAAAAAAAAGATAGGTATCCAGTGCTGTAAATAATAGTTATATGGAGAAAGGACACAGACTAGAAAAACCCTAAAGCCCTGATTCAGGTTTGTAAACAATGACCTAGACCTCAATTTCTTTTATTTCATTGCTACCAAGCACAGTGTGACAGGTACAGGGATAGTGACACTGGCCCCAAGTCTAGCGGGAGAGACCTTAAAAGGAATAACTACAAGATCTTCAGAAAGAGCCAACAGACTCAGAAACCTAAGGTCTCTGGCAGTTTCCACAATCTAAGGAGCCTCTGTGCTCAGAGAAGAGCCTGGCCAAGGTGGGCTCAAATGGACAAGGAAGACTTCATCACAGTGTGAAACTTGAGTTGTGCTTCAAGGTAGGACTTGAATAACAGGGCATGGGGGCAGGGGGAGTGGTGGACAATGTGAGCAGAAGTGAAAGAAGAGGAATTGAAAGAAATCAACTTCCTGAAAACTGGATCTGTACAGAGGGGTAGGAGATAAATTTGGGTCAGATTAAAGAAACCCGCAAAAGCTAAATCAAGAAGTGTGGAGCTTTTTCCTATGAGGAATCAACAGACAGTTGTGTTTTTGAGGGTTTGTTTGGTTTCATTTTGAAGCTTGGGAATCACAGAATTTAAGGAAAACAATATATAGGGAAGACTGAGCCCACTGCTAATATTGAACACAGGATGGATGGAAGCTATAGAGACTGAAGCAAGGAGATGGCTATTGCAATAACCCAAAAGGCCTTGAACCGCAGTGTGGAGGTGAGAACTGAAAGGAAGGCACAGGTCCTCTGCCCAGAGAGATTTTGAACAGAAGGACGGACTATCTTACCAGAATCATGGGACAAAGAATAGAGGATCCAAAGTGACTCAGGTATTAAGCCTGGGTAAGTTGGGTATTGCTGGCGTTTTCTACAGACATAAAAACGTTGGGAGAAGTAATATTTGCATACAGACAAGTGACAAGCTAGTCCTGAGTAAAGTCCAGCTTCAGGTGACATAAGGTGAAAAGTGGGTTCTATAGATGGTACCTACCAACTGCATATATATTTTTTTTAAGACACAGTCTCAACTCTGTCACCCAGGCTGGAGTACAGTGGCACGATCTTGGCTCACTACAACTTTGCCTCCCAGGTTCAAAAGATTCTCCTGCCTCAGCCTCTTGAGTAGCTGGGATTGCAGGGGCATACCACTACATCTAGCTAATTTTTTTATTATTAGTAGAGACAGCGTTTCACCATGTTGGCCAGGCTGGTCTTAAACTCCTGACCTCGTCATTTGGCCTCCTTGCCCTCCCAAAGTGCTGGGATTACAGACATGAGCCACAGCACCCAGCCACGTCTTTATTTTTAGAACCATTTATGAATCATAAAATGCCTTAGTTTGGCTAAAAGATAAACGCTTCCATTTTTGACTGCTCATGTATTTAAATTAACCTTCAGCCTGGTCATTTACAGTTCCATTTGTATCCTTGCTATCGTTAACTGTAGGTACTGTACAACGTTATTCTTGCCAACTGAGAAGTTCAATGACAATATGTATTCTGTTGTTTTAATCACAATTCTGTGCTACACAAAGACAAACAGGGACAAGAAGACTGAAAGAGTAATTGACCATAGTTAAAAATAATATACTACATAGTTTCAAACAGCTAGAAGGAGGATGTTGAATGTTTCCAACACAAAGAAATAAATGTTTAAGATGGATACGCAAATAACCCTGATCTGATCATCACACATTATATGTATCAAAATATCACTATGTACCCCATGAATATGTACAATTATTATTTGTCGATAAAAAATTTTTTAATTTAAATTTTTAATTTAAACACTATGTAGCCAGGATAATACCTCAGTTATAGTAATACCCCAATTACTGTAACTGAGGTATTATCCTGGCTACACAGTGCTTAAAGATATCAGCAGTGATGTTTCACTTTATAGTAATTGAGGTATTATCCTGGCAACATAGTGCTAAGTCTAGTTTTTAAATTTTAAAAAATATATATATTAAGAAAGAGTAATTACAATGCCTTCCCCTAAAACAAAGAAAAATCCATTTACTTAAAGTAGGTAAGACAATTTTCATCACAGTGACACCCCTGAAAGGAGAGACCGGATCACAGAATACAGAGGCAAACTCCATAAACACCCAAGTTCTCAGAGATTAAGCAGTAGAATGGCAAGAAATGGGTCTTTTCAGAGAAAAGACACAAATGACAGCATTCCCAGTAAACAAAGGGAATAAAGGAAATTAAGACAAACTAGGAAAAGAAGGAAAACCCAGTGGCTGGAGCTGTTCCTAAACAGTAACTACTGAAAACCAGCATTTTCCTGAGTATTTTGGGAAAAATTAAATAAAACAAGTGTGTCAGATACTTTTTGGGATGTGAACATTTAAAATAGGACATGAACACTTACCAAACTTCCGACTCCAGTAAAAATGATCAACAGATTATTTTGTTTAACCTATTTCACCTATTTTTGCAGTGTAAAGAATACGATTTAGAGTTCAGTTCTCATTATAAATACTTAGAAAGCTTTTCGTAACAGGCTAGCACAGTGAAGTATTGAAAGCATTGGCTTCATTTTTTTCTTATAGAAATTCTTGAGACCCCTTTTAGATTTGCATAAATGTTTAATAGCTTTTGGCCACCAACCAAAACAGGAGTATCAATGAATTGGAGAGAAATGACCACCATTATTTTTAATTCCTTCTGGAGGTGGACTACCTAATTTAAAAGCACTTCCAAATTCATCTCTATCTATCCTTGAAGCACAAACTGCTCCTACAACTAATCTGCTCAGCATCAGAAAGACTAGAGTCTCCACTGGGAGTCAGTGTCCTCTATGAATTCACCCCTTCCATTTCTCAACTTACACAGCCTTTCACATGTGAGGTAGTTCTCACACTCAAATGATAAAAATTACTCAATTCTTTTTAAACCTGGAGATTATTCATCAGTCATTTTCTTCAAAGAGAAAGAGAAAGGGGAAATTCAAATGCTCAGGAGAGAAAACGCATTCACACAGCTACTTTCACTTCCCCATGTTGCCAGGCTATGTGTCATGTTCCAGGAGATAGCAGCTCCCTGCTAATAATAATAAAAAAAAAAAAAAAAAAAAAAAAAAGGCAATCTTCCCAGAGGAAGTGGTTTGGGAATTGGTGCCTTTCCACTCCACTCCTTGTCTTGCAGTGTGGGGAACTCTCATGGGTTCCACTTCTTTCCAGGAAGGAAAATTCACTTGCTCAAATCAAGTAAAATTCTGACCTGACCAGCTGTCAAATCTAAAATACTCCTTCCAGAAAGGCAGAGCTATCATAGGACTTCCTTCAGTCCAGCTAGTAGGCTCACAGATGCCTATGCCTGGATCTATGCTTGGTGATTTAGCAAAAGTCACAAACGAACGAAAACCAAAAATATAATGAATTTCTGATATTCCAATGGCTTTTTATGTTTCAGCAGGAAATAAAAATCTTGATAACATGGATCCAAACTGACTCAAGTCTAATTATTTCCTATTGAGACCCAAATGAAGATGACATTTTCTACCTCCCTTTTTGCCAACTCATGTTTGAGTTCAGCATGGAGTCATCGTCTTGGGACAGACCACTAATAGTCATTCAATATTCGTCGTCACCCCTTCACTATCATTGTAATAGAGTATGGGAGTTTCAGCTAGGTACATGGCCACCCAGAATAAGTACTACGGTTCCCTGTTGGTCATATGACTAACTGCTAACCAATAGGATGGAAGCAAAGTGACACATATCTGCAGCTTCATCCAGATTCTCATGTGACTGTCAGTAGTGTTCCCAACTCTGACAACTTAAATTCAACAATACCAGTAGGGATGTTTCACTCTATGATAACTGGCTTAGTAACCTAGCTACGTAGCACTGAGCCTAGTCCTTCATCCCTCCCAGAATTCAGTGACGCCCTTTTGTAAGCTCCTTTCCTCCTTAAATTAGCTAAAGCTGGTTTACGTTGCTTGTATCTGAGAGCACTGACTGAGACTCAGATACTATTCTAAGGTCTATGTATGAATATGTACATGTAGTCCCTTCCCTGCCAAATACTCAAGGTTCAAGTATTAGGTTTTTTTTCTTCTTTAGCCCTTCCTCCCCATGTAGAATCCACCTATGAGATTAAAGTAATGAGTTATTTATTAGACAATTATACACCTAAGCAACTTATACATCTTAGGAACCCTCCGGGTAGCAAATCTTGGCTTATAACACATTTATTACACTGGTACTGCCACTGTTTAAAACCTTTAAAAATTGTTTGAGAATATCTTGTGCCTGGCACATAATTTTTTTATGGAAATTTAAAATCTAAATGTTAGAAGATGAAAAATTACCTCCTTCTCAATCTATTTCATTGGCTTCCTAGTTTTCCTCCCTAGAATTAATGTGCTTCTTGTTCCTTTAAATCCTTCTATAGACAGTATAGGGGTGGGGGTGGGTGGGGTGTAAATTATGTAACTTTTTTTTTTTTTTTTAGTAGTGGTACACTCTTATGTACCTAGTTATTTTTCGTAATATATACCTCTGGCCCATTCTTACTAATGACAGAATAGTGTTCTCATTTACTGATGCTCCGTAATTACTTAACCTGTCTCATATTGTTGGATATTTATGTTTTCTCTAATCTTTTCCTGTTGCAGTAAATATTCTGTGCAAGATGTCTTCCATACTCTCAAGAATGTAGCTGTCGGATAAATTCCAAGAAGTGTATCCACTTGATAAAAGGGTAAACTCATTGATTATTAATAAATATTTCTAAGTTACTCTAAAAAGAGACAGTGTCAAGTATACTTTTTTAAATTGGGACAGGGTCTCACTCTGTTGCCTACACTGTGATGCAGTGGTGCAACCTCGACCTCCCCAGCTCAATGGTTCCACCTGCCATGCACCACTACACCCAGCTAATTTTTGTAACTTTTTGGAGACACAGGGTTTTGCCGTGTTGCCAAGGCTAGTCTCGAACTCCTAGGCTCAAGCAATCCACCCATTTCTGCCTCCCAAAGTGCCTCCCAAAGTGCTGAGACTACAGGCCAGAGTCACTGTGCCCAGCAAGTTATATTCTTAAGCAATGCATGAGAGCGTTTGGGCTCTCCCCCTCTTCCATTCCTTTTTTAAACTGTCTTTGGTGATAGCACATTTTTACCTTTTGGTAATAGGTTTAACTTCTGAAAACTGCCCCAAGTTATTAAAACCAAGTCTAATGAATAAAAGTATGATCTTCCCAGGTAACAACATTCTCAGTACAAGATGAACTGTGACTGTAAAGTAATTAGATGAGTTTTCTGTCTGTTTGATTTGTAAAATCATTGTGAGATAAACTCCAAAAAAGGTCCAAACATATTTTGAGCCACAGTACTATGACTCAAGTGTGCGCTGGCTCCCAAAGGGATTCTCTTAAAGGAGATGACACTTAGTCAAAGACAAAAGAACTGGTCCACATAAGAAATAATTCTAATTGCCTCACAGTCAGACTACATGTGAGATGTAAAAATCAAATTATGAGACTTTTTGGTATCTGATTTATGCAAATCAACATCATTACCCTATAGCCAGTTTTTTTTATCTTTTGTCCTTGTGAATCCTTGCAACTTCCTTGGGTTGAAGATAGCAGTGTATTTCTTCTCTGCTGAACATAAGACTTCCAGGCAATCTCAGTGCCTTTACTTACAATGTCACAGAACACAGCATGCCACCTGGGAAGTTCTGGAAGTTATCAGTTTACTTTTCTATTGACCTAAGAAAATCCTTAGTTTCTATGATGTGTCTCCAAAGGTCTTTGGTAGAAAGATGAACATAATCTGAAAACCATGCCTATTCTAATGGAATTATGATTAAAATTGCTCCAAACAGAGGGTGAATGGTAAGTGTAACTTAAGCAGATATACAACTAATAGTGTTCTAGCAATGTTTAAGAACGAACTCTCAGGGTTGGGGGAGAAATTCACCCTTTGTAACATTTGCCAGTTTCCATAGTATAAATGCTCCTGCCATGGCTGATTTCAAAACTAACCCATGGCATCAACTGGCTCACAAAATGCCTGAAAATTAAATAGGATCACATGAGTTTGTATGAGCAGACTCTAGCACATCATTGCACGGCAACTGTATTACCATCTAAAGATGTTACAGCATGAAGTTTTTACCTGAAGGAAAAAACTCAAACTCTTTTGGGCTTCAGAATACTACACCTCTGACTTTTGTACTACTGTGGATTATTGTGTTCTAATTTCATATATTTCTGAACTCAAACTTTGCTTTAAGCTTCATTATCCTCAATGTACTGTGCATCAAAGTATGTAACTTCAATTTTCATAGAAATATATTTTTTACCTAGGTTGCTATGTGAGCCTATTAATATTCGCTCATTCAATACTTCCTTTCTAACTTTTTCTCTATCTCATAAATATGAAATGGAAAGAGATCAGGAAGCATGTATAAGATCATTTTTCTATATTTACATGATGAAAAAGTTACCAGTAATGTGAACAAAGGAGTCAAAAGGGAATTCAATACGTAGCAATTCAGGACATCTTGACAGATAGGACATTTTGCAGAGAATCTGCATAAATAGCTGTTGAAAAAGCACACCGATCTTAAAAAAAATGATGATTTTTTCAAACATAAAAGTGTTTAAAAATGATTTAACATGCTCATCAACTCCGTCTGTACATGTGTAAATGTACATGCAAGGTGTGAGTATCAAGAAATAAGACTCTGTGGACTTTGATAATAGACTTCAAAGTAATCAAATCAAAAGAATGCACATGTTCAGTCATGCTTCCACTGCCTGAAACATTTCGGGGACTGTCTTCGCAGCAGTGTATAAATTACTCAGGAAAATTTATTTCATCCATTCCTTTATAATCACACCTTATTCCAGTGGAAAATTAGAACTATTTAACACGATGATCTCCTTTATTCATCAGGCTTAACTCCAAGTGACTTTCAGATATTTCCAAAGATCAAATCTGCCCTCAAAGGTTAAAGATTTGTCAATGTTCAAACAGATTCACAAAAAAGAAGTGTCAAACTGCTTTGAAAAAACAGAAATATAAATACAAATAAATTTTTAAAATGTTTTGAGCAATCACTGCTTCACTAAAGTAAGCATGGAGACTTCCAAGGTGATGATTTAGAATGACACAAGCACTATTTGGATGTATATACTCTGGCACACTTGTTTCAGAATCTCATTACATTGCAGGAAGTCATGTCACATAGTGGTCAAAAGCACATATCCAAGAGTCACTAGTAGGTTCAAATTCTGTTTCCGACTCACGCCTGTAATCCCAGCACTTTGGAAGGCTCAGACAGGCAGGCCACCTGAGGTCAGGAGTTCGAGACCAGCATGGCCAACATGGTGAAACCCCGTCTCTACTAAAAATACAAAAATTAGCTGGGTGTGGTGGTGCACGCCTGTAATCCAAGCTACTTGGGAAGCTGAGGCAGGAGAATTGCCAGAACCCAGGAGGCAAAGGTTGCAGTGAGCCAAGATCATGCCACTGCACTCCAGCCTGGGCAACAAAGCAAGACTCTGTCTCAAAAACAAATAAATTCCATTTCCAATATTTCCCACCCACATAACCTTGAGTAAGTTATTTATTCTCTCCGTGTCCCAGTTTCTTCACCATAATAAAAACAGTAATGCTTTCCCCATGGTGTTGTTTTGAGGTTGAAATATGGAAAATATACTTCAAATATGTAGTTATATCCCTACAATGTGATAATTATTTAAATGTAACTATGGTGTTTTTTTTTCTCTTTATCAGTCACATCTCACAAAGCTCTGCATGTTCTTTTTTTATATGACATTCTTTCTTCGTCCATCTCATCTATTAGAAATCAAAAGCTGCTACTATACTTTTACTTGAGAGGGTTAAGCTGGGTATGCTTGAGTCTCCACCTCAAGCTGGAAAGTAGAGATACTACAGTCATAATAATTACTAACCTATAACACAGAAGTAGAGAAAAGTAACACCTAGGCAGTAAAACCATATTCCATGACTCAGATGGAGGAATAATGGAATGGAATCAATTCTCATTTTAGTTGAAGACACAGTAGTGGCATTCACTGAACAGAAGTTTCACGCAGAAAATATAAGCAGTCTCCATATTCTTAACCTCTGCATGTTTGTATAGTATCATGAATGCCAATCTCTTGTCCCTGTTCACATAACATTATGAGCCCTGTTGGCCACTCCATGGCCCCACACCTTATCTCAAATGATGAAGAAAGCCCTCCAAGAGTCGTAACATAGGAAAGAGGAGGAATATGTCCTGGCCAGGAACTCCCCAGGAACAAACTCTTGGTCTGGTGCACCAACAGGAAGGTTGCATCTGAAAAGAACTGTGTTATTCTCCAAGACACCCCAGAGACAAGGCTGGAGAAAAACAACTCAAAGAAGCAAGGAGAGACTGTCAGCTCTCCTCGTCTTACTTTAAAGCTAGATTGTCCCTCCTTCTTTAATGTAGCCTCATTAAGGGCCCCTTAATATTGCCCAAAGTGCTACGCAAACCCCAGACTTATCAGGAATAGTCCCTTCCCACTAGGAAATATTTCTAGACATTAACTTCTGGGAAATGATAAAGCACATACATTGCAAATATAAAGGGTTATATAAATACTTAACAATCGAAGCATTTCTAGTACTCTGCCCACAAAAAGCCATTACCTCTGTCTTTATGACACAAGGTTTAATGTCACTGAATCTTGCTCAAGTGTAATATTCACTTGAACACTGAGGTCCAATTTTATAGTGGTAATTTTTTATTCTAAATCACAGTCACAACCCAATCCAATTCAAGTATTCTGATACCACATCTTCCATGAAGTAGCTCATCTTCAGTCTTAGCTACTTTCCAGCTCACTGCCTCTCTACATCCCCAAGAGCCTGGCCTGATGCTCAATTCATAGAACATATTTAATAAATTATGCGGAGATGGATGAACACTTCAAAGTTATAATTTGTGTCTCCTTATGGGAGGTGCACTAAACAAGAGAAATAACAGTGATAACTGCCATCTGTGGCAGTGCTTTTAGTGTATTATCTCTAACCCTCACCACCACCTCACAAGGCAGGTAGGATTGCTATCCACTTTACATACAAGAAGCTGAGACTTAGAGCCAGTGAGTAACTATCTTGCCCATTAACTCACAATTATTAAATGGCAGAGCCTGAATGTAAACCCAGTCTGTTGGTCTCTATAATCAGAACTCTTAACCTCTTTGGTAAACTGCCTCTAATCAGAGCACTTAACCATTTTAGTACATTGCCTCTAAAACCCTGCCATAACTTGGGAAGTTCTCTCCAAGAGATCCCTCACACACCATGTAACAGCCACCAATGTCCTCATGCCCCGCCATGGGTCCCAACGATGCTGTGTTTACTTGTTGCCAAGAATAGTACCGCAGCTTCCAATACTACCCAATCATCACATCCTCCTCTTCTGCCTCTTCATTTCCAGGGGTAAGTAGGTGCAGCCCAGTGCTGTGCCTTCAGCCTTCCTATCCACCCTGGCTTCCCTTGGACTCAAAAAGGAAAACCAGGTGAGAAACCCTTCATTTCCCCTCATTATATTCCCTAAGTGCTGTACGATAGCACCCCAAACAGTAAGCTGTGAAGTCAACACCCTGCTGTACTCAGAATTGCTCCCCTTCCTTACGCCAAACTTGCTCTCCCCAAAAACTCATTTGTCTCCTGGAAAATTTGAGAATCTAGAGTGGAGTCATGCTCATAGGGATGTAGGTTCTAAAATCTTTGAGCAAAATAAAATACACTTACCTTTAAAAATCATATATATGTAAATATATAAATTAAATATGCACTACATGATACGTGTAAATAAAATTTTCCCTAAGGTCAACCACAATATACAGTGTTTATGATCTTGTGTGTTCAAGTTTATAGTCAGAATTCTTGCCCAGATTTAATTTTGAGAATTACTAAGTTAGAAGGAGAGTCTAGATGCAGATGCCTACACATTCCAATCATTCTGCTTATCAGGCTGGAAAATATGTTTTGGCAGCTTGCAGGATTTAAGGCATTCTTTTTTAATGCATAATGCCTTTATGGCATGTTAAAAGATGAGTTTGCTGTTGTGACATTTCACTCTAGGGTAGGTTCTGAAGTCAGAGAGTAGGCTGAGTCCTTGAATAGTGGCAATGGCAGCCAATTACCTGCCCAGACAGAACAAATAAATTCAAGGATAAACAGAGCTTGAGTTTTCACATTGAGATCTCTGTTCTAGTAGGAAGGAAAGATGAGAAAGCAACTCATCTCCAGCTACCTGCCTCTTTCATGGCCATGTCCGTTTCTTTTCTCCTCTTATTGTCTTCGTTTCTTTCTACATACATCTTTCTTATATGATCATTTCTTAGACACCTTTACAAAGTGCTTAGTATTGGGCTCTGTTATTATCAAATCTCCACATTTCCCTAGACATGTTCTTTTCCTTGGAGGTTTCTTGTTTGTTTCCTTCTCAATTTACTCATGATGAGTCAGAACTGTAAAGGAGAAACATCACACGCTAATCCTTTGATGATTTGCTCTTTTTCAGAGTCACTTCTCCTAGCTCTTCTTATTGACCGAAGTTGTAAATGTTGCAGAGGCACTGTCTGGTTGAGCCCTGAATTGCATATTGTAAACAGAAAAGAAGGTGGCCCAGCACAGCCAAAGAAGCTGGGAAGATCATCTTCTGCATGTACCTCTCGGCTTCCAGATGTCCCAAGACCATCACATGAGTCTATCATTCACTGCGCATCTACTCTTAAGACACTTTTCAACCTATTGCTTTCATTTTGAGTGATTTTCAAACATTTTAAGAAATGCTCACAATAGGCATCTTCTAAGAAATATCATGTTTAGAGGTATACAAAAGGAGACCAACTTAAACTGGCAAAGAGCCAACACAACAATAGAGCAAGAGTCTCCTAAAGATGAGGAGGGAAGCCAGAAACTTTTAGCCTGGAAGTTAACTTCATCAGGAAGTCAAAGTCTTGAAAAAGGAAAAGCTGTAAAGCTTTGATTAAAATTCCCATTGCTAGTTATATTTATATGCCCATTCAGGTGCTCATAAAGGAAGGGCATTTTATTAAGAACACTGTAGATCACTTTGAATACATTTCCCTGTACTTTTCTTTGCTCCTTCCTCCATCTTTCTATAATGATATAAATTAAAGGGCAGAGGCATCAGGTGATGATGATAGATTTTCTCGGCTATTTGGCTTATGCCACAACAAACCTTAATATTATTTTAGTGATTTGAGTTATTTGATCTAGAAGGATCAGCCTGTTCAATACATGCAGTAGTACTGTTGAGGAATTAGCTTGCTTAGCCTGGGGCAATCAATAGATTGACAAACTAGGCTTTTTTAAGTCCAAGGCCAGTTTTATAGGAATATTAAGCTTGTGGTGTTCCTACAACAAAGGAACCTGAAGCCTGCACGAAAGGTTTCACAGCTGAAAGCATTCGCAGGGCACATTTATATCTTTAAAGAGGTTCTCATATACACAGAACCAGCCAAAGGTGTGGGGTCTGGGGGGCTAATAGATACAGCCATTCATCTGAAATAACTATGGATAATTTTAAAATACGCAAACAAAGCCTTGAACATCTGAGGGAAAAATAGGTATTTTGTGTGAATAATCCTGTGGCTGTTTTAACTTCAAACAATGCTCCTATAGCTATTTTGAAAACATTACGTGAGAAGCAAAATAAGCAGTGAGTAAAAGATGAAAAGCTGTGATCATGGGAAGAAGTGATATTCATGCCTTTTCTCCAGATCTCACAGGGAGCTCTCATGACCCAACCATATCCCCTGTGTCCAAAGGTGGAAAAGTATTTTAAAGTTCATAGGCAGCTTGCCCTAAGACAGGACAGAAACTCCTGACAAGTCATGTTATTATGCCAGTCTGTCTGGCAGCAGATGGATTGAAAGGGAAGTGTCAGAGGAAAAAACGTCTGGGATGCAGATTTTCAGGGGCTTCTGCCTTCTCAGAGGGATGCTGCCATTAGCCTCATGGTCACCAGGAACTGTTCAACACATTTCCCCCACAGCAATCTAATAGAGAACATCAGTCTTCCAGGCATTACAGGCTACAGGGGGCTTTGCTTTGGGAAAAATGGACCGTTTTCTCCAAGGAAAAAGAAAAATTTCCTCTAGTGGACTCCTTCACTATTATATGGACTTGCCCATTACAGAGATGTTTATTGCTTTTTTCCTCGCCTAGGTTTTTTTAAATATACCCTATTGAAAAGACAAAACCTCATGCAGTGAATTTTGATTAGAAGCTCATATCATCACTCTCCTAATACCAGGCTGGTGTTCAAAGGGTACTGTTATAGAGGTCTGTAATTCCTAGCCAGAGAGCTGTAATATTTCAAACAAAGGATATGATACATTACAAAATAGCCAAGAAATTTATTCGATTAAAAAAGACAGTGTGAGCTATTTCCCTCTAGCACATATTAATAGCCCCCCGACTGATCCCTGTGGTATCCATAAAGGGTGAAATCGAGCTTTCCCCAGAAATCCACTGCAATGCCAATGCTAGAGAAAGGCACTGGAGAAGGAAAATCAGCACCAGGGAGGAGCACACACGGTGATAATGAGGAACATTGATTACACTCCAAATCAATGCAAGATGCTGACAGGGCTCTGCGGTGGGAAAAGCTGGCAACCAAATTGCGTCTCCTGAGCCCTGCCCATCAGTAGGTGTTACTATTCATACATGCAGATCAACAGGCACTAAGCAGAGATTAAAAGTGAGAGGGAGGCGGAAGATGGCAGGAAGAAAAAGACTTCAGCTCAGGCTTTGGATCAGAGTGGCAGGCGTTATCATAAACATAAAAACTCAAATTCTCTCCATTCCAGTTCACAGGTGCTTTGCTTTTAAAAAAAGAAAGATAAAGGTAAACCATACATTTCTCAAAAAACTGCCTAAATTTTGTTTTATCATTGAACAGCTGTTCTTTCAAGCTCTGGTTAAGCCCCGTAAATCTTTCTTGATTAGTCTAACTATGCAGTGGGGGCATCTACTTAAAATCTAATGCCAACTTTGAATTTAGGTTAGCAGTACCCACACACAACATTACTCATTCTGTTCCATGGATCTTATCCCAGAAGTGCTGGGGAACATGTCTGAGGGTAAATAAATTTAAGGGTATACGTAATATGTGAAATCATTACTCAGATGTTCTGATGATATGTAGGAAAGACAATTCCATAAGTAGACTCCTACTGACATGGTCCCATGATGAAGTTTGTGCTTTCTCTTCCTGGATGCTTTCCCTGAGATATTAAAATTCTGACTTTTCCTTATGATTATGCACATACGGCATCACTGTGGACTGACTTTTTAGCTAATGGGGACAACAATGAAGCTCTACACCAATTTCAAAAGGGGAATCCTTTACCCAGGGAAAGTCAATGAGTGCCTAGAAACAGGGCATGGGCATTAACACTCCAGAAATCAGTGCAAACACCAGTATGAAAACATGTAATCACCAGCCTGCATTAACTGAAGGGCTGTTACAGTCCCCAGCCCTGAAGCTCAAATAGAAATGTGTCAATTGGCCAGAAGATTTGCACGACCCTGACAAAGCCAAGCCTGCTTTTCCCCTGGAATGAAAATAGGCCCCAATGAGATCCAGGTTAGATGCAAAGTCAGCATCTCTCCCTTTCATTTGGAGAAAAGCATCTCTTCATTCAAATTGTGTCAATTAGAGCTATTTTATTTAAAAAAATCTTTGCCAGATATGAAGTTTTCAGAATGGTAATAGCCCTGTACATTTACATGATGTCTTCACACACTGATTCATTTCATTTCATCCCACCATCTAGAAACTCTCCCATTGCCATGACTGATGCACTACTATAAAAACTGTCTATACTAATTGCAATCTTCTGCTTAGTTTTGAAATGTGCTAATTATTTTTGCAAAAGATATTAAAGTGTCCTAAATGCTCTCAGATCTCTCTTTAGAGCTGAGAAAACAGAGTCCTAAATAGCTTACATAAAGCCCTCATGTTCCCAAAGTTCAGAATTAGTCTTTGATCAAAAACAGATTTGGCATTTTAGAAAAAAATAAATGAACTTTCCAAATTGAAAGAACCGCCACTTCACAGAGGAAGTAAAATAGGGTTTTACTGGGTTGGACCAGCATGGCAGACTAGAAGTAGCTCATGTGCACTGCTCTCAGAGAGGAAAGAAAGGGGCTAGTGAACACTGACCTTGAAGGCCAGTCATCTGAGAATTCACATCAGGATCCAGAGAGGCATCACGGGGACACAGAACAGTGAGGAGCGAAACTGGGCATCAGCCTGTCTGAGCTCAGTGCAGAGCCAGGAGAACCTCTCCAACATGGGAAAGTATAAGTGAGTGAAAGCCTTTTGGGGGATTCACACTCTTCCAAGAAACCACTGCAAGGCTAGGAATGATAGGATCCCCCAGTCCCCCCCCAACCCCCTCCGTTCTTCTAGATGAGGCAGAAGGCCACCTGGACATTTAGGGTGGGCAACTCGGGAGTCCAAGGGTATCTATACCAGTCTTGGGCCCCAGAGCAACCAGCACTGGTGCCATAGCCCCAGTAGAGGCTGCAGTTGTGGTGCCTGAAAGCAGTAGGAATGCTCCACCTCCCTTCGCCAGACAGGTCTTAGCATCAGCTTCCAGCCCAGCAGTCCCACTTCTGTATGAACTCAGCCAGTAGGTGCAGACTCCTGTTGTCCCAGGAAGTACCTGGACAGCAGAGTGGGAGACCCTACCCACCCCAACCACTGGTAGCCAGGTGGGCATTGCTTGCTAGAGCTTCCAGCACAGTAGTTCCACTTCTGTGTGAACTCAGCCAGAGGGCACAGCCTCCTGTTGTCCCGACAGGCAGAATGGGTGACCTCACCCATCCCTGCCATTGTTAGCCAGGCTTGCAATGCCTGCTAGAGCTTCTGACCCAGCAGTCCCACTTCTGTGTGAACTCAGCCAGCAGCTGCAGCCTACTATTGCCCCAGGAAGCACCCAGAGAGCAGAGTAGATGACCTACTCAACCCCACCACTGGTGACCAGACAGACAATGCCTGTTAGAGCTTCCAGCCCAGGGATCTCACTTCTGTCTGAATGGAGCCAACAAGTGCAGCCTCCTGTTGCCCCAAGAAACACCTGTACAGTCAAGTGGGCAACTCCACGCACCCCTGCCTCTCATAGCCAGATGAGCCATGGCTGCTAGAGCTTCCACCCCAGCAGTAGACCACCACCTTGTCCCTTCCTAAAACAACATCTGCCTGAACTCTGGAGGCAGATGCGACCCTGTGTTCCCCTGAAAAGCAAATTAGGGCCAACCCAGCAGAGATATGGCCTGTCTGCCAATTGTAGCCCCTGCCTGAGGGAGTTTCCTCTACCAGAACACCTAATAAAAGAAACACAGGCACAGAGACAGTAATCAGAGAGGATCCTCAAAGACCCCAGAGTGGATCTGAATGCAAGCCAGTTGACTGAACCCATCTTATATTACAATCAAACTTCCAAGAACAACTAACAAGATAAGAGGAAAATAAACCCATCCAAAGGCGAGCAGCTTCAGAGACTGAAGGAATATTAGCCAACAGAGATGATGAAGAACCAGCATAAGATCCCTGGCAACTGAAAAAGCCAGAGTATATTATTATCTCCAAATGAGCGCACTAGTTTCCCAGCAATGGTTCTTAACCAGACTGAAATGGATGAAATGACAGAAATAAAATTCAGAATATGGATAGGAATAAAGATCATCAAGATCCAGGAGAAGTTAAAACCTAATCCACGGAATCCAAGGAATACAATGAAACAATACAGTAGATATCTTTTGACAAAATGGGTATTTTAAGAAAAACCCAAACTGAATTGAAAGAGCTAAAAAATTCACTTCAAAAACTTCAGAATACAATCACAAATATTAATAGCAGAACCAACCAAGCTGGAAGAAAAAAATCTCAAAGCTAAAAGACTCGTTTTCTGAAATAACTAACATAAAAATAAAGAAAAAAGCAATAAAGAAAAATCAACAAAAGCTTTGAGAACTATGGGATTGTGTAAAGAAACCAAATCTGTGACTCACTGGTGTCCCTGAAAGAAAAAAAAAAAAGAAAGCAACTTGTAAAACATATGTGATATCCTCCATGAAAATTTCCCCAGCCTCACTAGAGAGGCCACCATTCAAAAATCAGAAAATGCAAAGAACCCCTCCAAGATACTATACAAAATGATTACCAGTAAGACACATAGTCATCAGATTCTCTAAGGTCAAAATTAAAGAAAACATGTTAAAGGCAGCCAGAGAGAAGGCGCATGTCACCTACAAAAGGAACCTCATCAGGCTAACAGTGAACCTTTCCACAGAAACTCTACCAGCCAGAAAAGACTGGAGGCCTATATTCAGCATTCCTAAATAAACTCCAACCAAGAATTTTATATCAAGCCAAATAGCTTCATAATCAAAAAAGAAATAGTATCCTTTTCAGACAATCAAATGTTAAGCAAATTTGTTACCAGCAGACCTGCCTTACAAGAGGTCCTTAAGGGAGCGCTACATATGGAAGGAAAGACTGTTAATGGCCACCACAAAAACACACGAGTACATAGACAACTGACACTACCAAGCAACCACACAATCAAGTCTGCATCATAACCAGACAGCAACGCAATGATAGAATCAAACCTTCACAGATGAATAATTACTTTGAATATAAACAGGCTAAATGCACCAATTAAAAGGCACAGAGGGAAACATTGGATCAAGATGAAAGCCTCAACTGTATGCTGTCTACAAGACATGCAATTTCACATGCAATGACACCAATAGGCTCAAATTAAAGGAATGTAGAAAAATCTACTAAGCAAATGGAAAACAGAAAATAATGCGAAAGCTGCTAATCTAATTTCAAACAAACAGACTTCAAACCAACAAAAAAAATCAAAAAAGACAAAGGACATTACATAATGGTAAAGGGCTCAATTCAACGAGAAGACCTAACTATTCTAAACATATATGCACCCAACACAGGAGCACCCAGATTCATAGAACAAGTTCTTAGAGACCTATGAAGATTTTAGATAACCACGCAATAATAGTGGGAGACTTCAACACCCCCATTGACAGTATTAGGCAGAACAACAAGGCATAAAACTAACAAAGATATCTGAGACCTAAACTCAACATTCGACCAAATGTGCCTAAGCAGACATCCACCGACCACTCCACCCAAACACAAAAGAATATACACATTCTTCTCATCTTCCCAAGGCACTTATTCTAAATTGACAACACAATCTGCTATAAAACAATACTCAGAAAATTCAAAAAGACCAAAATCATACCAAATACACTGTCAGACCACAGCACAATAATATAGAAATAGAAATTAATGCTAAGAAAATTACTAAAAACATGGAAGCTAAATAATCAGCCATGAATGACTTCTGGGCAAACAATAAAATTAAGGCAGAAATCAAGAAATTCTTTGAAATCAATGAGAACAAAGATACAACATACCAGAATTGCTTGGACACAGATAAAGCAGTGTTAGGAGGAAAATTTATAGTGCCAAACACCCAAATTGAAAAGTTAGAAAGATCTTAAACAACCTAATATCACAACAAGAGGAAGTAGAGAAACAAGAGCAAACCAGCCACAAAGCTAGCAGAATACAAGAAATAACCAAAATCAGAGCTGAAATGAAGGAAACTGAGATTTTTAAAAAATGCAACATCAGTGAATTCAGGACTTTGTTCTTTTAAAGAATAAGACTGATGGACTGCTAAACTATTAAAAAAAAAAAAAAAAAGAAAATCCAAGTAAACACAATCATAAATGAAAAAGTGGACATTACCACCAACCCCACAGAAACTCAAAAAAACTCTCAGAAACTACAGTAAACACCTCTATGCACACAAGCAAACCTAGAAGGAATGGATAAACTCCTGGAAACACAACTTACCGAGATTGAGCCAGGAAGGAACTGAATCCTTCAAGAGACAAATTCTAATTTAAATCGGTAATAAAACACCTACCGACAAGAAAACACCCAGGACTAGATGAATTGACAGCCAAATTCTACCAGATAAATAAAGAAGAGTTGGAAGCATTCCTACTAAAACTATTCCCAAAAAAATTAAGGAGGAGGGACTCCTCTCTAACTCATTCTATGAGGCCAGCATCATTCTGACACCAAAACCTGTCAAAGACACAGACACAACAAACAAAGAAAACTTTAGGTCAATGTCCTTGATTAACATAGACACAAATATCTTCAACAAAATATTAGCAAACCAAATTTAGCACCCAATCAAAAAGCAAATCCACCATGATTAAGTAGGCCTTATCCCTGAAATGCAAGGTTGATTTAACATAGTCAAATCAATAAACGTGATTTACCACATAAAGAGAACTAGAAACAAAAACCATGTGGTTACCTCAATAGATGAAGGAAAGGCTTTTGATAAAACTCAACATCTCTTCATGTTAAAAACCCTAACAAAGTAGGCATTGAAGGAACATACTTCAAAATAATAAGACCTATCTGTGACAAACCCACAGCCAACATCATACTCAGTGGGCAAAAGCTAGAAGCATACCCCTTGAGAACTAGAACAAGATAAGGATGCTCATTCTCACCCCTCCTATTCAACACAGTATTGGAAGTCCTAGCCAGAAAAATCAGGCAAGACAAACAAAGAAAAGACATCCAAGGCTCAGCGTGGTGGCTCACACTTATAAGCCCAACACTTTGGGAGGCTGAGGTGGGCATACTGCCTGAGGACAGGAGTTTGAGACCAGCCTGGCCACCAGCTTGGTAGACAATCCTGTCTCTACCAAAAAAAAAAAAAAAAATACAAAAATCAGCCGGGCATGGTGGCAGGTGCTTGTAATCCAAGATACTCAGGAATCTGAGGCAAGATAATCGCTTCAACCTAGAGGCAGAGGTTGCAGTGAGCTGAGGTCACCTCACTGCACTTCAGCCTTGACAACAGAGTGAGATTTTGTCTCAAAACAAAATTTTAAAAAGGCATCTAAATAGGAAGAAAGGAAGTAAAACCATCTGTGTTTGCAGACAATATGATTCTATACCTAGAAACCCCATCGTCTCTGCCCAAAAACTTCTAGATCTGATAAACAACTTTAGCAAAGTTCTAGGATTAAAAAAAAAAAAATCAATGTATAAAAATGAGTAGCATTTCTATACGTCAACATCCAAGCTGACAACTAAATCCAGAACACAATCCCATTCACAATAGTCACAAAACGAAAAAATTCCTAGATATACAGCTAACTGAAAACATTCCTAAAAATACCACTAACTGAAAAGGTGAAAAACCTCCACAATGAAACTATAAAATACTGCTCAAACAAATCAGAGATGACACAAACAAATGGGAAGACATTTCATGCTCACAGATAAGAAGAATCAATATTGTTAATGTGACCATACTGTCCAAAGCTATTTACAGATTTAAGGCAATCCTTAGCAAACTTCCAATGATATTCTTCATAGAATTAGAAAAAACTATTTTAAAATTCATATGAAACCAAAACAGAACTAGAATAGCCAAGGCAGTCCTAAGCAAAAAGAACAAAGCTGGAGGTATCACATTAGCTGACTTCAGACTATACTACAAGTCTACAATAACCAAAACAGCATGGCACCAGTACAAAAACAGACACAAAGACCATAGGACAAAATAGCCCAGAAATAATGTCAAACACCTACAACCATCTGATCTTCAGCAAAGTTAATAAAAACAATGCAAACCAAAACCACAATTAGATGCCATCTCATATCAGTAAGAATGACAATTATTAAAATGTCAAAAAATAACAGATGCTGACAAGGTTGCAAAAAACAGGGAACACTTACACACTGCTGGTGAGAATGCAAATTAGTTAAGCCTTTGTAGAAAGCAGTGTGGTGATGTCTCTAAGAACTCAGACCCAGAAATTCCACTTTTTAGTATACACCCCGAATAATATAAATCATTCTACCATAAAGACATATGCACATATATGTTCACTACAGCACAATTCACAATAGGAAAGGCATGTGATCAACCTAAATGCCCATCAAAAGTACACTGGATAAAGAAAATGTGGCAGATATACACCATGGACTATTATGCAGCCATAAAAAAGAATGAGATGACGTCCTTTGCAGCAACGTGAATGGAGCAGGAGACCATTAGCCTAAGTGAACTGACATACAAACAAAAAACAAACACCACATTTTCTCACTTACAAATGGGAACTAAATATTGAGTACACATAGACATAAAGGAACAACAGACACTGGGTCCTACTTGAGGGTAGAGAGGAGGAGGAGGAAGATCAAAAAACTACCTACTGGAGCTGGATGTGGTGGCTGACACCTGTAATCCCAGCACTTTCAGAAGCCAAGGTAGGCAGATCACTTGAGGTCAGGAGTTCAAGACCAGCCTGGCCAACACGGTGAAACCCTGTTTCTACTAAAAATACAAAAATTAGCCAGGCATGGTGGCACACACCTGTAATCCCTGCTACCCAGGAGCCTCAGGAGGGAGAATTACTTGAACCCAAGAGGCAGAGGTTGCAGTAAGCCAAGATCACGCCACTGCACTCCAGCTTTGGCGACAGAGCAAGACTCCATCTCAAAACAAAAAACAAAAACTACCTGTTGGGTACTATGCTTAGTACCTGAGTGATGAAAAAAATCTGTACACCCAGCCCCTATAATGAACCCACACAGGCCCCTGAATCTAAACATTAAAAACTTATAGCCGGTATTAAAACATCTGTAGCTATTTTGCATTCTTGTATCAGTGAGAATATTGTTGCTGTCATTTAATTTTTAAAACCGTGAGCTTTATAAATTTATAGATTTTCTCAATTTTAGTAATTTTATTGTATCTTAAAAATACAGTCTTTTCCCTAAAAAAAAAGAAATACAGTCTTTCTCTCAGTCAACCTCACATTCTGTATTTCCAATCACATTTGTATCTTAACATCAGATGACTAGGTCTTGTGTTCTATGGTAAAAACAGAAATTTTCTTTAAAAAAAGAAGGTTTTAAATAAGTCAAGAGCAAGAATGATTTAAATTACAATGCAAAAAGGGAGCAAATAAAGAGGCCAAAGCTGGGAAGGTACTCACGCATCCTTACACATTAAATGCAGTACCTCAAACTTGTCTCTTCTACTCAATTCAAAATAAATTCGTCATATAGAGTCTCATCAATATCTGATTTAGATGATATTTAGATGAAACTTGGAACTTCAGATTTTTTAGCTAATGCTGGAATGAACTAAAACTTTTAGGATTACTGTAATAAAATTAATGTATCTTTCCTGTAAGAAAGACATGAATTCTGGGGGTCCAAGGGAAGAATGCTATGATCTGAATATGTATGTCTTCAAAAATTCCTAGGTTGAAATACCAACCCCCAAGGTGATGGCTTTAGGAGGAAAGAGCCCTCATAACTGGGATTTTTGCCTTTATAAAAGAGGCCCTAGGAAGCAAGCTTGCCCCTTCTACCACCTAAAGACCCATCTAGAAGACACCATCTGTGAACCAGAAAGTGGGTCCTCACCAGACACTGCATCTGCTGGCACACTCATTTTGCACTTCCAGCCTCCAAAACTGTGAGAAAGAAAGAAACCTGTTTATAAGCCACCCCGTTTATGGTATTTTGTAATAGCAGTCTGAATAAACTAAGATGACCCTCATCCAAAGTTTGAAGGGTGAATCCTTCTCACACTTAACATCAGAAAGCTGTTTTCACTTCTCATTTGTTTCCATAAAAACATAAGCTTCTGTTCTCTGACAGTGACAATTTTCCTGGATTGATGTCAGAGATATTTTCATCCTTAGATGAAAGTTGCTCTAGTGAGAAATTTATTTTTAATGTGTTCCTTTGGCACAAAGATCATTACGGTTGTTTTCAAATATGTCCACATGTCTTCTGATACTCCTCTCTTTGACAGAGCTTAATTCTCCTCCACTTGAGTGTGGTCTGTACTTAGTGACTCTCTTCTAAATAAACTGTGGAAGAAATGACAGAGCATGATCTCCAATGGTCCATAATAAAATACACTATTTTCCATCTTGCTCTTTCTCTCGAATCACTCCCTCTTGGAAACCAGCTGTCATGTCGTGAGGACACTCAACAGCCCTAGGGATAGAGTCTATGCAGCAAGGAACCAAAGTCTATCCGAAGTCTCCTCCCAACAACTTGCACAGATTTGCCAGGCTTATGAGTGAACCACCATGTAAGTGGGTCCTCCAGCTCCATTCACACCTTCAGAGGACTGTGGCCCCAGCCAACAGTAACCACAAGAGAGGCCCTGAGCCAGAATCACTCAGCTGATTCCTCCTGAATTCCTAGGCCACAGAAGCCATGTGAGATAATAAATGTACTGTTTCAAGAAACAAAGTATTGAGGTAAGTTGTCACACAGTAATAGACAACTAATACAGCCACCATTATCAATTAAAATTAATGAGGAGCTTCCATTCCAACTATCAACTAAACTCATTTAGATAAACAGGTTTCCCCACCCACTCTTCTCTTCACTCTGGAAAGGATTTTCTGGAAAACAAGTCATGCTGTTATTACGGATGTCTTCAGAATCTGACACCATGCCATATTTATGTTTTGTTCTATTTGTTGCCTTCCAAGTGCAGCTGAGACACAGCAACATTTTCAGATAACAGGAGAAGAACACAAATTCTTGGAAGAAAGCTGTCATCCAATTTTATTGGCAGCACAAAACTGAGTTTTTAGCTAACAGGACACACATAAATATCATTGATGCTTGCTTATTCCAAATGTTATGTCTCCCTGGCTCAACATTAACCATACAGATCAACACCCAAGACTCATGAATAGAGAGGGAATGTGAATGCCAACAGAACTACAGTGGCTGTGGATGGCACAGATGATCTAGCAGCTATTTAGAAAATTTCATCTGGGGTACTAACTCGAGGCAGTGAATGAAACAGATTCTTTCATCTGATTTACACTTTATAGCTACTCCACCTTTAAGGATGTCTGCCTGCATCCCAACAAATGTTTCTCCTTCTGTGTTCACTCTCTGAAAGACTCTATAGGCCATGCCTTTCCTCCCTCCCCAAGAGACTGGCCCCTCAGGACCCAACCAAAGCTTCTCTCTAGGTCACCAATCCATAGCTCCAAGCAAATGCCATTCAGAGAATGACACAAATCAGTGCTTAACACTTTTGGCAAGAAGCAGAAACCATTAGACACCCTAGGTTGGAATCCTGGCTCAGTCATTTCTCAGGTTTGTGACCCTCAGCAAGTTACTTAATCTCTTTCAGTTTCAGATTCCCAGCTGTAAAACAGGATGACAGACTAGTCCCCATTTCCCAAAGTTGTAAGGAGATTTAAATGAGGCAGTATGGGTAAAGCACTGAGTGGGGCCTGGCTTACAGCCTATGTTCAAGAAATAATCGCTGTTGTTTTTATCATAATTGCATGACTATACGGCCAGTAGAAAGCTGTTTCTCGGCACCCTCATAAAGAACAGCTGTCTAACTGGGATCTAGGGGGCACATCCCCCTGTTCTCCCCACCTTCCTGCCTTGCAAAGCCCTACAGTCTTCTACTTTGCTGTCTTTCAGAAGCAACCAAATCACTTTGCCAAACAACATGCAGGAGTCGAACAGTTTCGGGGTTAAGGCAGATCACACGGGTGGAGGAGAGCTTTGAGTATGGAAGGTCTATAGCTAGTGCCACTTCAGGTCGAGTCCAAACACCCGGACTCCCTAAATGAGGGAATTCCCTGTATTCTGGTCCAAAGTAGGTGGGGGCTCAGCTACAAAGAACAGTAAGTTTGGCTTTCCCTTAAGTATTTTCTATGCAGCATGCTTGCAAAACCACAGACATCTCTGTGAGAGGTGCCAAATCTAAAACCAGCCCCTCATACAGGCCAATTAGGAAGTCACCAGCAAGACATCATCTCTGGGGCACCTAAAGGCTGTTGAGAATCTGAAGCTTCTTTATCAGGAACCAAGACTTTATTCCACAAATACAGATATTTCTTTAATCAAATTTAACTGGAAGAAATAATCCAAAATAGCTGATCTCAGATCATTTTACTGATGAGTAAGTTTTAAGAAAGTGGATGGAAAGGGGAGAAGGCAGAAACCAGAGGGCGGGAGATGACCAGCTGGGAGGCAGAACACTAAACATGCTCCCTGGAAAGCAGAGCCAAAACGGAAGGAACATGTGAGAAACTGATTAGGGAAAATGCCTGTGAGAGAAGCTAAATAGGAAGGGAGCCAGAGGAGACTTAGAGAACTGTCAGAGTACAATGATCTGACCTCAAGTAAAGGGGAGAGTGAAGGAAAAAGTAAGATTAGATGGAAGCACCTAAGGCTGCAGTGCAGTTGCGCATTCAACAAGTCCCCATGCCAAAATCACTCGAAAAAGGAGTCCCACGCCTCCAAGAAGCAGGCCTGTCTTAGGGTTCCAGCCTCCTTTAGCCACTGGCCAGGAGCAGCCCATGGGAGGCATGGCTTCAGCAGAAATGTGTCGATGGACTTCAGAGCACAGTAGCTGGAGTCTTCCATCAATTGCATTTTCTGTAGAGACCCGAGGCAAATCCCATGGCTGCTACATAAATAGAGGTTAGAAGTTGAAGAAAACTAGGATTGTCTCCTGTTGCACTAGAACCAGCCCCGCCAGCATCAACGTTAGACAGGATTTCAGCACCCCACAACAGGTCACAGGAAGCATGATAGCTTTTGATCCCACAAAAAACTCCTAAGAACACAGTGAGCCAAACAACCTTAACGCTTAGTTGTTTTTTGACTCATGTCTTAGAATTCCCACCCAGGTTCCCCACAGCATGTGATCTAGAATAGAATAGCTTCCACGAGAGCAGCCACTATTCTCTCCTTTCTCCCCTCTCCCATGGGGGCAGCAATAAGCCCTGGGCAGAGGAAGAGGGAATGTTCTCTGAGGCTGGTGTATCAGGGAGATCAAGATCAGGGTGGGCTACCTGGCAAAGGTAAAGGAGATGAATCAAGGAAGTTGAAAACAATTGTTTCCCATGTTAAAACCTTGTCAGCTATTTACCTAGACAACAGGGAGAAGAGGATTACATCTTTCATGAAGACCTTCACCTAGATCGCACTTTCCAAGGAGAACTGGCTCTGCTGAGTTTCTGCTGGCCCTTAGCCCTTCAAGGGTAAGTGGTTGGAGAGAGTCTGTCCCCTTTTGACCCTGAATTGAGTTGATCAAACAGGAACTCTGGCTCCCTCTGGCAAAGTTGGCTAAGAAAGCTATGTGTTGGCAAATAACTCTTTTCAGCTCCCTAATAGCCATGATGAGACTCTATAGACACCTGGTAAGAGATGTGGTTGACTTAAGGGGTGCATTAACAGAATCAAAAGAAAGGTAAAGTAGGTGGTCCTACAAAGCTTGCTTTGACAGAGAGCATACTGCAGGTCCTATTTCATTTAAAATATTCTTAAGAGGCCTTCTATATTCCCTATAATATTTCTAAATTATGAAAGAAATCATATTCATAAATGTTATCCAGAGCATATAGAACAGAAGATTAATATGGCCAGAAAGGCAAAACTAGAATAAGTAGGTCTAATACTTAGAAGTAAAATAATGAAAATAATATTACCCCAAAACAGAGGAGGAAATGAGAGGTATTTAACTGTGCTATATTAATGTTTTAGCATTAATGTTTTCTTTTAAAGATAAGGTTTTACACATAGACATTATCTGTAAATAAAATAATTTCTTCTTCAAACATACATAAGAATTTTTCTGGGGTATTCTTTTTTCCATACTCTGTAGAGCTGGGACCCAAGAGATATGTTACACTTACTGCATAAATTATTTATCCCATGTATTTGTTAAGATTGAATATTCATCTATTCTTCAATAGCAGACTGATTATAACATTGAAATCTTGCCTAATTTTTCCAAAGATTTCGCTTAATAACTAAGCGAAATATGCATTCAAAACAGCCTCTGAGCAGCAGTGGTGCATTCACTCCCTACCTGCTTTCTGTTCACTGAAGCTCCAGTGGCTGGATCTGCTCTCTGCCTCTTGGCCCATTTGTGTTAGACTCAGACCACAACCCATCCTCAAGCTGGGGAACACTTTGGTCACATCAATATAGCCGCTTTCTACTTCTCAAACTAAATTGCATGAGAAGAGGAAGGGCAATTTATTAAACGCCTGCTGTGTGCTTACCACTGCCCTAGAGCAGTGCCACTTACACTTTTTCCACATTATTGGCCTCATCTGGACCCATTTGACCTTTTTTCCTAATCAGTCCTCCCTCATTAATTCTTCATACCACAGATAGACTATATATCTGTGTATGTACTCTATGAATATCTGGGCTTTATACATAAAAAGAATGAAGCTTTTTGGCCCCCTTCCAAGAACCAGTTTTCATTCCCTTCTGGACAGTATTGTCCTCATTGAGAGTGCCTGTACTAGATGCCCTACCTCATCCATTTAGCCTTATTTGAGGCGGCATAGTCTTGTGGTTAAAGTATAAATTTGAGCCAGACTACCTGGATTAAAATCCAAGTGCTACCACTCCCTAGAGGTTTGATCCTGGGCAATTAACTTCAATGTGCCTCAGTTTCCACATCTGTAAAATGGGCATAAGAATAGTAGGTAGAAATTAAAATACTTAATATGGCTTGGCAGTGTCTCATGCCTGTAATTCCAGCACTTTGAGAGGTCAAGGCAGGAGGATTGCTTGAGCTCAGGTGTTCAAGACCACCCTGGACAACAAAGTAAGACTCTATCTCTACAAAAAAAAAAAAGAAAAAGAAAAAAAAAGAAAAGAAAAAATTAGCCAAGCACAATGGCACACACCTGTGGTCCCAGCTACACAGGAAGCTGAGGCAGGAGGATCACTGGAGCCCAGGAGGCTAAGGCTGCAGTGAGCTGTGGTCATGCCACTGCACTCCAATCTGGAAATAAAGCCAAAATGCCTAAAAAAGAAAAAAAAAAAAAATATATATATATATATATATAAGCAAAGTGTTCAACATAGTGGCTAGCACATAGCAAGCACTATGCAAGCTGCTGCTGTTTTATTAGTAAATCCAAACCCTTAGAAGTATTATAAAGTATAACTTAAAAAGAAAACATATCTTTAGAAAGATAATAATTGCCCAAGTCCACACTGTTGATAAAGGCTCAAACTGAAACTGAAGGACAACGTCTTCAAGACACCAAAATATGCATTTTCCTGTCTATATCACCTCCGTTATACATGAATCTCACAAAAGATACCCCCGAATAACTCCAAACAGTGTCCCCCATTGAACACAAACCACTGAGAGAATACTCTCCTGTTTCTCCTTCCAAAAAGCATATATATCATTCTCCCAAACACAGGGAAACCATGCCTTAAGTGGTCTACCTAGATAGATGGTAGTGCTTTTCGCAGCAAAAGGCACCAAGTTCCTTCCTCTCATCTTAGGATGAAGGTGGCCATTTGATGTCATACAAAATATCAAGGCCTAAGAATCAGGAAACTGACCCCATCCCCACGTCTGCTAGGCCCATCTTGAGCCCATCACCCTCCTCTCCGGTCCTCAGTTTCTTCATTTGTTCTTTGAGCCCAATCAGCTTTATAAATTGTACAATTATGAGTTCACAAAGCTAGTGTGAAAGGTGGCAGACGTGATAAGCACAAGCCCATTGCAATGTATTTTATCCACACCTGCTCAGCAAGCCAGCCCAACACCGAAAGGAACAGGCACAAGCCTCTGCCTCAGCTCTGGGAAGGCAGCACCTTGTCCTAGTGCCTCTGATGGCACCCCCACAGCCAGGCCATGTAAACAAGGAGGACCTCTGTCCCATCTCAGGCCCACCAGCAGAGAAGGAGTGAGCAAGAGAGGCTTAGAACAACTCATTAGCAGATCTAGCCTTGTTTCTTTAATTTGACGCCGTATTTCCTTAACTTGAAAACATTGAGTAGGGATTAATATCATTAGATAATGACAAAGATGATGGTTTTATGTCTGATATGATACCAAAAAAAAAGGTGCTCATGGCCTACAAAGGTCTTGGAATGACAGCCATGTATATGTTTTATATTAACATTTTATAACATAGTAATTCTATGCATGTGGTTTTGAGTCCTCTTTAATTTAAAAAGTTGCGAGCGTTGGCTCATGCCTATAATCTCAGCACTTTGGGAGGACGAGACAGGTAGATCACAAGGTCAGAAGTTTGAGACCAGCCTGACCAACATGATAAAACCCCGTCTCTACTAAAAATACAAAAATTAGCTGGCTGTGGTGGCACGCGCCCACAGTCCCAGCTACTCAAGAGGCTGAGGCAGGAGAATCACTTGAACTCAGGAGGTAGAGGCTGCAGCAAGCCAAGATCATGCTATTGTACTCCAGCCTGGGCAACAGAGCAAGACTATTGCAAAAAAAAAAAAAAAAAAAAAAAAAGGTATGAACATTACTTGTGGACAAGTTCCCATGACTTTAAATAATTTTCTAAGCCATATTTTTTTTATTTTTTGTATTTAATAGCTTTAGGCATTCAAGTGATTTTTGGTTGTATGAATGAGTTTATAGTGGTGAAGTCTGGGATTTTAGCATACTCCTCACCCCGCACTGTACATTGTACCCTAATAGGTAGTTTTCCATCCCTCATCGCCCTCCCAGTCTCCCCACTCCTGAGCCTCCAGTGTCCATTATACTACCCTGTATGCTTTTGCATACCCATAGCTCAGCGCTCACTTACAAGTGAGAACATGCGAAAACTATGGTTTTTAATAGTCATTTATATTCCATCCTAAAAGTATACCATCAATTATTTAGTAATTTCTCTCTTGTAAGATGATTAGATTTCCAATTCTATATAAAGCTACTAGAACATCCTTGTAAATAGATTTTTGTGTGAATCTCTATTTTCATGTAACAAATTTCTAGAAGTGGAATTACAAAGTCAAAGCAGGTAAATGTTTTCAAGATGTCTGAACGTATCATCAAATTCCAAGGGAGAGGTGATACCAATTTTTACTCCCACTACCAGTACATGAGAGGTTCACCTACATGCCTCAGTTTCGTTATCTATAAAATGGAGATAGTAGTATATTCCTAGTAAGGTCATTGTGCAGATAAAATTAATGTAAGTGAAATGTTTACAATAGTCTTTACACCCTTGTCACCCATAGTTTTGTCATTTTTCAAAATATCTGCCAATTTATTCAATTAAAAATAATATATTGTGGCTTTAATTGCTATTTCCTTGATTATTACTGAAGACGTTTCCAAGTGTATTTCTCCACTTTTGATATCCTTTGCTTACAAAAGGGATGTCTTCAAAAATCCCCCTAATAACATCCTTTATGATTCATCCTACTTGATGATTCTTAGATGGAAAAAAGTTCATGTATTTTTAAGGCTCAAAAATTCAAACCGGTTCTAATTTTTCATTACTCTACTTTTGTTTTATGGTGATTATCACTTACTTCTCTGCAAGGCTGAAAGAAAAAAAGAAACTAGCATAGGTTTTTTGTTTGTTTCCTTAATGCCTTTCAGCATTAGCCACACCTGAATGAGCCTATACTGTTTTAGGAAGGGACGTCCTCTGTTATTTAACTGAAAAAAATGGAAATAGTGAAAAGCTTTGTGCGAATAAACAAATTCTGCTCCAAGACCCTCAAACAATCAGAGGCTCAATGTTTCTTAGCATAAATTCCTCAGTCATCCCATTCTCTGGGATAATTTATTCAAAAGGCATATTTTAATGCCCCTCCTCAAACCGCCTTACTTAGAATCTCAGATCAGTGGCCCTACAATCTGACAATTTCACAAGCTTCTCAGGTGATTATCTGAGAATCACCAGGCTAAAGTATATCTTGTTTGCCAAAGCATGTGATTTATAATCTGTTTTACAAAGAATTATTAAACCAACAGTAGAAATCCTTCCTCAGAACTATGGCAGATTTGAAGCATTATTATTTCTATTAAGCATGGATTTCCCAATAAGTTACTAACTCAAGTTAATCTGAAATAGACGAAAGGATAAGAATCCAGTTGAAAGAGTTTATTCAAGCAAAAAGCTGGAAATAGCCATCTGGGAAATACAGATGCCAGAGAAAAGGGATTGATGCTCTGATGTTAAAAGTTAAGTTCTTGTTCATATAGGAAGAAAACAAAGAATTTTAGTAGGATTATAACCTGTTCTATACATGGCTAATTTATGAATTACAGCAATTTAATTGGTTATACGTCTTTTCATACAACTTTTATTTTTTCAATTTAAAAAGAATATATTTAACATTCCACATTAAGACCATGTGATAGCCATGAAGTCTTTGTGAAAGAATAGAAAGAGGAAAGATAATCTATCATCTATAATGAAAATCAATGTGAAGCAAAAAGAGGTCTTCTCTGGCACCCTTTAGTCATTTACAACATTTTACAAAACAATGTAAGTAAGGAAGAAGACTCATCTGTAGTCAGAGAAACAAAGGTTCCAACTGCCTAGGTTACAACCGCCTGTCATGTGACTCAGGCCGTATAATAACATTCCTTTAAGGCTCAAAATAATTTAGAGTTCCAACAACTTAGATTTTTGAATTACTTATATTTACATTCATCAATACAGCTAAACAGTCAGAGAAATTCCTGTTTCTCATCCCTACCCCACCTTCTTTGTAGCTGTGTGACTTTAAGAAGTGACTTTCTGAGCCTCAATTTCCTCATTTGTAAAGGGGGCACATCATGGTACCTACCTCACAGAATAATTCCAAGGATCAACTCAGACTATATACATTAAGTGTCTCCATTTCTAGCACCCACAAAGAATGACAGCTGTTACCACAGTGGGATAAAAATTTATACAGCTGAAATGGAGGAGAGAAAGGTCCACAGTAACAGCCAATAATTTTGGAACACCACGGTCTACAAACCACTTTCACAGTTAATATCTTATTTGATCCTTTGAACATTTCCACGAGATAGGAGGAACATCTATTGTTATATTCCTTTTACAGACTGAGGCAACTGAAGCTTGACCAAAGCTATGTAGTTAGTTAGTGGTAGAGCTTGAACTTCTGACTCTAGAAACCAGTAAGTCAATACTAGTCAACAACATAAAAGCCCAAAGTCTCCTACAGACCACCTACAGTCATCTTATGATTAGAAACATTCTCTAGTGTAAGTCAGTCTCTCTAAAGAATACTTTTTGCAGGCTTAGAAAGCACAATAAACAACAGCTAAATGAAACTGATGTCAATTATCATTATTCAGATTCTTAACTGGCTCTAAATTGCTTTTAAGGTTACATGTCTTTCAAAAGAAACCATCATGGCAGCTTTCGAAACCTCCATGCAACAAAAACTGTTCAAGACTGGTTTAGAGGGCAACTCAAAATTGTCTTCTCCTCCTCTAAGAGCTCACAGCCTTTCACATTTAGAGTTGTTTGTGTGATATTGTGCTGGCCTAGAGCCAGAACCAGAGCAAAATTATTTTATAAAATGCAAAACTGTTTTTAGATAAGTTGAAATGGCTGCCCCATTCTCCTTACAATAACTACTGTCCTTGGCCTCTGTAAATAGAACTGCCAGTTTGTTCTTCAAAACTATGTAAAGCTGCTTACCTTTTCTTATCAGTAACTGCTCTCTGTGACCCTAATGTGACAGGCAAGCAGTCCTAACCCATGCCATCTTGGCTCCTGCGACTTGTAGTAAGTAACTAAGGTCTGTGATCTCCACCTTAACCAGATAATGTGTAAACAAATGTTTATCTTGACTTCTGTAAACCACTTAAGTAACAAACGAAATGACAAAAGTCCCCATCCCTTGGAATGTCCGGGGACCCCCACCCTCATCTCTGCCCAGGAGGTAATTTACAGAATCCACTAGCCCTCGGAATGTCTGAAGCCTTTTCATCCCCATCCCTGCCCCTCACCCCCACTCCCAAGGTGGTTTTTCGGGTATAAAAAAATCGTGGCACCCTCCTGTTGCCACCACAGGTTGGAGAGACGTGAGTCCTCTGTGGTCGCCAGCATAATAAATGACCCTGCAACCTGGCATACTTTTGTCTTGTGATAACTTTCTACGCTCCGGTCAAATACAACAGTTTGTTCTTTCCTGGTTCTTCTTACAGTTCCCAAGCATCATCTGCATCTGCTGTAAAGAGTGTCTGCATAATATCTGTAATAAGATTTAGGTCCAAATTATCAAAATGAAAATCCTCCATCCTCACATATAAGCTAATGAAAAGAGATACTATTTTTATTCAATTCCCCAAACCGCTGATGTGGAACATGCTCTAGTCTGAAACATTTTTCTTGAAGTTTCTCCACAACTAAAAATATTATCCAAATAATTATAAAACTATGGGGGAAATGACTCATTGAGATTGTAAGCAGCACATCACTCTTCGTGGATCAATGCGTCATTTGAATACAGTCTTATTCTGTGTTCCCAGCTTCAAGTCAGGACCATTCATAGTTCAGCACTTCATAATTACATACAATTAACAGCGTGGAGGCTGAGCAGCAGAGTGACTGGTAAGCACTGAAAGCTACAAATCTGTTTTGCAGTAGTATTTTTTTTCTCCCTTGATTTTATTGTTGTTTTGCTTGTTGCCTGTTAGCATACCTCTAGGGAACATTTCAAAGATGCATTGTTAATGAGCAAACACTGGTGAGATTGCCAGCCATGTCAGATGACTTTCTTTCCAGGGCACAAAAAGGGGAAAATGAACTGACGCATTGTTATGCAGTTAAATAGAATTATGTAGAAAATGCAAAATTATGCAAAATGTTATTTATGCAGAGCACATTAATGGAGAATACAGAGTATCATTCATTAGGAGTAACAAAGTAGGAATAGATCTGTTTATTACTACCTACTAAAGAATCTTGTTCATACAAGAATACCATGGGTACTTCAATGCAAGACACAGGAGTTGTTCTACCTATCCCTAAACTCACAGACCAAAGGGTTGGGCAATGAGCTGGAGGATAAAGGAGGCATAGATTTGCAAGGGGAGTAGGTAACCAAAGGTCTGTCAGAGACTAAAGACTCACTAGATAATAGAATAAAAACAGCAGTAATATGAACAGAGCTGACATTTATTGACTGCATAATGTTATGAGCATCGTCCTCAACACCTCACATGCACTGACTCATTTAATCTCACAACAATTTTGTGAAGTAGTTAACGTTATCATCCCATTTTACAGCCAAAGAAACTAAGGACAATTTAAAGGATAAATAACTTGCCCATGGTGACATGGTGAGTAAATAGGCTAAGACAGAATCTGAACCCAGAAGTCTGGGTCTGAAGCCCCTTCTCCTCAAGGCTGCTAAAGAATGAAACTCCAGCACTGGGGGATTCCAGAGCATTCTTATAAATTCTCAAGTTTATAGGCCCTTTTAAAACAGATATAGACCACAGGTGTCTCCTCAGAAATATGTATTCATGCCAAATTTTATCAATAATTTCAAGGGCACAAGGATCCCTTGACGTACATCCTTGAATCCCTGTAAAGACCCCTGTTCTAGATGAAACAGGTAATAAAACTGACAAATTAGATTGATTCTAAACACTCGCAGATGTAATAGATCTTTCTAAAAGTCACACACCATCATGTCACGAGGTGCAATGAGACACAGAACCCGTATACCAACACTGTTCTCTTCAAGAGGACCTTCTGAGACCCTGGCTCTTCCTTTTGTTCTATGAGCCTACACTAAGATTTTTGAATATATTCTGTCCTTGCAATTCTAGTTTTTTTAATTAGTGTTCACTTTTAATGGTTTTTCTTGGTGCCCTTGCTATCCAAGAGCAGTTATTAATAGTGTTTATCACAAATGTAAAAAAGGAAAGGAGGGCGGGAGAAAAGTTAGTTCTGCAAATGCTGCCCTGCTGTGGAACTCCTCCATTCCCTAGGTTCCCTTAGAAAACTCAGCTCTCAGCATGTCCCCCTTTTTCTCAGAAACCCAGGTGGAACTGTTACCAGATGGAAGGTCTTGACAGAGTTGTTCAGGTTTTTGGCGTACTGAACAAAGAACTGAACAAAACACACAAACAAAGCAACAAAAGAATGAAGCAATTAAAGACAACAATGAAGAAACCAGGCTTATTAAAGAAGCAAAAGTACAATCCACAGAGTGGGAGCAAGTGGTGCAAGAGCCTCCCCTATTAGGGTTTTTATTAAGCTGCAAAAGCTTGGTATCACTCCTAGGTGCCCTTTAGAGGCATCCAATTACACCCTGTGAAGGACTGGCCTGCAACCAATCAGAGGCTGAAGTGGAGAGCCGGCCCATAGTCAATCAGAGGGGGAAGGAATGTGTGACGTCCCTTGATCAGCTCTTGGGCCCTAACAGCATAAATATTTACCCAAGATCACTGATAGTCAACTGATTTCCACTGGAATGGATCAGGCTTCCTATGAGACATGGTGGAAAAGGGTAAACACCTTCTAAGACTCTGGAAACTGTCTAGTTATCACAGGAGGGAGGATGCAGCCTGGATGCTGCCTGATCTTGCTTTGAACTTCTGCACCTACTGTTTTTTGGCTTATGCCTTAACCTTTGGTTATCTGAATTTCCTATTCCCCTGCCTCAGAATGGGCACCAAACTAACAGAACAATTTCACTTTCATTGCTAAAAATAAATAATAATAATGGCAATTTGCTGATATTTCCAGCATACTCATCTAGTAGAGTCAGCAGTTTCCACCATGATGGGATCTGAGGGGCAATGTTCAGTGTGCCGAAACCCAGCCCCTACCCTAAGGGGCTCATAGCCAGAAAGCCGTGGAGGAAGACCAGAATGCAGTGAGGAACCCCTCCCTCCAGACATGTGTAAAGCTTCGCCAGGATGTGGACATTTCAGCAGAGCCTTAGAGGATAAATAGAAACTGGTCAGTGGAGAAAGGGGAAAGGGCATGAGAGGTGGAAGGAAAAGCACGGACAACAGCATCCCTTGGTGGAGGAGACCAGGAGAAGCCCAGAACCCTGGAGAGAAGTCCAGAAAGATGAACTGATATCAGGGTGTGAATGGGCACCTACCTTGGGTAGAAATTTGTATTTTACCCTTTAAGCCATTGGTTCCCAAACTTTAGGATGCATAAAAGTTACCTCAGAGTCCCCAGGCTCTCCTTCCAGAGCTTTCTTTCAATCAGTAGGTACACATTTGACAAGCAGGTGATTCTAATCCAAGTGGTGTGTAAAACACATTTGAGAAAAAACAATTTTTAATCTGCTGAAAGAAGGGGAGCTGCTAGCAAGTCTTTATGGCCCTTGCACAGAGGACAGTGTGCACACAGGAATCCAGGATTCCATTTGGCCACATCCACAGTGAACCTGGGTATTACAGTCCCATCTAACTATTTAGATGGGATTAGATCCTGCCAGCAGGAGACAGGGGTCCGAAACAGTAGCACCATTCAAAACCACATGCATAGCCACACTCGGGAGGACCCACAGAAAGTGCCAGTCATGCTGCCTGGGCTTAAACATAAACAGAATCTGCTCTCTGGAAAGCAAAGGAAACCTACCATCCTCATTTCAGCAATGCAGAAATCTCATCAAGTATAACTAATATCCAGCTGGCATTTTGGTCATCAAAGATTATCATTTCCCAGGGGACAATGCAGGTGAAAGAACAAACCCCTTTAATGCGTTTTTCATCCTTGCTTCATAAAGGGAGTTGTGGAAGTTCCTTGGAGATCTGTATGACGGTAATCTCTCTCTAAGCTTCTAGCAAGGAGTTTCTGGCTGCTGCTGGCTAATGTGAGAAGGCGTTGCCAGATCTCTACACTGAGCTGTGATTACCCACAAATGTTAGTGAGAGTCTGAGCTGAGTACCTGGGAAGGATTGAATTTACTTTCCCGGATACTGGCACATCAGAAACATTCATTTAGCCCTTTCAGAGAGCTGGTGAGAACCTTTATGCCACACGCCCCCACTGGGCACAGGATCCACTTAAACACCCTCTGAGTGAAGCAAAGCTGAGGGCTGTTCCCATCAAGAAGGTTTCACTGATGGTTGGATTTTTGGTCTCTCCAAAGGGAGGATTCAACTCACAAAAACCCCGAATTCAGTTCACTATCTTGCTTCGAGATCCAGGTGATTTCCCAAGGTTTGATTCTCTCAGCCTCACTACTTGGAAGAAATGTGTGGTGTCCCTTGGCCAGTTCTTGGGCCCTAACGGCATAAATATTTACCCAGGATCATGATCATCAACTGGTTTCTACTGAAATGAATCAGGCTTCCTGCAAGACGTGGTGGAAAAGGGTAAATACCTTCCCTCTAAGACTGTTTTGTGTTTACTCCTCTAAAACACTCCATTACTGCACACTGGGAACAGGGACATGGGAAGGACCTGATTTGTGGTGATTAAATGCAGAGTAATTATTAAAAGTGTTTGCATTTGTCTGAATAATACTAACTTTAAGACTATGTCATTTAACGCAAATTGTGAGATATTATTTTGCTGGCAGCAATAATCAGGCATTTTTCATAAAATGGCTTCCTTGCAAGAAAATCACCAAATAATGGCAGAAAAACACCCAGTTCTAAATACAATGAAGCATGGGGAGACTAAGTGAAGATTAAAACGGCTGTCACGCTGTGGATACAAACTGGAGCCGCTGAAAGGATGTCTTGCTGTTCATGGGCACGCCGGGAGCCACTGCTGAGGCTCTAATGGGCCCCACACAGGTCTTTAGAGTGGCTGCCTCACAGGGTGTCTGTAATATCTGGGCCTAGGGGCATACCAAATAAAGGAAACACAGGCCCAGCACTTGGGAGACAAAAGCTTCTTTGCACCAGAGGAGGTGTGCAGGCTTCCACTCAGGTCTTGGACTGGTTCCCACAGCCTGGCTGTTTACCCCTTTGCTCCAAGAGTCTGGCAAAACCCATCTCATGAAAACCACACGAGGCCTCCACATAGGCCCATGGTGAGGCTCCTGAACCCCAAAGCTAGTAAATTTCCTGTTGTCATCTTTCCTCCCCACCAACTCAAGGGGGAAGGGCACCAACCCCTAGAAAAGCATCACATTTTTTTTAATCAGTTCTTATGTTGTGTTTCTCCCTGCAATTCTAGTTCCAGTAAAAACTTCCTCTGGTTTTTTAGAATAATGTCTGAGTTTAATATTTTCAAATAAGAGCTACAGATTTAAAACTCTTTTGATTCATTTCATATACTGCTTTTAGATTTGCCTGCAATTCAGTTCAACAAGTGTGCACTAAGTGTCTTATTGAAAAGGTTCCTTCCCAATACCACCCAAGGCCATCTGTGAGACAGCCCTGTCCTGATTAGGTACAAGGACACCCTCTCCTAGTCCATAGGGAGGTTGTGCCCCATCAGCTCTGCACACCAGCCCTCCAACAATTTCCCAACTGCCACACATTCCTCTGTAGTTCCTACTGTTCTTCTTCCTTTTGTGGGTCATTTTCATTCCCATACCTTTGCAGAAATCTCTGCCTAGAATGGGCCCCTCCTAATCTCTCCCAGTTTATTCCTATGGTTCCTTCCAAGTGTTCAAGATTTAACCTACATTCACTCAATCTCTGCTGAGGGGCGCTACTCCACATGGTTCTGTCCCTTCCAGTGTTTGCCCCACTTAAAAATATAACGTTTTGGCTGGGTGCGGTGGCTCACTCCTATAATCCCAGCACTTTCAGAAGCCAAGGCAGGTAATTCACAAGGTCAGGAGTTCGAGACCAGCCTGGCCAACACAGTGAAACCCCGTCTCTACTAAAAATACAAAAAATTAGCCGGTTGTGGTGGTTGGTGTGTGCCTGTAATCCCAGCTACTCAGGAGGCTGATGCAGGAGAAGTGTGTGAACCCAGGAGGCAGAGATTGCAGTCACCCAAGATGGCACCATCGCATTCCAGCCCAGGAGATACTGCAAGACTCCCTCTCAAAAAACAAAAAGAAAAAAAAAAAAAAAAAAAAAAACTATGTTTCTCTTTGGTTTCATGTGTATATCATTTCTTCCAACTGAGATTTGAAGTCTGTGGAAACCATGTCCTGTACTTCTCTTAGGTGGCTTCATCTCACATTCACCTGATGCCTACTATGTGCCACTCATGCTGTCTCTCAAAGGAGTGAAAACAATACTTGCCATAGGATATGTATTGAATCAATGAATTAACATTTGTTGGCTTAGTAAATACGCTCAAAATCCAATAGGTTCATTCGGGTTCCACAGTTCCTCTTTATTTTTGTGAAGCAGAAGTGTCTAGTAAATGCATCCACATCATTCTGTGTATATCTTAACATGCAGCATGCTATCTCTGCATGAAAAGGGATGGCACTATTTTAAGCACTGAGCTTGATACTCCCCACCATAGTGGAGGGAATTGTCCAGGACCAACAGGGGAAGAGCCTCAGCCTCTCTCCCAGAAATTGTACACTGGACTCGCTATGTGGAGCCAGCTGGAGAACTGGGCATGAAAGAAGCACAGTCACATCCACTCAGCCACTGCAGGCCCTGTTCCCCAGGATGCCCTAGAACCTCTCTCGCTGAAAGCAGACAGGGATGGCCGAGCCTCCTGGGTGAACAGGACAGGGAAAGGCTCTCCTCCAGCTCCCCACACCCAAGCTTGTGCCTTGCACACATGGGTGCTCATACCCTAACATTGACACACAGCAACAGCCCGCTGCGGGAACAACGCTTCCCAAGAATAGCCACATCACAGCAACCCCAGGATAGCACCATCTCTCAGGACAACCCTGGGAGGCCAGTCGGGTGGCAGACATATGCCCCTGAGATGCTGTCTCCCCACCTGATCCAAGACATTCTGCGAGTAGCAGGGAAAAAGAAATAGACCAAATGGAATTTAAAATTCTGGTGCCAATAGCCACGTGATCCGGGTCAACTTTAATTTCTCCGTCTCGATTTCATTTATAAAATGAGAATCAGAATAATCCCTACCTCAGGCAAGGTGGAGAACTGAACAGCCAAAACAAGTAACTTACTTAAGACAGTGCTTGACGTTTTATAATGCATTATGGTTCTTATCGTTAACTATTTTCAAGGAAATTCAAGATTGAACTTTTTCTCCCTTCTCCTAAAACGGCCATACAAGCATTTTGCAAGAATCTATGTTCTCTCCCCTTCCTCCTCACCCATCTTCACGTTCCAATTTGCTCTTTTGTTTCCCCTTTTTCTCCACTCCTATCCCTACCTACACCAGGAAAGCAGAGGCGCTTGTTCTGAAATTGCATGTGAAACCAAAGGAAGTGCGGGTCCGCGTTAAGCCTGACACCTCAGCCATATACACCATAGTGCCGCTCCATCCCTCATCCCCTTTTCAAGGTCAAAACATCAGTTAACCATATTCCATGATTGTCATCTCTGCACCTGAAATTCTTTAACTTTTCAGATAGACATTTTTCTTGTGTACCAATCAGCAAACTGTAATTTAAAAGATGTTCTCTTCCAGCGTGTTGCAGGATAATAAAGCATTCCAGTATCTTCCATTCTGACCAAGATTCACCCAGAAGGTAAATTATTTAGAGAAAGAAAGAGTATAGGGAGTTGTACAGGAAAAACAAAAACTTGCCTTTGTCCGGGGGAAATTTTCTGTGTTAAGTCATTTGGGTTTTGTCTTTTAAGAAACAAAATAAACTACAGAACATTAGTTTGCATTTTCCTGGAATTTTGCATGTGGATCTTGTTCTGTTCCCCATTTACTGAATCTATGGTTATTAATATTTTAGTCTCTCACTATGTTTCTGTTGTAGTAATGGAAAGCATTTGGCCCTCTAGGAGCCAAATAGTACATTGAATAGATCTGTTAACATGCCCTTCAGTAAATTAGTAAAGAGTATAGCTTCATCTTTTATTTATTAAAGAATGAGACTACTTTCATAAATAGCACTTTTTATTTTAAATGTACTTGAAAAGATTTTATAAGGGTTGAATAACCTCTGCCACCCTACAATGGCAGGCAAAATAGTGGCCCCAAAGATGTCCACATTCCTATTCCTTAAAACCTGTACATATGTTATCTTACATGGCAAAATAAATAAATAAAAATAAATCATTAATGTCAAAGACCTTGAGATGAGGAGGGCTCAGTGTAATCACACGAGTTCTTAAAAGTAGAGAACTTGGCCAGGCACAGTGGCTCACGCCTGTAATCCCAGCACTTTGGGAGGCTGAGGTGGGCTAATCACAAGGTCAGGGGTTCAAGACCAGCCTGACCAACATAGTCAAACCCCATCTCTACTAAAAATACAAAAATTAGCCAGGCATGGTGGCACATGCCTGTAATCCCACTTACTCAGGAGGCTGAGGCAGGAGAATTGCTTGAACCCAGGAGGCAGAGGTTGCAGTGAGGTGAGATCATGCCACTGGACTCCAGCCTGGGCAACAGAGTGAGACTCTGTCTCAAAAAAAAAAAAAGGACAACTTTCTCAGCTATGGTTAGAGAGAGAGAGAGAGAGACAGGCAATGACAGAAGAGAGGTCACAGAGATGTGAAGTGAGGACTTGATCTGCCATTGTTGGCTTTAAAGATGGAGAAAAAGACGCAAACTAAGGAGTACACTTAGACTCTAGAATCTGGAAAAAAGCAAGGAAACAGATGGTGCCCTAGAACCCCCAACAAGGAATGCAGTTCTGACTGTTCCTTGATCTTACTCCAGTGAAACCCATGAACTTCCGAACTACTTAAAGATCAAAAATTTACATTATTTAGTCTACTAAGTTTGTGATCATTTGTTGCCACAGTAATAGAAAATGAATACATTGACTCAGAACTAACTCTTTGACTTCAAAGCCAATCAGAATTTGAGGTTCTTTGAGCAAGCAAGAGGGTAGCCAGTGAGCATGGACTGGGTGTAATTGCAGCTCTTTCAGCATATATAGTTCAGTTGCTGATATTGAGTAGCACAAATATGTAAGTAAACGAATGTCTAATGGTTAGAAAGTCCTAAGAGACAAACAGTAAGGGTTGGGGGTTATAAAAAGACAATCTATTTGTTTATGGATTATATAGATTATGAATTATATGATCATTGAGAAATATTAAGCCATTACCAAGCAATCTCCTTAGAAAGAAAGTCTCCAGGCCGGGCTCAGCGGCTCACACCTGTAATCCCACCGCTTTGGGAGGCTGGGGCAGGTGGACTGCCTGAGGTTAGGAGTACAAGAACAGCCTGGCCAACATGGTGAAATTCTGCCTCTACTAAAACTACAAAAATTAGTTGGGCATGGTGGCAGGCACCTATAATTCCAGCTAGCCAGGAGGCTTAGGCAGGAGAATTGCTTGAACCTAGGAGGCAGAGGTTGCAGTGAGCCAAGATCACACCATTACGTACCTGGGAGACAGAGCAAGACTCTGTCTCAGAAAAGAAAAGAAAGGGTTTCTATTCCTTTATTTGGAGACATTGTAACCGTAACTAGGAAGGCAATAGATGGGCTAATATTGTTTTGCTAGGTGCATCAAATTACTACGTAATTTGATGGGCTACCCTGGAAGAATAGTATTGCTTCTCTTAATGAAGGGAGTAAGCTCCTAAGCACAATTCTTTATCAGAAATCTGACTAGGAGACAGAGGATTTCCCAATTAGAAAAGAAAAGGCTTGATATATAAATGCCTAGCTGAAATAGCACCACAATGAAAAGACAGTGAGCAAACATAAGTGATTGATTGGTATTAGATCTGCCCCAGCTTTGGATGCAGGAAAGGGAGGTGCTGAGGTGGAATGGGAAAAATTAAGAGTCTGAGAAGACTCAAGTCCAACCTCACAGAGGTCGTCAGCATCCATTAGATAAAAGCGCCTGGAAGCTGGATTTATCCATTTCTTCAAAATGGTAATAACTCAAGCCCAGCATTGCACAATTCATGTAAGCTTGAGGTTACATGAATTTTTAACACTGTTGTGTGATTGATCTTTTCTAGAAAATTCCTTAATCAAATTACTAGCATATATCGTAAATTCCTAAAATGATGTGCTTGCATGATAAAGGAGTCAACAGAAGCAGCCACAGAGTTTAAATTCAATGAAGTTTCTGCATAATTGACTATGCAATGTGAAAATTCCTGGTTGCATTTGTTCTCAAACACCAACTGAACTCACCAACTGAAACCTCCCCCTGAGGTTTCATCATACATATTAAAATGTTACAAATTTGAGGTGAATTCAATTTTTTCCATTAGAAACTGTGCAACAGTCACATTTTGTTTTTTCATGTTTGGCAAATTGACAGATGACAGAGCGCATGATGGTAATAGTGGCAGATCTCTAATTGCCATTCAAAGTAAATTAATGCATTCCTCCAACAAGTATAGCCAAGCATTCTCATTAAACTTGGGCAATATAGAAAGGTGCTTTCTGGGGAGTTTTGACTAAATATAATCAGAACATGCACCAGAGGAATCAGAGTATATGCACATCTGGAGATTTCAGCCTCAGTACTATCTGATTACATGCTTACTCCATTTATCTAGGATAAAATGGTAATTTGGCAGTGCCTGTATTGTCTCAGGAAGCTGAATTTTTATTGAGATACAAACATAAGAAGAAACTTCTACTCAGTCTATCTGACTTCTCTCAAACCAAGTTGAAAGAAATGTCTCTGATTATAGCTACTGTAAGACTCAGACACTCAGCAAACATTTCAAGTTGCAAACTTTCTGTCTTACTATTCCCAAAGCCAATAAAATGTCCCCAAAACTATAGTATTTCTGTATCTAAAAATACTTAGTTCACAGCTTCACACACTCAAAGGTACGCAAAAGTCTTGTCACAGGTGCTGATTTTTTGAAGATGCGTCACCATATTCTACATCAATTTGTCTCCTCCAGTATGTAAAGCCCCTTCAAAGCAGATTTTTAAATCAAAGATGGTCCATACAATTTTCAGATTCACGAAATATTAAAATAGATACAAATGAAAAACATTCTCTACTTCTGCACTAGAGAATGCGCTACTCGTAAATTATACAAAATCTATTCTTGAAGATGACAAAACCATTGCTATGGTTTGCATGTGTTCCCTACAAAATGTCTGTGTTAGAAACTTACCTCCCAATGCAACAGTGGTAAGAGGTGGGTTCTTTTGGGAGATGTTTCTGTCATGAAGGTGTGCCCTTATTAAAAGAGCTTATAGGAGTAGATTCACTCCCTTTTGCTCTTCTGTGATGTGAAGACACAGTGTTTGCCCTTTCTTGCCATTCTGCCTTCCACTATGGGAAGATGCAGTAAGAAAGTCAACACAAACACCAGATGCTGGCACCGTGATCTTGGATTTCCCAGCCTCCAGAACTGTGAAAGAATAAATTTCTGTTCTTTATCAATTATTGAGTCTCAATTATTGTTATAGCATCACAAAACAGACTGAGACAACCATTTTTCCTACACCGTCACTGAAACTTGAATATAGGATGCTTCCCATGGTAAGCAGAGGTAGCTATAGGTGAAATGGAACATTAAGGTCTTCTGATTTTTGCTGGGTTCCCTCTCCATCCCTTTCCCCCTTTGTGAAGACAATATATAACCAACATAGTGTAGAATCAGAGGAACCAAAAGAACAGTAGTCCTAGTATAGCTCAGTACCAAAGATATTTGCAACACGATTTGCAAAATTATGGTTTGAAGATGGAGAAAGGGACATGAGCTAAGGGACAAAAGAAAAAAATGAGAATGCAAAGGCAAAATGAAAAATATGTAAGAGGTTTTAAAGATATGAGAATTTAAATTCAGGAATAATTCCAGATTCCTTGGTGTTCCTGACTTGGCTTTGGTACTAAAAGTCATGGGAAATGGCAGAGTTTTGTGCTTAACTTCAACATCAAGACTCAAAACACTCAAACCAGTTGAAGGTGAGTGGGACTGTGACATGGTTTGGCTGTGTGTCCCCACCCAAATCTCACCTAGAAATGTAATATGTGTTGAGAAAGGGACCTGGTGGGAGGTGACTGGATCACGGAGTCGGGGGTTTCCTCCTTGCTGTTCTCATGATAGTCAGTTCTCACAAGACCTGATGGTTTGTAAAGTGTGGCACTTCCCGTTCACCGCCTCTCCTGATGCCTTGTGAAGAAAGTGTTTGCTTCCCCTTCGCCTTCCACCATCACTGTGTTTCCTGAGGCCTCCTTAGCCATGCCAAACTGTGAGTCAATTAAACCTCTTTTCTTTACAAATTACCCAGTCTTGGGTAGTTCTTTAGAGCAGTGTGAAAACAGACTAATACAGACTGGCGTAATGTACTACTTACAAGCCTAGGTCCTAAATCCCACATCTGCCACTTAGTAGCAATTAATCTCTTAAATCTGTTTCCTCATCAACAAAATGGAGATAATACTAGTCAATGTTATAGAATTGTTATGCAAATAAATGCATTTTTCAAGTCCTCTGATGCTCCTCTGAGAGTTAAAGTGAAGTTTGAGTAAAACATGATGTATCTGGGGAAAAAAAGGAGTAACAGAGCTAAGTAAAAACCTCAGTATCACGTAGGCAGGATGAAGGATCCCCAGCAGGATGAGGGAAGACAAAATGGGATGCTTCTAGTGGGAGTCGTTGAGGAAGACCACAGAAAGGTGAAGGTAAGCAGGGGAACAGTAACGTGTGGTTGTTAGGAAGACCTAGAGTCCTCTCTACTATTTGAACCCCGATTGGATTCATCACTGATGAACCCAATCCAAATATCAATTAGGCTGAATATAAAAACAGAAAATTAAAAAGGAGATTGCAAACATGGGGCTTGCTCCTGCTCCATGTTTGAGAGATTAACAAAAGAGGTAAAAAGTCAATAAACTTAATTGATAAAGCTTCACCCTGCATGTCCCAGCAAATCCTTGAGCTGTTATTGACATGAGGAGGTGCTGTTACAGAATTCCAGGGATTAGTACATGTGAGAAGGGTCACCAGGACCATGGGGTTATCAGTGGGTAGATGTGACTAGGATATTTATAGAAGCGGGTAACTGACAGCATTCAGGCCACACCTACCACAGAGCCTGGGCCTTTATCTGGGGAGACAAGCACCAGCTTGTATCCACTCCACAAGTGCTCCACAGGCAGAGTATAGGGAAGAAGCTGCAGATCACACTCTGTTGATGCTCTGCATGAACAAGACCTCTCCCAGGATTGAATTTCTTTACATAGTAACCCAAAAGTTTCATAGTGTTCAAAGAGGACATTGTTAATACCATCCAAGTGCATAGGTATTGATGAATAAACTCAACTATTTCTATGTAGATGTGATAAATGTCCATCAGTCATAATGAGTGCATAAAGCCCACCATGTGTCAAGTAATGTAGGCACTCTTCATTAGAGGATGAGCTCAAGGAGACATAAACCTAACAACAGGACACGGTGCCTCCATAACAGCAGGAAGCTGAGGGCAGAGAAGATACTGGTTCTCATGCCACCCTAACACATCAGGTACCTGAGTGGGTCACTTCAATTTTATGGGCCTTAGGTTTCTTATCTGTATATTGGATCATGGAACTGATAATCACTAAGATCCTTTCCATCATTTTCCATGTATAAATTAGAGTTTTGAGGTTCGAAGCTTTGGCCACTATCTCCTGCTAAGCCAAAGTTCAGCACTACATCCAGGACCACAGCTAATATCAGGAAGATTTTGGTTCTGTACCCAGAAATAGTCCTGAGTTGATGGGATTGGGGGGGTGGGTTGCTGCGGGGGTACGGGGCAGGCCTTGATGCTGAGGGATGGAGTAGGGAGAAGGAAGACCTTTCCTCTAGCTTAGGGCGGGCTAGAGAGACCATCTGGCAGCAGAATAAAGGATGTGGTTCAATTTGTTCCTTGCACTTCTTCCCCCTTAGTCCAAAGCTGCCTGACATAGTTACTGACAGAGGAAGAAATGGCTAGAAGCCAAATCTATTTCAATTAAAGCTATTAACAAGTCTGATTGTGAGGAATGTTTGTTAAAAGAAAAAAATAACTTCTGCCATAAGCCTGAACTACAGATTGTCTGCCAAGTGCCCATGTGGTATAGCTATATAAATTTTATTACCTAGTAAAATTTGTATCTTAAAACTCTTGGCAAGAGCCTTCATTTAAGTAATCCAGGTTTTTTCTTCCTTGGCCCAGAAACACAAGAATTAGTGCCACTGAATAATGTACTAGGCACTTGCTTTTTGTAGTAGATACACTGTTCTTCTAATGTTTTGCCATATAACTTAACTGCCACATGAACAAGAAATAACTGTTCAAAACTTTTTTTACACATCTTAGCTGAAAATTCAAACTAAATTCAGGATCATCTGATTCTTAAAGGGTCCTTTCTTCCTTTGTATCTTTGATTCTCTACTCTCTTTAATATATGTGTTTATACAATCAGCACAGGAATGATTAAAGTGTGCGTTTTTTTCTGAAATGTATTGTCTCATGTTCAAATGAAATGCAGAGCAGTTTTTCATCATCTCGCTGGTTTTGGAATTTGGATTCTGAATGGCAAATCTTATATTTCTTTTCTTCTGTTTGAATTTTTTTTAGAAACTGTGTGTTCTTTTAAGTTTATAGTCTGCTCTTAAATTACAATGTTGTGGCTTTAAAAGGGTCTAAAGTACTTCTAATGGGGATGAATTACAATGGAAACTATCAAGAAAGGCACTAAGCATTATTTGGAAGGCAGCTTTGTTTCTATCTTGGTTTATCCCTCGCCAGTGGCTCCATAGGGTATCACTCAATCAGTCTCCCTGCTGGATAGTAAGCTACATCCATCTCTGTATTACCAGCCGGAAGAAGTAGAAAGCTCTAGGCAGAAGCTATGGCCCCTTGGGAAAAGACAAGCTTTCTGTTAAATAGTTTCTAATTGCACCTGTGTTGGAAATACCACGTGTGACCGTTTCACTGTCTTTTCGCAAAATGTATGCCTAATTCCTTGCCACTACTGGAAGGGCTTCACTGAACTTCAAACCTCTTTTAAATAAACAAGGTATCTCACACAACATGCAATGAAGTGAGGTGCTACTTAATCCTTCAGCCTTCCAGAAGCACATTCTGTAGCTCTTGATTATTTAAAAGATGTAACAGCAAAACTAATACAATAGTAATAAACGCTTATAGTTATGATGTGCTTGTTACATGCCAGACACTATACTAACGCTTTACATACATTAGCTCATTTAATGTGCGCGCGCACGCACACACACACACACACACTCTCTCTCTCTCTCTCTCTCTCTCTCTCTCTCTGGCAGTGTTGTTCCCACTGTCAAGATGAAGAAACCGTCTTAAAGAAGTTAACTGTACTATATATGGGATTCCTAAGAGTAGATTTCAGCTACTCTTGGTGCAAAAATTTAAAAATGGTTAACTGTGTGTAATGATGTGTAACATATTAACTTGTTTCACTAAGTAACCTTTATACTTTATATATATATCCCATAACATGTTATAATCTCTTAAATATACACAATATTTTTTTTTAACAGGTGTAAATTTTCCAGCATCACATAGGGAAGCCAGGTGGAACCAAGCACTAAGCCCAGTCTGCTCCTGAGATGGCCTTTTTAGCCAGGTCCTTTATGTGACAATAGTTAGACACATCTTAGAAAGCCAACAGGTGACTTAAAATTAGTATAATGGGAGTAAAATGAACTGTTACTTAAACTGATTTTTGAAGAATTCCTCTCAAGGAAAAAGCTGTCTTCATCATAAGTACACCTTAGTAATAAAAATAGTTAAGATTCAGTGGGTGCCTACTATGCACCAAGCAATTTTCTAAGTATTTTACCTGTATTAACCCGCTTGATGCTCACCACAATTATCATTCCGCATCACTATAATGGCCATCTTACAAATGAAGAACTTGAAGCAGGTAGATGATAAGTAACATGGAAAAACCACACAGCCAGGGAGGATGAAGACTCCATTTGGAACCACATTGTATGGCCTGAGTGCATACCCTCTTAACACGACTCTATGCAGCCTTGGTGACAATGAACAGGTATGATTACAACAAAAATCCTAGGAACAGAGCCTGGATGAGTAACAGCCAGACAATAAAGCAGCGAAGCTGGGTCTGCACAAGAAATTAACAGGAATTTCAGGATTTAGGAGCACAGAAGACACAGAGTTCCAGAATCATCACTGGAACCTGTCACCCAAAATGAACAAGAAAAATCTCACGGGTAGGAATAGACATGGGGCCATTGAAGAAAGGAGTGTGTCATAGGTTTTTTTATTTTTTAACTTTTCTGAGTATACGGTAGGCATGTATATATTTCTGGGGCATAGGGGACCTTCTGATACAGGCATACAGTGTGTAATAATCATATCACGATAAATGGGGCATCCATCACCTCAAGCATTTATCATTTGTGTTACAAACAATCCAATTTGATGCTTTTAGTTATTTTAAAATGCACAATTAAATTATTATTGGGAAAACTGGCTAGCCATGTGCAGAAGGCTGAAACTGGACCCCTTCCAGTTGGATTAGACTTAAACATAAGACCTAACACCATAAAAACCCTACAAGAAAAACTAGACAAAACCATTCAGGACATAGGCATAGGCAAGGACTTCATGACTAAAATACCAAAAGCATTGGCAACAAAAGCCAAAATAGACAAATGGGATCTGATTAAACTTCAGAGCTTCTGTACAACAAAAGAAACAATCATTAGAGCAAACCAGCAACCAACAGAATGGGAAAAAAATTTTGCAATCTATCCATCTGACAAAGAGCTCATATACAGAATCTACAAAGAACTAAAACAGATGAAAAGAGGAAAAAAAAAAAAAAAAAGCAAACCAACACCCCCATTCAAAAGTCGATGAAGGCTATGAACAGACACTTTTCAAAAGACGACATATACGAGGCCAACAACATGAAAAAATTCTCATCTCTACTGGTCATTCGAGAAATGCAAATCAAAACCACACTGAGAAACCCTCTCACACCAGTTAGAATGACAGTCATTAAAAAATCTAGAGACAACAGATGCTGGAGAGGATGTGGAGAAACAGGAATACTTTTACACTGTTGGTGGGAGTGTAAATTAGTTCAACCATTGTGGAAGACAGTGTGGCAATTCCTCAATGACCTAGAAATAGAAATTCCATTTGATCCAGCAATCCCATTACTAGGTATATGCTCAAAGGATTATAAATAGTTGTATTAGAAAGACACATGCACATGCATGTTCATTGTGGCACTGTTTACAATAGCAAAGACCTGAAACCAACCGAAATGCACATCAATGATAGACCGGACAAGGAAAATGTGGCACATATACACCGTGGAATAATACGCAGCCATAAAAAAATGATGAGTTTGTGTCCTTTGTAGGGTCATGGATGAATCTGGAAACCATCATTCTCAGCAAACTGACACAAGAACAGAAAATCAAACACCGCATGTTCTCACTCATAGGCGGGTGTTGAACAATGAGAACACATGGACACAGGGAGGGGAGCATCACACACTGGGATCTGTTGGGGGGGGCTACGGGAGGGACAGCAGGGGGTGGGGTGGTTGGGGAGGGATAACATGGGGAGAAATGCCAGATATAGGTGACGAGTCGGGGGGATGGAGGCAGCAAACCAGCTTGCCATGTAAGTACCTATGCAACAACCCTGCATGATCACATATATATAAAATTGTACTTTAGGTTCTGGGTACATTTATATATATATATATATATATATATATATATATATATATATATGACTACTGACTATAGTCACTCTGTTGTGGTATGAAATACTATATGTTATTCATTCTTTCTAATTACTTTTTGTACCCATTAACCATCCCCAATTCTCCCCACCTCTCTCCACTTGTCAGTTGGTTTTAACCTGCTTATTGTGATGCACTCCTAAGTAACCACTCCACGACACACAAAGCCTTGAGATGGGACACTTCGGGTAATAAAGGAATTGGGATAGTGTCCAGCAAAAAGCCGCAGCATAGCAAAGGACCAGCAGGAACAGGAAGTAAAAGATAGTAGAGATGCTGGAGAGTAATGGAACTATTCTCCAATAATCTCCAAAGAGTAGATTGCCCCTCATAAATGGAATGTGGAGGTTCAAGCCAGATTCTCTCAGTCTTAATGGACGATCTCATTCCAACAAGCTGGAAGACTTGGGGACAGACACCCAGCCCGCTGAAATCTAGGTTGGGTTAAAATTCAAAGTCTCTGATTTCTAAAATTAAATACTCATTTGGTAAGTATTTATTGAATCCCTACTGTGTGCTCGGCCTTGTTCAAGATATTAGGGATACAAGAGTGAGCAAACGGACTTGGTCACTGTCCTTTGGAGTTTATAATCCAGTGGGGAAGGCTGACAAGCAGTTAAATACCCTAGAGTGTGGTCAATGGCTTAATAAGGGGAGCCCAGTGTGCTAGGGGAGAAGGTGGCAAAGGACCCCTCAACTGCTCACCAGAAGAGGTGGTGCTTAAATTGAATTGAAAACCAGAGCACTGTGAGAAGGGATGTTTATGCAGACAGAAGGAAAAGAAAGCACCGAACCAAGTCTAGAGAGAGCCCTGCACATCTGGGAACGGAGAAGAGTTCACATATGAAACTTCATGCTGGAACAGGAAAGATAGAGGAAGTGGTGTCAAGATGCAGCTGCAGAGGGCAGGCAGGGGTGTCACAGAGGGCCTTGGAGGCCATGTTGAGGAGTTTGGGACGAAGGGAAGATCAAGTTTCAAAGAACATAGTGATATCATCAAATGAGAACTACAAAGTTTAAGGTTAAAAAATAAGCGAAGAAGGCTCTAAACTTATGTTTTATTTTCCTGAGCTAAAGGTTTGTGATGTTTTTCAATTGATAATAAAAAAGTTATCACTCCAACAATGAGCTTTTCTGGACTCACCTCTAGCCATTATTATATAGGGCATAAATTTGCATGGTATCCACTGGTAATACCATTGTCTACACAATCCGTGGACTGGCCCCACAGGTTATATCACCTTTCTGTCTGTGTTGATTCACATTCCCCACAATTACTTTATTTATTTAAAATACACCTTCAGGATTACAACTATTAACTCATGTCATCCTCATAACAACTCTATGAAGTAAGTCCTATTATTATTCCCATTGTGCAGATGAGGAAACTGAGGCTTAGAACAGTCACATGGCTAGTAAGTAGCAGACGCTTTGTAGTACATGCACTCAAACCACTACCCCATGAAGCCTTTCCGATTGATTTGGGGAGGCTAAAGACAAAATAGTCTAGAGGAAGCACAAACCTAAGAGGAACATTCACTAGTTGTTTGAAAAACATTTACTTAGTCATCTTGGACCAGCCTGGGGACACAAAAATGAATCTGCTGAGTCCCTCCCTCCCTAGACTTCCCAGTCTAGCAGCAGAACAGAAGATACCCTAAAATCATAATCCAAATGACAACAGCAATGTGTGAGGATGTTAGCATGTGGTAGGTGCTAACATCTCTCTCTTGGGCAGAGAAGCCACCAGGGAACAAGTTTTGCAGAGGAGCACGCCCAAGCGTACACGGAATGATAAGTGGGATTCCACCAGCTGGGCAAAGAAGAAAGGAACACTAGAGTACCCATAAGTTTTTTGTTTAGGGAACTGCAAATTGTTCAACCTGGCTGAAGACTGGGCAGTTCTGCGGGGAATGGCAGGAGACGGGACCACAGAGGTGTGCTGGCTCAGACTCATCCAAGCAGGACTGTCCCTTGATAAACTCCCAGAGAATAGCCAAATTCTCAGAAAGCACATTTTCTGCTCATCCTACTGAGATTAGGGGGTAAGAACACCCTGAAAACTATGGCCGAAATGTCTCTGTGGGTGGTTAAGTGCTTCCTTGGGCAGAGATGTTTGCTAAAATCTTACTCTGCGAGTCCTGGGCCTTTGGCATAATGCCCAATTTTGAAACTGCAATGTCCTCCAAGTTTCTTTCCCATAAAGCTAGCATCCTTATGAGTATATTATAGATTGTTCCATGTAAGATGAAATAATACCTTATAAAAGGAGTCCTTCACCTCAAGATTCCTGTCCCTCTGAATAGTAAGTGGATTCTATATAATGAAGAAAAATAAATCTCTAAAACCCAATATAATCTTTAGAGATGCTGTATCAACTTTGTTCATATCAAAGACCCAGAACCACGTCTCAGGCATATATACACTGATCTTCAAAATACCTTATCTTATATACCTCATAAAATAATACCTTATTTTAACACTCCTTCTCTAATGATATTAGGCAAAACAATTCCACTTTTTAATTGTTTTGACTTTTTAAAGCATTATGCCTGCAAGAGACTAAGCCAAAAAATAATTTGGCAAACCCAATTCCACACACACTCATACATACATCATACATAAACACACAGGGGTTCAAAAGAAAATCCAAGGTTCGGCCAAGCCTAGGGGCTCACACCTGTATTCCCAACACTTTGGAAGGTCGAGGTGGGTACATCGCTTGAGCCCAGGAGTTCAAGACCAGCCTGGCAATATCGTCAGACCTCATCTCTACCAAAAATGCAAAAATTAGCCAGGCATGATGGCGCAGGCCAGTAGTACCAACTATTTGGGAGGCTGAAGTAGGAGGATCACTTGAGCTCAGGAGGTTAAGGCTCCAGTGAGCCATGATCATGCCAGTACACCGTTTCCAAAAACAAAAAATCCAAGATGTACTGGAACCAAATTGGCACAAAATTAAATAACAAGACTTTGTATGATTTTCTCTTTATCAGTTGTGTAGTAACTTTTATTCTTGATGGTTCCCTACAACTTCACAGGAAGGACAAGTATCATTTAGGCACACATAGTGCAAATAAAAGGAAGTCCAAAGAGATTACAGGGTGGCTGTGACTTTCTGTAAAATGAAGCAGAACGTTGTGACAAAATCCGGGTCATTCTGGAGAGAGAAGTCTAAAAAGGGAAAAGAAAATCTATTCCAACCTCCCCATTTTACAGACGAGCAAACAAAGACCCAGCAGTTGACCCCTAGGCTCATAGTCCTTGAGTGAAGAACCAGTTTTAGAGCCACATCATCTGAAGTCTGGTTCTATGACCTTTCTGGTTCTTTATTTCTCAAACCAGTTTATACATCATTCCCCAGAGATTCACAGAAGAGAGCCACAGAGGACTCACGGTCATAGCATAAAATTCAAGCATCAAAGGTACTTGAAGATTTCAGGAAAATATTTTATTTATGCAATCTTTATGTAATTCTAATTAGTAATTTTAGAACAATTAGAAAACAGTATAGATTTAAATGTAGTTGCATGAATTTTTTCAAAAACAAAACAGGAGACTTCAAAGAAAGATGGTGCTTACTGAAACCACTTGAACCACCCTGCAGACTGCCTGGGAGAGCACAGTCCCAGTGCTCCCTGCCACAGACACAGCAGCACCTGCTCCAGGGAATAATGGTGCCCCATGAAAAGTGGAGAAAACTCTTCTCACCCACTCTTCCCTCAATTAGTGACCCTAAGGAGTGGGAAGGGAAAGAGAAAGGTTTAGATCATAATCCCAATAACTGGGCCATCCCTCTCTAGAAGAATGAAAAGGAATGAGGTTAACATGCAAGAGAAGTAGGGAAAGTGAGGGAGGGATTCTTTGAGAGAACTGAAAAGCAACTGTTAAGTCTCCAGAAAGAAGACTCAGCTTGTCAGAAGTGCTAACATCTGCAAGAGCAGAAATGTTTTCCAACACTGAAGTTATAAAGGCCTTTTATTTGCTCCTAAAGGCAAAAAAACAAAAGCTCACTTCACCACTGGACATTAGAAAGACTTGAATCTTGGCACAAGGCCAACCCAAGGGAACAGAGAACCTTCCTACAACTGGACCTCACAAGACCGTAGTTTTAAGGGTCACAGTCCTAGGACAGGGTTGTCTTGCTGCTGCCTTAGCAAGGAAGATACGGTTCATGGTCATGGATCAACACCATTGTGGACACTTGACACCCCTTGATCTCAGCTCCTAAGTCTCCTAATTCTACAATCATCATACCATGCTCTATGCTGTCACTTCTTTTTCTTGCAACTTCTCTCTGCCCTTAGCTTTAAGAAAGGACTTCTGCTTACTCCTGCAGGCATCTCCTAACCTCTAGGTTTCAGGGTGTGCATCTGTGAGTGTTTGTACGCTGTATCCTTTTATCTTCCCCCCCTTTTTTTGGGAGTAGCTGGGATTACAGGTGTGTACCACCACGCTCGGCTAATTTTTGTATTTTTAATAGAGACAGGGGTTTTGCCATGATGGCTAGGCTGGTCTCAAACTCCTGACCTCAAGTGATCCGCCCACCTCACCCCACAAAGTGCTGGGATTACTGGAGTGAGCCACCACACCAGGCCTGCATCCTGTCCTTGTTTCAGTCTACTATCTGTCTTTGCCATGGCAGCCCACATGAGTTGTCCTGTGTCCTAGATGACTGCTAGATCACATATAACAGCAGCTTAATAACTTGCCTTTCCTGATTTTCATCACGTGCATTTATCAGATCAAAAATTAATCCCTTGAAAATGTCTTTGCCTAAAGAAAACTCTTTCTTCTTTCTCTATAATTAAATTTTTTCACTGCATGTAACTTTTTAAAACATTTGCTATCTTCTCACAACGTTAAATATGTTTGATTTTTTAAATTCTATTGACTTAATCATAGAACCTCAAATATCACCAGTAAGACAAATTATAATAGAACTAAGAAATATCAATATGCTTTAGAAACGCAGTGTAATTGGTATTATAATCACCAGACTTAGAGGCACTGAGAATAGAGGGCAAGGGTGAGACACTAAACTAAAAACGGGCATTAAGTGAACGTTTATCAAAGAGTGAGACTCTGTGTGCAGGATGCCACCGGCCAAGCACCTCTTGGCAGGAAGCTGGGAAGTCCTTCTGGAGAGAAACTGAATGGTCCAAAGGAAAGATCAAAAGATTCTAATCTTTAAACCTTTTCTGAAAACAAGGAAAGTAAGCCTCCCCTGCTTATAATCCGATCACCTATAGGAAACCCCACTTTATGGTCACAGTTTTTATTGTTTTTGTGCCTCACATTTAAATGGGAATAGACAACCAGGAATCACTAGAAATTTGAGAAGAAACTTCAGCACAAAGCGAAATCATAAACAGAAATAGAAAAAGAACTTGGCAGAAATGAGTAAACTTCAAGGAAAGGGAACTTTTTAACATCAATACTACTCAAAGCAATCTGCAGATTAAATGCAAGCCCTATCAAAATACTAATGACATTCTACACAGAAATAGAAAAAAAAAAAAAACCCTAAAATTTGTATGGAACCACAAAAGAACTCGAATATCCAAAGCAAATTTTTTTTTTTTTTTTTTTGAGACAGAGTCTCACTCCATCACCCAGGCTGGAGTGCAGTGGCACCACCTCAGCTCACTGCAACCCCTACCTCCCGGGTTCAAGCAATTTTCCACCTCAGCCTCCCAAGTACCTGAGATTACAGGAGACCACCACCATGCTCAGCTAATTTTCTATTTTTAGTAGAGACAAGTTTTCACCATCTTGGCCAGGCTGGACTTGAACTCCTGGTTTCGTGATCCACTCGCCTCAGCCTCCCTAAGTGCTAGGATTACAGGCATGAGTCACCACACCAGGCCCACCAAAGCAATCTTAAGCAAAAAGAACAAAGTGGAGGTGTCACACTACCTGACTTCAAAATACACTACAAAGCCATAGTAAACAAAACAGTGTGGTACTGGCATAAAATCATACACATAGATCAATGGAACAGGAGAGAGAACCCAGAAATAAACGTATGTATTGACAGCCAACTCATTTTCAGTACAGGTACTAAGAATGTACGTTGGGGAAAGGACAGTCTCTTCAATAAATGGTGCTGTGAAGACCAAATATCCATATGTAGAAGAATAAAACTAGACCTTATCTCACACCATATACAAAAAAAAATCAAATCAAAATGGATTAAAGACTTAAATGTAAGCCTTGAAACTATAAAACTATTATACTAGAAGAAAACATTGGGGAAATGCTTCAGGATATTTGGCCTGGCAAAGATTTTTTTGATAAGCCCTCAAAAGCACACACAACAAAAACAAAAATAGACAAATGAGATTATAGCAAACTAAAAAGCTTCTGCACAGCAAAGGAAATAATCAACAGAATGAAGAGAAAGCATACAGGATGAAAGAAATTACTTGCAAACTATCCATCTAATAAGGGGTTAATATCCAGAATATATAAGAAACTGTAACAATTCAACAGCAAAAAAAAAAAAAAAAAAAAAAATCAGATTTCAAGATAGGTAAATTATCTGAATAGTTATTTCTCAAAAGAAGATATACAAATGGCCAAACAGGTATATTGAAAAATGCTCAGCTGGGTGTGGTGGCTCATGCCTGTAATCCTAGCATTCTGGGGGCCAAGGCAGGTGAATCACTTGAACTCAGGAGTCTGAGACCAGCCTGGACGTGGTGAATATATACACACACATATGATATATGTATATATACACATACACATATGTATAATTTTATATTGTAATTATATATATGTGTGTGTATATATACAGTTAAACATACACATATATTATATTATACATATGTGTGTGTGTATATATATATATACATATATCATATGTGTGTATATATACATATTATACTACCTGACTTCAAATAAAGAGTTTGAGACCAGCCTGGACAATGTGATAAATATATATATATATATATGCACACACACACACATATATATGTATATATACCTACACATATATGTGTGTATATATATATACACACACACATATATATGTAATATATAAGATATATGTCTATGTATATATGTATATATATATCATGTGTGTGTATATATATATATATATATATATAGAGAGAGAGAGAGAGATAGATACACATTATACTACCTGACTTCAAAAAAAAAAAAGGAGTTTGATACCAGCCTGGACAACATGATAAATATATATACACACATATGATATATGTATACCTATACCTATATGTATATATATACACACATAATATATATGTAATATGTAATATGTGTGTATATGTGTGTGTATATATAAACACATATATGTGTGTATACATATACATATACTACCTGACTTCAAAAATATATATATATGCATATATACACACACAAAAATTAGCTGGGCATCGTGGTGTGAACCTTTAGTCCCAGCTATTTGGGGGGTTGAGGCAGGAGGGTAGCTTATGCCCAGGAGTTCGAGGCAACAGTGAGCCTTAATCACACCACTGTACTCCAGCCTAGGCAACAGAGTGAAACCCTATCTCAAAAAAAGAAACAAGAAAAATGCTCAGTATCAATAATAGGGACTGGCAAATTAAAACAACAATAAGGTAACATCTCACCCCAGTGAGGATGGCCAAAAATAAACGCTGGTGAGGATGCAGAGAAAAGAACTATTAGTGGGAATGCAAATTAGTACAGCCATATAGAAAACAGTATGGAGTTTCCTCAAAAACTGAAAATAGAAATACCGTATGAGCCAGTAATCCCACCGAGTACATATCCAAAAGAAAGGAAAACAACAGGTGAAAGACATGGCTACACTTCCATGTTTATTGCGGCACTATTCACAACAGCCAAGATATTGAATCAACCTAAGTGTCTATCAACAGATGAATGGATAAAGAAAATGTAGTTTATATACACAATGAAATACTATTCAGCCATAAAAAATAATGAAATCCTGTCATTTGAAGCAACACGGATGAGACTGGAGGCCATTATTTTAAGTTAAAGAAGCCAGACGCGGAAAGACAAAAGCTTTATGTTCTCACTCACATGTAAAACTAAAAAAAAAAAAATTGATCTCAGAAGTAGAGAGTAAAATAGTAGTTACCAAAAGCTGTGAAGGGCATGAGGGAAGGAGGGATAGAAAGAGGTTTCTTAACAGGTATAAAATCACAGTTACATAGGAGGAGTAAGTTCTAGTGTTCTATAGCACAGTAGAGTGACTACAGTTAACAATTTATTACGTATTTTAAAATAGCTGGAAGAGAGTTTTAATGTTACCAACACAAAGAAATGATTAATATCTAAGGTGATAGATATGCCAATTACCCTGATTTGGTTATTACTCATTATGTACATGTATTGAAACATCACATGTACCCCATAAATACGTACAAATATCATGTGCAATTAAACTAGTAATTTTTAAAATCCATATTAAATGTCCATGGAGAGAGTAAAGAATGCAGTGCATTCGTGAAATATAAAAGAGGTTGTTTAAAAAAAAAAAAA
>NW_022436995.1:5673672-5685411 GCF_009761245.1 Sapajus apella
TTGGCCAGGCCGATCTCGCACCCCTCATCTCAAGATCCACCCACCTCAGCCTCCCAAAGTGCTAGGATTACAGGCATGAGTCACTGCACCTGGCCTGGAAATTTTTAAATACATATAAAAGCAAAAAGAAAAACTCTATAAAGTTTGGAATGTGATCTCAATTGAGGAAATCTCCAGTAGTAGAATAGATAAAGAAATGGAAAATAGGATATGAATAAGAAAATTAGAGAATTATTCACTGAAATATCCCGCTTTTGCCATATGTCCTGCAAGTACCCGCTTCTCCTCTGCCATGACTGTAAGCTTCCAGAAGCCCCCCAGATGCGGATGCCTGGTTATGCTTCCTGTACAGCTTGCAGAACTGTGAACCAATTAAACTTTTATACTTAAAAAAAAAAAAAAAAAAAGACAAGGAAATAATACAAGTTCCATTATGGGAGAACAGAAAAACAGAGGGGAGGGTCTATCAAAGACATAGTGTTGTACTGGAGCAAGCAGACAAAGACAACACCAAGACAAAAGTATGCCCAATTGCAGGGTCTTTATTGCCGGCAGCCACAGAGGACTCACGTCTCTCCAACCTGTGGCCCCAAGCTCAGGGGGAGCAAGGTTTTTAAGCTGAAAAACCACATCCTGGTTTTAGGACCAAGAGAGTGAGGGGATGCAGCGCAAGCAACTTTACAGAAGCTATTTCTGGCAGTTTCTGATAAGCAAAGGCAAACAGCTTTAGATAGTGGGCTTCCTGGAATCTAGGGAAATTCTAAGTGGTCCCTGGTGGACAGCTGCAAGTCAAATGTTACAATAGAAAATTTTTTCTTCTCTTTCTTTTCAATCAGCATTTTGCAGAGCAAGCTAGCTGTTTTTATTTACAGAAGCCCAGGTCAGCAGTTATTGCAAGGAAAACGGGGCAGCAAGCAGTTATCACAAAGGAAACGGGGCAGCGGTTACAACTTATTTTTGGAAAAACTTTTTCTTGTATAAAATGGCATTGCTTAGGTTCTAACTCTAGGCCAGCTATAGCACAATAATACAAGAAAAATTTCCAAACGGAGAGGCACAAGTGCTCCAATTGAAAGGGTTCATGTCCCAAGCACAATGAAGAAACACTCACATGAGAAATAAAGATTGTGAAAATTTCCAGAAAGAGAAAAGCGGGGTAGAGTGGAGCAAAAGTAAACATAAGACAGGAGAACTAAGAAGCATAGAATCTGACACAAAATATCCTAAGAGAATTCTCAGGACATCAGCTGTGCTTCAAGCCTACAGCTCAACCAAACGATAGTGGAGCAAAAAAGCAGAGAGTTGCAGAAGAAATGCTGCTCAGTGAAACAGCATAACTGGAGAATGAATGAAGTGCTTGAGCATCAGATAAAAAGACTCATGATGGGCATTTGGCAGCTCTCTTGAAGCACTTGAGAAATCTAGCAATAGGCACTAAAATAAAAGAAGAATGAGACATTAATTTCATGCAAAATAAAAAGAAACATAGAAAAGGCATCGTAATTTAATAATTGACCTTCTTTTTCAGTGATTATCCTGCAATGTTATAGTAAACCTGAAAAAAAATTAATACAAGAAAGGAAAATTGTCCTATGTTTGGCTCATATGGGTTTGTCAGGGAAAATATTTATAAGGCATAATAATGTAAACACTATCGCTTAAAATTTGTGACAGAACTACCTTGTGTAAATGGGTAGGACACCTAAATCCTTTCAGTGTTATCTGATTGTTTATATGCACATGTTATTGTGATTAATGTTAAAAATAAAGTGAATAAGAAAAAGCTATCAGAAACATCATGGTGCTTCCTCAAAAATTTAGAAATGGAATCATCTGATCCAGCAATCGCACTTCTGACTAGGTACCCAGAAGTAGTAAAAGCAGGATCTCAAAGAGATATTTGCATGCCCACGTTTATAGCAGCCTATTCACAACAACCAAAAGGGAGAGGCAACCCAAATGTTTATCAACAAATGGGACCAGGCACAGTGGCTCACAGGTGTAAATCACAACACTTTAGGAGGTTGAGGTGGGGATATCACTTGAGTCCAGGAGTGTAAGACCCGCCTAGACAACATGATGTGACCCCATCTCTACAATATATACATATATTTTTTTAATTACATGCCTGTAATTCCAGCCTTTTGAATACAGGAAGCTGAGGTGGGAGGATCACTTGAGTGCAGGAGGCAGAGGTTGCAGTAAGCCAAGATCATACCAACACATTCCAGGTTGGGTGACAGAGCCTGACCCTGTCACAAGCGGGGAAAAAAAAAAAAAAGGAAATTCTGACATACTATGACATACAAGAACCTTGAGGATATTGTGCTAAGTGAAATAAGCTAGTCACAAAAAGATGAATACTGTATGATTCAGCTTAGATGAGGTATCTACAGTAGTCAAATTCATAGAGACAGAAGGTAGAATGGTGGTTGCCAGAGGCTGAGGGGAAGGAGGAAGCTGTTGTGTGGAGTTTCTACTTTGCCAGATGAAAAGAGGTTTGGAGATCTGCTACACAACAACGTGAATATATTCCTATTTTGTACTGAACTGTATTAAAAATAGTTAAGAAAGTAAATTTTATGTGTTTTTTGCCACAATTTTTAAAATGCTACAAAATGAATAAAGAGCATGATTCAAAAGATTTAAATTTAGAAATAAAAAATAAAAATATACATAAAATGCAGCTTATTTTCTAATGATTGAATTTAAATTTCACTGATTCCACTGGAATGTTTTCCTAACATGAAAAAATACATATATAAATAGACACATTACGTTTCTATTACCATACAAGTAAAACAACTCTCCTGTTTGTTGAGTGGCTGCTGTCACAGTCAGTGTCATCGATGTTAGTAATGTCACTTCACAGTGGCTATCAGGATCTAGTTAAAGTCACTATAGTAAAATAGCACAAATCTGGATGGTCATCGTATGAGCAAAGTATAAGAAAAACTCCAAATATACCAAATAAAAAATATCAAAATAGAAAATTCTCTGTTTCACTATATAAAAGATGAACACATGCATCAGGGTATTTCTGCTAAATACTAGAGCTCCTTTCAAATTGTATTACAGAATATTCTTAGCGAAGTTTTACCTGCTATCTGTCCTGTTCATGACTTTAAAGGAAGAGAGAGACCAGACACAGTGTCTCATGTCTACGATCCCAGCACTTTGGGAGGCCAATGCAGGAGGATTACTTGGGCTCAGGAGTTTCAGCCTAACAACAAGAAGAAAGCAAGATCTGGTCTCTACGAAAATTTTTTAAAATTAGCTCTTTGTGTGGTGGTGCATGCTTGCAGCCCCAGCTACTTGGGAGGCTGAAATGGAAGGACTGCTTGAATCCAGGAGTCTAAGACTACAGTGAGCTGTGACCATGCCAGTGCACTCCAGCCTGGGCAACAGGGCAAGACCCTGCCTCTTAAAAAAAAAATAAAATAAAAATAAAGAAGAGAGAAATAAATTACATATTTAACCATAAAGGTACATTCTATCTAGAAAAATGCTCAAATCGAGAACTGCTTGACAACCTCCTATAATTTTATACTTTCGTTAAGAACTCACTACACATGAGGTACTGTGCTAGGTGGGCGAGACCCAGAGTTTCGGCTCCCAAGAAACTCATTCCCCAACCTTCCAATTAATGAAGCATTCTTGTTATGGGCCTAAGTGGGGCCCATAACTGATCTGTTATAGTCAAGTAACTCAATGCCATCTGTTCTAGAGTAGAGCCGATCTAAGAAAGTAAGTACAAGAAAGGCCAGCCATCTAAAACAGGTAAAGTCTTATCACAGATCACCTCCATACCTTCTTCTACCAAATCTCACTGAAGATTCTAGTTTTTGTTTTTTCTTGTCAAAACCTGGGTTGCTTCCATCTGCCTAAAAAAGATATTCCTGGTTTCCTGCCCCTACTCTCTTGGGAATTCTTTGTTGTTCAGGGTTTCCTTTTTTGGTTTTTTTTTTTTAAATGACAAAAGACTTCATTTTTTTCTAAAACTTTAGATTTTTTTTTTAAAGGCAACAACTACCACATCACCTACACCTCACCAAATCTCACACTCACACATGGCAATTTTCAATTTTCCAAGACCTGGCTTCAAAACAATTCACTCATAGAAATGGAGCAGACCCTCCCTTCAATCCCATGTTCTCCCTGTGGAAAGAGTGGACAACCTACATCCTGTTCCTTTTACCAGCTAGCTGGCTTTGAGCAGTCATTTAAACCACTCTAAGTTTCAGTTTTCCCTTAACAGAAACAAAAAAAAAGAGGAAAATAAACGTATTTCATGTTTCATGAAATGTATGAATGTTGCCTGCATACAACTTTTTTTTAAAAGAAAAAATAATGTTTGTAAACCTAGCACAACGACTGGCTTACCGTAGGCACTTCATAAAAGTCCCTGAGGAAGCAAAGCTGTCAACAGCTTGGCCTGAACTCCAAACCAGCTTCCAAAATGCCCACTCCCATAGCCTGGGACTAAAATTATCTCATAATTCGCTGTTTTTAGAATTACAGTCTGGCCTAAGAAAAGTGCATACTCTCCCTGTATTCTTACCTCATGTAGTCCATCCTCAAGGGTGAAACGAGCAAAGAACAGAGGCCGAGGGCTTCTTGGAGAACACCGGCTCTGTGGTGCCCACTGCTCCAGCAGCACCTGTGCTGTCACCCAGCCAGCAGTAGAAGCTGCCTGCCCATCCCCTGAAATGCTGCTTATGCTGCCCTCAACAAGGAAAGTAAAAAAGTCCTGGCCAGCACAGTGGCTCACAAATGTAATCCCAGCACTTTGGAAGGCCAAGGCAGGCAAATCACCTGAGGTCAGGAGTTCAAGATCAGCCTGACAAACATGGAGAAACCCCATTTCTACCAAAAATACAAAATCAGCTGGGGTGGTGGCGCATCCCTGTAATCCCAGCTACTCAGAAGGCTAAGGCAGAAGAATCGCTTGAACCCGTGAGGCGGAGGTTGCAATGAGCTGAGATCATGCCACTGCACTCCAGCCTGAACAAAAGTAAAACTCCGTCTCAAAATAAATAAATAAAATCCCCAAACCAAAACTCAACCTTTTCAGTGAAGTGGGCTTGACCACATGCCACTCCTCTCTTCAAAGTCCCGAAGAACCCACATGACTGCTCTGAAAACCATTTCTCCATTCTAGGGCAAGCACATTCACAGCCTTTATAGCCACACTGAGCCTCACCATTAACCAAAAGAACCGCCGTGAGTCTATGTGCCCCAGATTTTACTTATGTAAAACAACTCTACAACTCTTGTTTTACTTATGTAAAACAACTCTACCTAGTATTTTCTAGGCACTGTTCTAAGCTTTTTTACAAAAATAGCTCATTTACTCCTCATAAGTGTTAAGATAGGTAAGGTACTATTAGTATTCCCATTTTACAGAGGAGAAAACTTGAGGCCAGGATAGGTTCAGTAACTGTCAGACAGGCTGATTCCAAAGTCTGTGCTTTTAACCACCAAGTCATGCCATCTCCTCATGTAGCTCTAGGGCCCTTATCAGAGTTGTGATGTTCTAGAAGGTCTTCCTGTGTATATATTATTAAGAACAACATCAGCAAATCTATCAGTCCACGCAGATCAGAACTGTTGCTATGCTACAGAATAGATGTAGATCACAGAAGCTGCAAAGGACAGAGGCTGAGATCAAATGTCCCTACGTTAGGTGATTAAGTATTATGGGTCTCTGTTTTCATACCTGTAAAACAGGGATTATAATGCCGATCTCATGCCATTACTGGGGAGATTAGATGAGGTAACTTATATAAAGTACCTACTATTATGTCTTTCACATAGTAAGTGTGCAATAAGCTACAGCCTTTAGGATTTAAGGCTCCGGTTGTTTTGTTGTGTATACGTCATTTTTTTTCTGTGAGAAACTCACAAGTATTGAAAAAAAAAGTTAATTCTAGAAGAAATCTAATGAACAGAGTAATTCAAACTCTAGATATTATAAAACTAACAATTCAATCCAATATTTAAGCTTTCTGGGCATGACATAAATAAATTAAATGATTATGGGCTCAAGGGCCATACATTTTAACCACACAGAAGCAATATATGAGGGTGTTTTAAAATAACCTACTCAGCCTTTTAAATAAAAATCAATCTTTTATCACCGGAAAATATCACTTATTTCATTTATTGAAAATGCCAAGAGGAGAGAAAAGTATTACGAATTCTATCTTACCAATTCCATGTGCTCCTATAGCAATATCACTGTATCACTGGTAGTTTTCTTCTTTCCAGACCCTTGGTGGGACTGTGCTTCTCCGATTCCTTACGCTGGGTGTGGGTACACGACTTGCTTTGGCAAGTGAAATGTGAGCAGAAGTGATATGAGTCTCTTCCAGGCAGAAGCATTTAATTACTAAGATGAGACTCAGCCGAATGCCATTCACCCTTCATGGGGATCACAGAAGCTCATAGTGAGTTAAAATCCCTATCAGTCTGAGTTTGAGTGACAGTGATAAGCAGAACCCTCCTGCCAATTCTCACTGGTCCTGTAGCATGACAAAGAATACGGTTTTGTTATATTAAGCTTCGAAAATGTAAGGGTTGTTTGTTAGCCATCACTTTAGCCTATCCTAAATGACAGGATAATAGGATAAAGTTACAGAAAAAGTGAGTTAATACCACAGACGGACTCATCCCACCAATCTCACAGAACAGGGATTCATCAACTGAACTCCTGGATGTGAGAAAAAAACGTATGTTGTTATCACTGTCATCTTACTCTTAGTAATCAGTTGCCTTTGATCCTATTTAAAGGATGCATGTTTCTTTGATGGTAAATACTAAAACCTATTTTTAAACGAATTTTAAAACATCACTAGGTTTTTTTTTTTATAGCTTGGAAAATTACCAAATATATTTAGTAAATTTTCACTAGCAATGTTTTTCTAGGCACTGAGATTTTTCTTCTTTTGTTAAAACAGGTCTAAGTTGTCTAAATAGACTAACTTTATCTTTCTGACTCTCCAAGAAGAAATAGTTACGGTGGCTTCCCACAGCTTACCTACGTATCACAGCATCATAAAGAGTTAAAATTGTAAGACATACAGGAGCCTACTGAAGAGATAGGTAGATATCACAACTTGAAAAGCTGTAATGATCACAGAATAGGTCCTGGCCTAAAGATTCAAAGCAATCTTTTACAAGAAAAGCTTGCCAGAGTGTGGTCATGACACAGTAAGTCATACCCACTCTCACACCAGCGTAACTGAAGCATCTCCTGTTTCCCGCCCAAGTCCCGTGCTGGCTGGCGCAGTCACACATGCAGTTGGAACCCTACGGGATAAACCATAATTGACTTCCACAAATTGCTGCAGAGTCTAGCATGAAAATCAAAAGCTTTCATTGAGCCTTTTAATGCCGTTAGAACGGGTTATAAAATCCTGGTCCGTGAATAGGCCTCACTTGCATTAGCTTCCTACAAAAGTTGCATGGAAATCGTAAATGGATAGAGAGATAGATACTCATATATAGACATACATAGTATGTTTACACTTTATTTATATAGATGTTAACATATATGTATTTTTTTCCTAGAAAATTAAAGGAGTACCTATAGCAAAACACTTTGTTCAATAACTAATCATTTTTTAATATCCCTATGTTAATGGCAGGATTTATATCATTTGCCCTATTTAATACATTTACATGACAACCCAGGGAGCAATTGTTTTAACAAAAACATCCAGCTACCTAAGTGTCCTGAACAAGTAGTCACTTCAAGTGAAAACTCACAGGATCTTGAGACTGCTGTTTTTTATCATTTGATTTCTGCCTCTGTTGAGAGTCAACAGACAAAGGGAACAACCCCCCAACTCCAAGTGGAAGGGCTTATCTGTGCCTTGCAGTCCCAGGGGCCTGTGCCCTGAGGCAAGTTCTTTAACCTCTCTAAAGCTGTTTCCTCATTAGTAGATGTGGTTCAGATGGGAAAGGGAACAATAATCCAGATAACCTGTAAAATTGCTTCCAGAGGCAAAGTCTCTTTAGGAACAGATGAGAGGTCTAACAACATCTACTCTCACTGCAGGGCAGCAAGAGGATGGACTGGAAGGACGGGATGAGGCTGACTCAGTGCCAGCTGGAGGATTTCTGGAGACAGGAGACAGAAAATGTATTATTGTCACTGTTATCAAGTATCCCTCTCCAAGCAGATGTTTTTACTGAAGTTTGCATTTTCTCCTTCACCTAGAGTCCCTATCCCTTTGTGAAGTCTTTATAGACAGACGTAATGTGTTTCCAGGGCTGACCTGAGGCATACTTCCTGCCCTGATCTTCACAGGAGTGATTCCAGTAAAATAAGAAAACGATGGGATAAAAGACAAGAAAGAAAATAGACTCACCAATAATATGTGTCCATGTGTCTTGTTTTCACGTTATCTACTCCGAGTGGGAGGCTGCAGTGACAGGGTCTTTGTTCTGTACTATCTTTACATGCTCACAGAGAATAAACAATACAAGTAAACATGAAAGTCGGCAAGTTAAGAGTGGAGGTTGTTAAGATCAGTAGTAAATCCGCAGCAGCTGACAGCACATCCTGCGTCATTCTTGATTCATTTCTAATACCCTTACTGATAGAAAATAGGAAAACCCGGCCGGGCGCGGTGGCTCAAGCCTGTAATCCCAGCACTTTGGGAGGCCGAGGCGGGTGGATCACGAGGTCAAGAGATCGAGACCATCCTGGTCAACATGGTGAAACCCCGTCTCTACTAAAAATACAAAAAATTAGCTGGGCATGGTGGCGTGTGCCTGTAATCCCAGCTACTCAGGAGGCTGAGGCAGGAGAATTGCCTGAACCCAGGAGGTGGAGGTTGCGGTGAGCCGAGATCGCGCCATTGCACTCCAGCCTGGGTAACAAGAGCGAAACTCCGTCTCAAAAAAAGAAAATAGGAAAACCCAAGCAGCTCAAACAAAACCAAACAAAGCAAAACAGGCCAGGGAGTAGGAACCTGATGAAAGAATTATATAGTGGAAGTCCTGTGGCTTACAAGGGCCTATTTACCTAATCTGGTCTCATCTTGCACAACTTCCCATCATCCTTCATTTGAGGCACTCTGAATTTCCCTCTTGCTCATTCCCTAATCTTTGCACATTCTGTTCTCTCAGTCTGAAACACTGTTGTTTTACTCCTTCACTTTTGCCCAAGTAATTCCTATTCATCTTTCTGGTTTTCATTCTCCAGGAAGCCCTCTCTTGTCTGACATCTCAACGCTGACTTAGACGATTATCTCAATGTGCACCCAGAGCCATGAATTAAAATTACTTGCTGGCCGGGGGCTGTGGCTCACACCTATAATCCCATCTTTGGGAGGCTGAGGTGGGCTGATCACGAGGTCAGGAGTTCGAGACCAGCCTGGCCAATATGGTGACACCCTGGCTCTCCTAAAATATAAAAATTAACCAGGCGTGGTGCTGAATGCCTGTAGTCCCAGCTACTCAGGAGGCTGAGGCAGGAGACTCGCTGGAACCCAGGAGGCAGAGGTTGCAGTGAGCCGGGATAGTGCCACTACACTTCAGCCTGGGTGACAGAGTGAGACTCCATCTCAAAAACAAAAAATTACTTGCCTCCTTATCTGTATGATCACAAGGCTGCAAGCATTTTGAGGGCTGTTTGTGAATAATTGTCTCCATATCCCAGAACCTACACTGTAGCTGGCACATAGTGCCTCATTAGGAAAATCTTACAACACAGTTTGCCAAACACTCCTGTTTCTTTGACCAGGATAAAACCGAACAAGCTGAAAACCAAAGCAGTACTTTTGGCAAGATGTTCTCTTTTCCTTGACTACTATAGGCAAAGAGCCTAGAGCCAGGCCCAGCACAAATCAGACCCAGTGACAGGCTTATTTCCTTCTTTCCCTTCACTTTATCCTCACCTCATATTCTTGGTTTTCAAGTGTAAACTCAAGGATCATTCATATACCAGAGGTTGTTCAAGACACACTCCTAAAAACTTGTGAAGAAATTTCCTTGAGAGAACCAAGAGAAAAGATGGTACCATTTATGTGATAAGCCCTGAAAATAATTTTGATCAACGTATTAAAAGGTAAGCTGGGTGTAGTGGCACGTGCCTGTAAATCCCAGCTACTCAGGAGGCTGAGGTGGGAGGATCACTTAAGCTTAAGAGTTTGAGACCACCCTCAGCAACATAGACCCCCATCGCTAAAACAAGTTTAATTAGCCAGGCATGGTGGCATGGGCCTGTAGCCAGCTACTTGGGAGGCTGAGGCAGAAAGATCACGTGAGCCCAGGAGTTCAAGATTGCAGCAAGCTAAGATCACACAACTGCACTCCAGCATAGATGACAGAGAAGCCTCATCTCTTTAGGGGGGCGGGGAAAAAAAACCCCAACAGAAAAGATAGACCACTCCTCACCAGCTGTACCACTTACGTCCAGGCCTTCTGTTCTGCACTGCTGCAACAGCCTGCTAAGTGGTCTCTCAGCTTCTTCCCTTAATCCACATCTCAAGGGTAAAGTCTATTTTCAAGACAGACACCACTTGATCCTTTTGAAATGTTAAGTCAGATCACTTCACTCTTCCACTAAAACTCTCCAATGATTTTAGTTCAAAATCCCCAAGTCATTTTACATTAATCAATAAATAATGCTACAAGAGTCAACTCCAGTCTTGGCCAGCATGTGGTGAGAAAAGCCATTAAAGTCATGGTGACACAAGTAAATCCTTGCTGTTAATTGCAGTCAACAGGGGAGAAAACTGCCTTAAATGTAACAATTGGTTTCCAGCATATGGTTTCAGGTTAATGCATAGCTGAACCATCCATGTTAGTAAACTATGCATTTTGTTTGATCATGCCCCTATTTTTTTCTTTATAACTTGATACCCCAAACATTCCTCACTTTCCTCAAGCTCTCTACCCCATTTCTCATTTGCAGAGAAAAGAACTCATCAGTATCTTTCTTTTCCATTTTCAAACATATTGCAGTAAAGAGCGAAAAGGGTCACAGCTACTCCCACCTCCCTGAATCCATGCTCTTTGCCATGTGAACTTCAAGCTCCTCCCATCAAGATGTGGAGCCTGTTTCTCTACTCCATGAATCTAGGCTAATCTTGTGTGACTTGCTTTGTCCAACAAAACGCCAGACAAGTGATGCTGTACAAGTTCACATCCTAGGCCTCAGAAGACTTGACCACACTTCTGCTCACTCCTGAAATCCTACCCAGTGGCTACATGAATAAGCCAGAGTTAACCTACAGGGTGGTAGAATACCACATAGAGCAGAAATGAGTCATCCCAGCCAAGGCCATGCTAGATCAGCTATCACCACCCGCCCTGGGAGCAATGGAAGATATATAAGTGAGCCCAGCTAAAACCAGAAGCAGCACTCATCAGAGCCCAGACCAAATTGCCAGTCCATGGAATGATGAAATAAATTGTTGTTTTAAGCCACTAAGTTCTGGGATGTTGTGGTGCACAGCAAAAGCTAAATGATAAACTAATCTAAATATTTTATGTTTATTATCTCAAGTAGTGGTGACTTAACTTTTCCAGAGGCTCTTTGCTGAAATACATTCTCTTCTTCTTAGGATGCCTTCCCCAACCTAGTCCATTTGGGAAACTTACACTGAGACAGCTCAATAGCACATCAGTAATATCACCACCTGCCACCTCACCCTCTTCTTTGAGCTCATAGCATGTATGTGTGTGTGTGTGTGTGTGTGTGTGTGTGTGTGTGTGTGTGTGTGT
>NW_022436995.1:5685421-5733555 GCF_009761245.1 Sapajus apella
TGTGTGTGTGTGTGTGTGTGTGTGTGTGTGTGTGTGTGTGTGTGTGTATATATGCCACCATCTTTGCATTTATTTTCATGTCCACCTACCACAGAAAGTTGAGATTATGTTTTATTCATCTCTATAATCCAGAACTTAGCCTAACATTTGTCACATAGGAGCAGCTCAATAATATTACTGCAAATAAATATTAAATACTTTGATAGTTTTCATTTCTGTCTTTTCTCTGTAATTACCACCTCTGCCTTCATGACATGACATATCACGAATGACCTGAATAATTTAAACAGAGGCCTTTCTACTTCCCCAAGAGTCTTGTTGAGTATTCCCATAGCACATTGTAAATACTTTCAACACACAATCTTGATTGCTTATACAGTGTTCTTCGCAAAAAACTTTCAGCTATTTCAAGGCAGAAGTCATATATCCCTTATTTTTTTATATCGAATCCCCAGCCTAATAGCTTATTGAAAATAGGCAGTTAATTCACAATGAAACTACTTTTAACTTTTAAACTGTTTAATGAAAAAAAATAACTTTCATTTCATAAATCAGACTTTCTCATAAGATATTGGTAACAGTCAATACAGTGAAGAGTACCGTCTAGACTCAGACACGTGCAGAAGGAGGAGGAATCAACTCTTACCTTGCAGGGATTTTTCTGAGGCAGACATTGCTATCCTGTTTTGTCTCACTCATAGCCTTAAGTGAAGTCTCTTCTACCAATTGATCTACTTTGAAGCCTTCAAAGAATTTGGAGACATCGGTATGAGAGAAATCACTCCTTTAACTGTCCCCAAGAGCTGTCAATTACTGGATTATTTTCCACTAATGTTGATCTGCTCAAAGATTCTGCCTCTAATGTTCACTAACTAGAATGAAGACACAGAAAGCAGTTTCATCAAATTCATGGACAACCCAAAGCTGAAATGAAGATCTACTACCTCAAATCCATTCATTCATTTAGCAAATAGTTATTGCATACTTACCTACTATGTATGAGAATACCATTCTAAGCATTGGGATACAGCAGAAAACAAAAAATACCAAGTCTTTTCTTTCGTTGAGATTTCATTCTAACGGCAGAGGATAAACATTAAATACAAATCAAATCAACATAATGAATAAGCAAAACTAACACTTTGCCTTTCCACCATAGTGACCAACACACCACATACTACAGTCAGGCTGGTGGGGGAGCACGTTTTTTACGAAGTACTTTACAACATGAAGTAAACTTTAAAAACAGAAATTTCCTGTCTAGGATTAGTCCTCAAAATAAATGACACCTGGAGCTTTTTCCTAGAAATTGTTAAATCATTAGTGAACCTATCTGCCCCTGACTTTTGCAATGCCAGCATCTGCAGATATGTGATTACCCTACAGATATAATAATGAGATAAAACTCCTATCATTTCCCATCATGAACAGTTAACTAATGATGATAACCTTGAAGAGCTTCTTTCTGTAAACACTTGCCTTGTCCTTCACCTGGAGAGCCCGTTCTGAAGGCTGGTCTTTCTTACAAAACACTCCAAGTAAAAATCCTTTTCTTATTGCTTTTATTTCTTTTTCTTTCACCTACTGGAGCTAAATATGATGTTACTTGAGAAATATGCCACTGTGACCTCTTTCACCCAAGTTTGTCTTTTTCATCTTCTTAAATAAAAAGCTGTAGAGACATAACTTTTACTCTCTGTGACTCAGTTTCTATTTCTGTTTGTCTTTCAGTTTCTGGCTTAAGACTGGTTCTTGGCCAGGTCTGGCTCTGTTTTACACATGACTATTTTATTCCCTCTTTAAGTGGCAGTAATAATGCTCAGGAGACAGATTTCAAGTATATGCTCTGACCATCTGGTTTCTGTTGTGTAACAGACAACAGGGGTCTGGTAGTCTCCTTCTATTTTTCCTTTATGTCAGTTGTCTTTCTGATGTGGCCTGGCACTTGAACATTCATGTCTTTGTCACCAAGTCATGCAACTATAGTCATATCATTGTGTGCTCTCAATCACAGTGCTGGGAACTCACTCGGGTCACATCCTCAACCACTGATTATGCATTTTTATTTCTATCAGTAAAAATCATTGTGTTGTTTGAGCTCAAATCACACAAAATAAAAAAGTTCTGTGCCCCCTGAAACAGTCATGCTGGATCAAAGGACATCACAATGAGGACAACTTTGACAGGCATTGTGTCTCTCCTATTCTTGACCCAGAGCTGCTGCCACTGACAAGTGAGTTTTTGCTAAAACCCAGCAAACTGGGCTTTGTATTTACCTTCACCCATGACTGAGGCTGCTAGTTCATGTGGCTGTGCCCTTTCCCCTCCTCTCAGAAAGAAAGGACTTAACCTGTATCAGTGGAGGAGGAAACACTGTAGGAGAATACCAAAGGCCAGGTAGGGCTGTTAATAACGTCACTGCAGGCAGGAAATGACAGAGACTTCAACTACATGATAATAGCAGACATGTGAGAAGTAACTGCATTCAAAAGACTTTAAGGCTGAGGTGACAAAGCATGAGTATAAGGTGTCTGAAGAAGCAAGGGACCAAGAATGATACCAAGATTTTTGATAGATGACAGGATAGGAATTCAAAATTACTTTTACTGTTCAGGAAAATGAAATGTAATAAGGATATGTAAATGCAGCTCTTGGATCTAGAATTCCAACTGCAAAAATGCAAGAGAAGGGAAAACTGGCCTAACAATAGTCTATGAGAAAATGAGCTCGGGGTCTTGCTGGACCTCAAGTTCAGTGTGATTCACATGACAATCAGAAGAGCCTACAATTTAAAATATCATAGAAGTAGAATGCCTGAGTTGAGGGAGATGACTCTTTACTATATTTCACACTAAAATCCCTCCCATTGCTAAGGTTCATAAAGTTTCCAATCCACCACCTAAAATGAGCAACATGTACTCACAGGGGTTTCAGTGTGTGATGTGTGTAGAGTGCACTTCTCCAATTGGAAGGAATAACACAGAAAGTTCACGTTTAAAAATAGCAAATTACAACATAGAATACCATCTACCGTGTGCTAAGTGCCTCACTAGCAAGCTTTGCCTACATGACTACTGGGCTTTCTCAGTGACTCCTTCCTAAACAAAGGGTGAGACCTCCATGCATCCACACCGAGCATTTTACTTATCTTTGAGATTCTTTTTTTGGATAGGCATGGCAGTCAGTGGACGAGTGGCATTATGAGAGAGAGAGTGAGAGAAAGAGAGAGGGAGTGTGTGTGTGTGTGTGTGTGTATTCACTGAGAAGCAATATAAACATGAGAGCAGCCAACCAAGTCACAGACCTGAGTTCTGGGTGGGTCTCGGGCTTCAACTCTCCACATGACTTCCAGCTAGCATCCTTTCACTGTATTTCTGTGTCCTAAGCTATAATGAAGCAACTACTGGCTGTCTCCAGGCCTACCCAAAAGGGAAGCTCTCAAGATAAATGGGGTGTCCTAAATTCAGCAGCCACCTATGGAACAGCTGTGGAGGACGGAACAGTACAATTAAGCCCTTAGGAGAAAATTGTGCTCTGAGCTCTCCAGAGAGAAAAAGGAAATGAGAAAGTGAAAAAGCACACAGGGCAGAAACAAAAGTTCCTCCCTGGGAGCTATTAATAGTTTAAGAAGTGTATCTCTCTGGAAGCATCCGTCTAAGGTACCAGAGCTTTTAAACACATCAGCCAGTAATGGAGTGCAAAAGAGGTCACTGCCAAAGATGAATGCAGTATTTGTCAAACAGCAGAAATGGATGGTTAGCGTAACAAGAACAGATAGTTCTGCCAGGTCAGTCTCTCCCCTGTCCTTCCCGCCCAGGTTATAATGCTGTGTGTAACATCATGGGACAAAGATCCAAAAAGGAAATGCCAACCACCTGGTTAGCTCATAAAACCGATTAGTAAAAAAGTCCTTTGGGCAGCTTCAGTTAAATTAGTGTTAATTCTGACACCTATTCCAGACAACATCTCACCACATAAAAAGCACTTTATTTTGTCTCTCTTCTCTCCTGTCTGTGGGCATTTAATTCCCACATAAGAAGAAAAGAGCTTTAAAACATAAGAACCCAGAAAATCAAAACCACTATTCCTTTTAAGCAATTCCAAGCTAGATCTACTAAAAACTATTTGGTCCACTGGTTTTATATGGAAAAGTTTAGCTGACTGAAAACTGTACTATTTTACAACTAAAAGGAACACAAGAATTTAGAAATCTGGCAGCACGTAATGTCCCTGCATTTCCATTTTAAATCAACATTACTTTTCTTTAAGATGGGTATTTTATTTCTAAATGGCTGGACATGACCTTTACAAGTGTGTGGTTTCTGTCTGCAGCTCAGAAAAAAAAAATGTCATTCCTGCTTCTCAATTTTTAATTTCTATTAATCACTTTTTCTCCTTACATTCTACATAATCAAGAGGGACGTGTCCCTTGCCCTTCTTACTGATTTCTATTATTCTTCATTACAGCCTTGGTTCCATTTCCCTGCTTCCCACCAGGTATTAAATATTTAGACATTGAGTCTAAACTGTTCTATCCCTGCCTCTGTCGGGGTGACTATCATATAGTTGTGTCATCAATTAGCCTGGCATCTGATCTCTGTTTCCAATGTCTTCTAAGAGGAAATTTAATTGTGATTAATATCTTTTTATAACTTTGAAATTATAGAGGCAGGATTCCTTACTCAGTCATGCTTGTTAAAAATCATAAATCAATTTATTTTATTCCCTCTAGATGTAAAGAGACCTTTCCAATTCTGACTGAATTCTAACAACATAAAAAGTCCAGCAGACATTAGAAGAATACATATTTTTTTTCCTTTCAATGGGAAACCTTTCCATAATATCTTTGTGGTTGGGAGATCTGCAGAGCTTCCAAAGCAAGCCTTACAAATACAACTTAAGGAAAGCATTCTACAGTTATGACAGGAAGAAAGATGTCTTCAGACAATAACAAAATTCAGATTCAAGCATGCTGTACTCCATGCAAGAGATGTATTCTTGGAAAACTGAAGTAAATCAAAATTTTTTATAAATCAAATATTTCAAATTCAGAGTAGTTATTAATAGATATAATCCTGGTGACAAATCCTTCTGTGAGGTGCAGGATCCATGTCTAATGAAAAGATATACCTCTCAAGGTAATGGTTTTAAGTTTGTCTTGGTGCTCAACTTTCTAAAAGTAGAACACTAATGTATGAATTTTGAAAGTATTTGGAGTAGCTGTCCCATCTTTTCAAAAACTTCATGACTTCAGTGGCTCAGAAAATCTAGTGACAAAAGTTGATTCTTACCATGCTACTCGCACAAGTGTCCCTGTAGCAGACCTAAGCTGATGAACCTAACACTAATTCCCTGCCTGACTTAAAACTTTTCCAAAACTTAGAAATAAGGCAAAAAGATGACTAATATCCTTGTAATGACATACCGCAGCACTGTCTATTGGGCCCACCCATGGATTATTTGATTCTCTAGGATAATATATCTTGTTTAATTTACAATATTAATTAAGGCCCATATTCTGTGATGTTAGATGTTAATATACTTTTGTATAGTAGATATGCCAATGTTTTGTCCACTGGAGAAGACAACATCTAAAGTTACGGTTTTATTGTCCTGTTGGGCATTAACCAGTCTCATCTCTAACCTCGCCAACTTGTTTCTGCAAATTATTCCTCAAATTTTCCTTCTAACTACCTTTGCCTATCCTGTTGTTTGCCTCATTAAATAAATACTGACACTCATTCTTTATCTGTATGAGAGTTACATGTTAATTTCTTTGACAATTATGCTTGACACCTGCGTCTACTTTCCTTCCTAGCCTCTTCTATAGTTAGAAATAATCATGTAACATCATTCCAGGCAATCAGATACAAGTAGAAGTGTGACTGAAGTTTCTAGAAAAGTGTTTGCTCCTCTGATAAAGAAGACAGTTCTATCTGGCACTGTCCCCTTTTCCCTCCTTTCTGCTTAATTGCTGACAAGATTTCTAGAGTTGGAGCAGCCAGTCTTGCTCCTAAGAGAAAATAAGAACAAAGCAATGGCTCAAAGACCCTCAGAGATGTCAACCCTTATACCACTGAGCCCATGCGACAAGAGCAACAGCCATCAGCCTCTAAACTTCTTATAGGAGTAAAATAAACTCCCATTTGTTCAAGCCACTGCAAACCACAATTTACTCCTTGACTTCAACCGGACACATTTTCAGCTGATAATTTAAAAAAAAAACTTTTATTTTAGGTTCAGGGGTACATGTGCAGGTTACCTAAGTAAACTTATGTCACACGTGTTCGTTACACAGATCATTTTGTCACCAGGTACTAAGCCAAGTATCCAGTAGTTATTTCTGATCCTCTCCTTCCTTCCACTCTCAACCCTCAAGTAGGCCCCAGTGTCTGTTCCCCTCTTTGTGCTGATGTGTCCTCATTATTTAGTTCCCACTCGTAAGTGAGAACATGTGGTATTTGGTTTTCTGTCCCTACGTTGGTTTGCTAAGCATGATGGTCTCCAGCTCCATCCATGTTACCCCAAAAACATGGTATCATTCTGTTTTACGGTTGCATAGTATTCCATGGTGCATATGTATTACATTTTATTTATCCAATCTGCCACTTATGGACATTTAGGTTGATTCCACTTCTTTGCTATTATGGGTAGTGCTGCTATAAACATACTCATGCATGTGTCTTTATGGTAGAATGACTTAAATTCGTTTGGATAAACAGCCAATAATGGGATTTCTGGGTCTAATTGTAGTTCTGTTTTTAGCTCTTTGAGGAATCACCACACTGCTTTCCACAAAGGTTGAACCAATTTACATTCCGACCAACAGTGTACAAGTGTTTCCTTTACTCCACAACCCCAACAGTATGTTATTCAGCTGATAATTCCTTAGACTCCTCTATGTTCCCCATTTTGTAAGTTTCCCAGTTTTCAACTGGAAAGCCAAGTTCTGCTCAGCCTAAAGCCTAAACTGCAAAAGGGTACACTTTTTAAAGAGATTGTGGAGGAGGTTTACTAATGCTTTACAACAGTTTCCAAAAATCAAATTGATATTGTCTTTGCATGTAATGAAAATAACTGATGAGCTCCCCCAAGCATTCGCTTTTCCCTCTAAACACCAAATTTGGTGAATTATTAACTAAGGAGACCACCTCCTTCTAAGGATGCTCCTTCCAAAAGGTATGAAGATCAGAGGAATTCCCTGGTACAAGGAGGGCAAATGGGAGGGCTTCACAGTAGCCCTGCAGCGCCTGGGGCTCAACCCTATTGATGCTCCCACTCTCTGGGACTGACACCCAGAGCATGAGAAGACACCTGGACTGACACCTGGAGAGTGGGAGGGCACCTGGACTGACACCTGGAGAGTGGGAGGACACCTGGACTGACACCTGGCCTTGCCTTTTCCCTAGTTCACATTACCAGAGAGTGGAGCTCCAGGGGAACATGAGTTGGCAAGGAAAAATAACTAGACGCTGAAGAGTACTAAACACGTAACTAGAAGCAACTCAAACCTGTTGATTTCTGCTTTCTTTCTTCTGATACTCAGATGATCAAGATTTTCTTTCCCACTGAACCTTTGGTTGTGTGCTCAAGACTTATGCCTGGCATCTCACCAAAAAGACAGTGGCAATTCCTTTTTGTGTATATCTTCTAGATAAGAAACAGTGGCTTTATGTATTTCCAACAAAAAAGTTTGTCCTACCAAATGAGATCTGAGCTGATCTGCTCTCTGCCAGGTACCAAAAGACAGAAAGAGAGAAAATGGGAGGAGGACGAAAGGAGAGAAGGAGGGAAGGAAGGAGAAAGGAAGGAGGGACAGAGTGGAGGAGGAAGAAGGGAAGGAAGGAAGGAGGAAGGTGGGGGAAGAAGAAAGAGCAGGAGGGAAGAAAGAAAAGAAGGAAGAAAAAAGTCAGGGAAGGAAAGGAGGAAGAAGGAGAAAGAAAGGAAGGAAAGAGAAAGGTTGGAAGGAGAGAGGAAGGGGAAATGGGGAGAAAGGAAGAAGACAAGCAGGCTGGATTCCTAGGTAGATACAAAAAAGGAAGGGAACACACACAGACACACGGACAGACACACGGACAGCCACACAGACACACACACACGGACACACACACATGGACACACACACGGACACAAAGACACACACACAGACACACGGACACACACACGCCTATTTCCTTATTCCCTTTTAGTACTGTCACTCTCACTCTACCTTTTTAAAAAGCCAAGTGTTTCTCATGTAAAAGCCCATTATTCAAAGGAACAAAATCACCTATATAAATTGCCTATTTCCCAAGTTTTCCCTGAAGACTCTGCAGGCCCTGAGTAACCTCCTCTGAGATAGCTCCCGCAGCACTGTCTTGTGATAGAACATAAGCCTATTATGTCCCTATTACATGGATTTCTAACATTCCTTTTGCCACTTAAAATGATAGCCCTCTTGTCTTTTCCTTTTTTATTTTTCCTTTTCTTTCTTTTCAACTCTAGGATTTGTGTGATCACTGCCATTCTCTTACCCTTCCAGTCCACCACTACCTCCACCCTTTTTTCCTGGATTTTCTTTCTTCTCAGCTCTTTCAACCCCATGTGCAGAAAATCTGAGTGTAAAAGAATATGTGGATGGGAGGAAGTGGGAAAAGAAATTGACACAGAACGTTAGACAAACAATAAAATAGTAACGTGATCATTCCCTAAGAAAAGCCTTTGGAATCATTAGGCACATTCAGATTTACCTGCAAACTGAAATCAAGTTTGCTTAAGGCTTTGTCAATTTTGCCTTTGATCCTCGACAGCCTAACCTGGCCACCATTTTAGACCCTTTGGAAACTGAGTTGGCACAATGATCTCGTCTTCTCCGGTAAGGTTATCGCCCTTAGGACTGGGTCTCCTAACTCACGTGGCCACTATTTAACTGTCTTCCCGACTAGTAACAAAACTCCTGAATGGATCTAAACAGGATCTTTCCTTAAATGATCAAGCAGAAAAGCTGAAAAATAACCTTGCTGCAAAGCAACCATTCTGCTCCAGAAAAAGCAAGACTGTAAATGGACACATCTTTTCTGATGAGGTTATTTCTGTGATAGTCACTCCTCAGAATGGAAGAAGGTGCCCAGGGAGTGTCTAGTGCTGAGGAGATTTGGGGTAAAGTGGCCTGGTTTTCTGCTCCTCCTAGCATGGTTCTTCAAAAGGGCCACCATTTAAGGGAGCACAAAAATATCAGACACAGCCAGAGCGGTGGCTCACTCCTGTAATCGCAGCACTTTGGGAGGCCGAGGCAGGTGGATCACAAGGTTAGAAGTTCGAGACCAGCCTGGCCAACACGGTGAAACCCCAGCTCTACAAAAAATACAAAAGTTAACCAGCATGGTAGCACATACCTGTAGTCCCAGCTACTCAGGAGGCTGAGGCAGGAGAATCACTTGAACCCAGGAGGCGGAGGTTGCAGTGAGCTCAGATCACGCCACTGCACTCCAGCCTGCGCAACAGAGCAAGGCTCTGTCTCAAAAATCAGACACGATTTCTCAAAAATGAAATCAGGGCTTTAAAACGTTCTTTTTTAAGTTTCCTCATTGTACTTTTCTATGTTGATGAGTTTGTTTAATAGAGAACACTTACCATTTTTACCTAAATCAATGAACTTTTTTTTTTGAGATGGAAGTCTGTTCTTCTCTCCCAGGCTATGGTGCAATGGCATGATCTCGGCTCACTGCAACCTCCACCTACTGGCTTCAAGTGATTCTCCTGCCTCAGCCTCACCAGTAGCTAGGATTACAGGCACACGTCACCACACTAGGCTAATTTTCGTATTTTTAATAGAGATGGGGTTTCACTTGGGCAGGCTGGTCTCGAACTCCTGACTTCAGGTGATAGGCCCACCTTGGCCTCCCACAGTGCTGGGATTACAGGCATAAGCCACCATGCCCAGCCCCCAATTTTTATTCTCAAAGTGGCTACAAAACACACTCAATGCTAAATGGAAGTGCTGTGTGGATTCTCTGCCATTTCCTAGTGTGGGGGCTGCTGATCCCTCCATCAAGTGGATAAGTGAAATCAAGGCTGCTTGTGATGGCAAACTCAACCCTAAACCTCTCATGACTTCTTGTTGTTTTAAGAACCTGTGATCTTTGGGGGAAATGGAACATGTTTAAGCAAAACGCAAAACCCTTTTTCAAAAATAATTATTTTGTCCACCTCTCATTTCGCACGGTCTTTCTCAGAATTGACATTTCCCTGAGAGTGGCAAAGACTTCAGCTCAATGTCAAGTACAGCAAAGCCTTCTATTTTCTTTAAAGTAAAAAGGTCTCAAGTATATTTTACCATCCTGACAGCAGTGACAAGCGGGGCTTTCACTCAAACAGATTACAGATGGGCTTTCTGAACCACATACGGCTCCATGCAAATAAGGAACCACCACCAACATTTTTTCTTTTGAAATGTCAGAAATACTCAGAGGGCTTTTTTGACATTTGTTTAAAAAAAAATCTCCCCCTTTTTCATTACCTTCTTCATTTATTATCAGCAGTAGATTGATACAGGGTGAATGGCTAGGAAGGGCCAAGAAAACAAGAGACTCTGGCCAAGTCACAGGCACCATGTTTCCAGGTCAGCAAGCAAATGACTCAGACCTGCTGATGGTCTGAGGCATGGATAAACAGAGGTTGGCCAACTTGTTCTGCAAAAGGCCAGATAAATAAGTATTTTGGGCTTTTGGGACAACGAGGTCTCTGTTCCAACTACCCAATTCTGCTTTTGTAACATAACACTATTATAAATGAGTGGGTGTGGCTGTGCTCACATAAAATTGTTTTATAAAATAGGAAGGGGGCTGACGTGTGCCATAGGCTAGATTTGCAGACCCTTGGAAAATGATGTGAATGGCACTGAAATCATAGTGCTTAGCAAGGAAAGGGAAAGTCACAAAATACTCCCCAGAAGCTTTCAACTGGCTAAGGAGCTGGAGCAGGTCAGAGGGCCTCTGAGATGCCAGGCACTAATGCTTTGAATGCTGGATTGTGGGGAGTGAGGGCTTCCAGGGAAGAGGCTGGTGGGGCTTTCAGAAGCTTCAGGGCAGCAGCTAACTCCAACCAGGAGAAAAAGTTTGCCAATATTTTAACAGCTGATCAAGCCATGCTGGTGGGTGCTAGCTAATAACAGCTGTCTACAACCTAGATTCCTGAATGAATGTACCATCCCAAGGAAGAGATTAAGACCAAAAATTAAAGACTTTCATAGATGGGAGATTTTATTTTAACCCTCCTCCCCAAAACAAAAAATAACGAATTCATTTACAAGCAAAAAAGATTAAAAAGCCATGAGAAGACAATACAATTATTCAGCTCAATGGTCATTTTAAAGAAGAGAGAGTGGGCACAGTGAAACACTTTTAACTCGTTTCTCTGGCCGGGCGTGGTGGCTCACACCTGTAATCCCAGCACTTTGAGAGGCCAAGGCGGGCAGATCACAAGGTCAAGAGATCGAGACCATCCTGGCCAACACGGTGAAACTCGTCTCTACTAAAAATTCAAAAAGTAGCTAGGCGTGGTGGCAGGCACCTGCAGTCCCAGCTACTTGGGAGGCTGAGGCAAGAGAATCGTTTGAACCCAGAAGGTGGAGGTTGCAGTGAGCCAAAATTGCGCCACTGCACTCCAGCCTGGCGACAGAGTAAGACTGTCTCAAAAAAAGAAAAAAATAGTTCTCTCTAACTACTTGGTTACATTGCTCAATAACTGGGTTGGCATTCAGGGCAGGGAGAAAACAACGGCTTGTGACCCACTGGAGGGTGTTGATGTCACAGAAATAGTGTTCCGAGGGAAACTGCAACAGAGCAATCAATTGTCACTGCAGTATACCACACCCAACCCAGGTGTTCAAGACTCTCCCCACCTACTAGCAATCCCCCAACACACAGACACAAGCACATGCATGCACACCACTAACCTGCAACTTTCTCTCTCCCTTAAGTCCTCAGCTAGCTACCATTAGAAAGTTATTAGTAAACTAATTCAAGCTAAAGTGTCCATGAGTAACGAGAGCTGTATATGTTGTACCTATTCAAGATTTAAGAGTTTTTAGAAGGTGGCCCTGGAGTAAACAATTCCTTTACCCAAATGAAAGACCCCATTACGGGGAAGACGATAAACAAATGTTTTTAGATATTTGGTCAGGGAGCCCTCCTCTTCTGAAAACAGGCTGTATGGATGGCTACCAATTCTTTCCTTGAAAAAAAAAACAGACCCTCACTACAGCATATGATGACAAAGTTTGAATGTTTTAATTGAAGGTCTTGTTCCGATGCCCAGATATTCAGATCATCAGGAGCTTTAGTTCACACTGCACCCTGCATGTACTTCCCCATTCACTTCTCGCTTTTTTAAAGGGACAATATGTTCAGGTAACACAGGCCTTGCCATGCGATTACACTATGAACACAAAACTGGCTAAGAACTGGATCAAGCAGTTTGTAGGGGATACAGAGGGAAAGTGGCCTCTGTCCTATGGGGGCTGCCCCCAGGGAGCTTTGGCCCTCTCAGCCCCTCTCCTGACTCCGGTACACGGAGAATCCATCTCCAGAAGTTAAGCTGCCCTTTGAGGCATTCAGGGCCAGAGCACATGGCCTCTAAGTCACAGAAGCAAGACTGAGGTAGGATCTGTGATATACAGTTCCCAGATCCGCACACCAGAAGCTCTATCCTGTGCAACCCAACCGTACTCTTTAAACACACAAGCTACAACTCTTACAAATGTTTGGCCTACAGCTAACTACATTTAACCAGAAGAAGGCATTCTGAGCCCCTGGCTCTATGCACTTCGACAGCTGTAACCTTGGAGGCACCAGAGAAGATGTGCTTCTATTTCCCGGTAAAGGCAATGAAAGCCTCAAAGTTTGGGCTAATAAAATCTTCACTAAGAACTCTCTCTGACCTTACCTGAAGCACTGTGGAGTGGTTTTAAAGCCTTATGCAAAGGCTTTTCACAGAACTATTTCATTTAGCTAAAGGGATAGAGGTGGGGAGAAAGGCGCTTTTCCGTTTTCAACCATGGATCCGCAGTAAGGCAGCTTCTATCAGCAATGGGAAATTGATGACTGCCTTCTCCAGCAAAGCACTGAAAATGGGGTCAAGACTGAGGCCCTTGATAAAGTATAATTAATCACCAGCATAAGCACGAGATCTTTTTCTAATTAAACTCTCCTTTCCCTCCCAGGAGAAGTCTTGCCCAACCAAGAGCCCCAAGACCAAATGAGTCTCAGAGCTGCAAGAGATAGAATCACCAAAGGAAAAAAAAAAAAAAACTGGTGAATGGGAGTTTGGGTTGATTGGAGGAAATCACGTGTGAAATGACTCAAGCTGGAAGGCCTGAGATGAGGCTGCAGAGTCTGATGTGCCAGGCCCTTACACTCAAAGGCATCTCTGGAGACCCCAAGGCTGCCATGCACAGCTGGGGCGTTCCCTGCCTTAGCTCTGTCGCAGCATCTAAATCGTGGGGCAGTGTATAAAAAAGCATTCAAAAGCACGAATGAACCATTATTGCTGGAATTCAAGTCAGGGACCAAAACAGATATGAGGGGAACATGGAAGAAGAAGGGAGTCCAAAGTCCTGTGCTGCAGACAGTGCATTTGCCCAGCCAGACCCTGGCTGAGCATCCCTGGGGCAGAGCCAAGGGGGCCTGTGGGGCAGCTGTGATTTGTCTTTGATGCCCATCTATCTCTCTGTCAGCATTTACAGCACTTTACTTTATACAGTTGTTGTATAAAGTACACTGAGGCATGTTTGCCAGCTAAGAGAAAGAAACCAGAGGGAGATGGACAGACAGACAGATGGATGGTTAAATAACAATGATGGCAAAAATAGACTCCACATCCTCAGAGGACTACATAAGATATGAACAGAGGGTGAGGAGACAATGTCCTCCTGCCACTGAGGATATCTACTAGGCCCTCAGGGTCCTTATACAGTTTCCCTTCTGAGCCTGCCTTCTTCCTAAGCAAGACCCGAAGCCCAGAAGATTCTCGACCCAAAGCCCAGAAGATTCTCCCCTTCTCTGACAAAACTTCCCCTCCTGAGTTGTGTTTCTCCCAGGACCCTGTTCTCCAACGGTGAGTTTTTCTCATCAACTAACTTCTCTTAACAGGTGGTAATAAAGATAACTTCCTCAACTTAGAGATTTGCATATAAACAAAATGAATGCCTTCACCAAAACCTGTGGCTGGGCTGGGGCCGGTAGCTCACACCAGTAATACCAACACTTTGGGAGGCTGAGGCCGGCAGGTCACTTGAGGACAGGAGTTTGAGACCAGCCTGACCAACTTAGTGAGACCTCCGTCACTATCAAAATACAAAAATTAGCCATGTGTTGGTGGCACCCACCTGTAATCCCAGTTACTCAGGAGGCTGAGGCATGAGAATCACTCGAGCCCAGGAGGTGGAGGTGGCAGGGAGCCGAGATCACACTCCAGCTTGGGCGACACAGTAAGACTCCATCTCAAAAAAAACAAAAACAAAGAAACAGACTCACATGCTCAAAAAATTGCAAGGACCTACTTTAAGCGGAGAGAAAACTGGCACAGTTGCCTACTGTGACCAAAACCCATAGGTTAGGTGTGAAGCTGAGTCACACTTTTGTCACCTGAGTATAACTGAGTCCCATCTCCTCTTGAAAACTGACACAAGAACAGAAAATCAAACACCGCATGTTCTCACTCATAGGCGGGTGTTGAACAATGAGAACACATGGACACAAGGAGGGGAGCACTACACACTGGAGTCTGTTGGGGGGAAATAGGGGAGAGACAGTTGGGGGTGGGGAGTTGGGGAGGGATAACATGGGAAGAAATGCCAGATATAGGTGATGGGGAGGAAGGCAGCAAATCACACTGCCACGTGTGTACCTATGCAACAATCTTGCATGTTCTTCACATGTACCCCAAAACCTAAAATGCAATAAAAAAATAATAAAGAACAGCAAAACTTCATGAAATCTTGAAATTAAAGCTTCATAAGCTAGGTGGGGGTGGGGTTACAGGCAGTTCAGAAGTGATGATCAGGAAAGCTATGAAACTGTCTTATTCGATCTAATCCAACTCTTGTCTTCCAAGTCACATTTCTACCAGGAGAACATGGAAACTCCCCAGACTCAAATCTAGCTCAGGACTGGGGGAGAAGGCAGGCAGGGCAAGGTACACATGGCCACTTCCATCCTCCCAAGCCAGAAAAGACTAGGAATTTGGCCAGTGGGTTTCAATGTTGTTTATGTAATCTGAAATTCTTCTTCACAATATATACACATCTATATAGTTCTCTATTTTTTCTTTTGGTTCTGGAAAAATGAGTGTCCTATTTTTTTTGGTGGTTAAATTGGGGAGGAAATGAAATTTCTTTGTAATACTTAAAAAGAAAAATCAGAAGGCTCATCTTTGATTCAATAAGATCTCTCTTGGAACAGTGGTTGTATAAAGTACAGAGGTATGTTTTTTTCCAGCAAAGAGAAAGACGCCAGAGTGAGAGACACAGAGAGAAGGATGGATGGATAAGTAACAATGAAGGTAAAACTAGACTCCACATCCTCAGCAGGCTACGTAAGACATGAAGAGAGGGTGAGGAGACAGTATAGAATACGTCCTTCAGCCATCAAGGCAAATTTTGTTTTGTTTTGTTTTTTTTTGTTTTTTTTTAAGACAGCCTCACTCTGTTGCCCAGGCTGGAGTGCAGTGGCACCATGACAGGTCACAGCTGCCTCAACCTCCTAGACTCAAGCGATCCTCCCACCTCAGCCTTCTGAGTAGCTAGGACTACTGGCATGCACCACTGTACCCAGCTTAGTTTTTTTGAATTTTCTATCAAGATGAAGTTTGGTCATGTTTCCCAGACTGGTCTCAAATTCCTGAGCTCAAGTGACCCACCTACGACAGCCTCCCAAAGTGCTGGGAATACAGGCATGAGCTACCATGCCTGGCCTGTAAATTCTTTGAGTATCAGAATTCAAGGATCCCCCCAAGTCTTTCTCACATTAAATGAAATCCTCCCATAGCAACCTTGCTTAAAAACTGAGAACTAGTTTGATCACCTTAGTATGGTTTCCTTATTCTCCTTTCATATCTTTAGGCTGTGTAACAATTTTTCTGTGGCCATTAATAAAAATCAAGCAGTCTATTCCTTTTGACAGCAGAAGACAAACCCTGAGGCACGTGTAAGAAGTAGCAGAGAATCAGAGGGAAGAGTAGCCGTGGGCAATGGATCAGTGGGAAAGAGGTAAAGTAGACATGAACACCTCTCATCTGCCTAAAGACTTGAGGTCTCTAGGACACACCACAACTCAGTAGGAGAGCTGGTCAGGACCCAAGTCTCCTGAACCTGTGCAGCATTTTGCAATACACAACATTAAATTACGCTGAATTGTGCGGAGGTGAAAAGGAAGTTTCCCGGACTGCATTCCTATGTGTTCTCTCTCCCACTGTTTTTGCCCCCACTCTATCCAAATAGTATCAGTAGAATGTGGAAGCACAAAGCAGAAATGAGAAAAATTACTTTAAAGACATAGCTATAACTACTGAGCTTAAAATGTTCAAAACAGAATTGCATACTACCCACTTCCATCAAAGTGCTTGATGATCTCTTATGTTCCGGGTCCAGTCTACAAAATATGGTGCCCCATTAAGTACCATATTCATAGGGATTTCAAGATTGCTCCTTGTAATGTCTGTTTTAGAGTATCTGAATAAATCATTTCTTCTCCATTTCTCATGCTTCACAGGTTGAACATCTTACTACTAAATGAGAGTCAGCTTAGTGACTATACCAGCGGAACCCAGGCTTATTTTTAGTAGGGAAAGCCTGAGTTTGCCTTACAAGAGTGCCGCCTTGTGTCTATATGTGGAACTGCACACCATTTTTTGCGCGTTAACGTGTCTTTGTGTCACACAGAAGAGCCTTGCTTTATGAAACGCTCAAGTACATAAGTAGACATTTTTCCGAGTCCATTTATATTTCCATTGATTTATATTAGTATTTTAAATATGCATTCACATTGAAATGACCTCAGACATTATACATTCAGCAAACCTTTTTAAATTACACATTTAATAGAAAAATTATTTCTAGCAAAATACTGACAGAATTACCCATCGTTAACATACTGTACTTTAACTCTTAAAGGCCGTGGTAGTTGCTAAACAAGTCTAAATTTTCTAGAGATATATTTGTGAATTTTTCCCAAAAGTATTTCCTATAGAGCTCATATGAATGACAGATGCTTGTTGTACAGTTGTTATGTCCTAGACGCTGTACTAAACATATCACATATTATTTCCTGTTTAATCCTCAATATTTGTAAAATACCTACAGCAGAGCATGGCATGTAGTAGGTGGCATTAAAATAGCCTAGCATGCGGAAATGTGATTATCCTTGTTTTACACATAATAACCTGAGTTTAGAGAATTTAAGTAAGCTTACCAGGGTTATACACTTATAAGTGGAGTATCTAGGCTTTGGTCAAGGTTTACCAGACTTCACAGGCTGCGCACCAGGCCCTACTGCCACTCTCGTACCCTTCTGCTCTACATAGGGTCTCTGTATTCGTTTGCTAGGGCTGCCACCATGAAGTACGAGAGACCAGGTAGCTTAACCAAGAGAATTACTTTTTTGAGAAGAAATTTTGCTCTGTGACCCAGGCTGGAGAACAATGGTGCAACCTCGGCTCCCAGGTTGCAAACTCTGCCTCCCAGGTTCAAGTGATTCTCCTGCCTCAGCCTCTCAAGTAGTTGGGACTACAGGTGCGCACCACCAAGCCCAGCTAATTTTTAGTAGAGACTGGATTTCAGCACATTAGCCATGCTGGTCTCGAACTCCTGACCTCAGGTGATCCACCTGCCTCGACATTCTAAGGTGCCAGGATTACAGGTGTGACCCACCACGCCCAGCCTAAACCAACAGAAATTTATTTCCCATGATTTTGGAGGCCAGCAGTCTTAGATCAAGGTGTCTGCAGAACTGATTGGCCATATTCTTTTCTTTTTACCCTCTTCCCTTTGTGTTTGTGTCTCAATCTCGTCTAAGGTTACCAGTTGTATTTGATTAGGGCCCATGCATATGACATCATATCTTAACTACTGCTTTAAATGTCCCATCTCCAAATGCAGTCACATTCTGAGGTATTGAGGGTTATGACTTCAACCTATGAATTTGAGGAGAGCACAGTTTAGCCCGTAACAGTCCCTATCTTCGCAGCCAGGCATGGTGGCTCACACCTCTAATCCCAGTACTTTAGGAGGCCAAAGTAGAAGGATGACTTCAGCCCAGGAGTTCGAGACCAGCCTGGCCAGTATGAAACCCTATCTCTACTAAAAATAAATAAATACAAAAATTAGCTGGGTGTGGTGGCATGTGCCTGTAGTCCCAGCTACTCCGGAGATTGAGGCAGTAGAATCTGTGGAACCCAGGAGGGGAAGGTTGCAGTGAGCTGAGATCATGCCACTGCACTCCAGCCTGGGTGACATAGCAAGACTCCAGCTCAAAAAAAAAAAAAAAAAAAAAGGTCTCTATCTTTGCTTCTTTACTTATAGACTCTTTCCAGACATCTCTAAGAAGGTATGCCTGCTGCACACACCCAGCACTGATTCAGACACTGAGAACACAAAGACGCATCTTCACAGACAGCAGCCATATGTAGCAGGAAAAAGTTTGCAAACACAGTTATCACAGCTCAATGTGGGGAAAGTACAGTAATAAAAGTCAAGACACAATTCAGAGCTGGTTGAGAAGACAAAGAGATTAATTGTGGAAAGAGGAGGTAAGACTTCAGCCGTGATAGCCTCTAAGGTAGATTTTGACACAAATCTCTTAAGCAGACAAGAAAAAGAAGGACCTTCGAAATGAAGACAGGGGCATAAAACAACACGCACACCGAGGATATGCCAAGTCATTCATCCAGTCCACAAGAATATACTTTTCAATGCAGAAGAGACTAGAAGGAAATGACCCCATTGGAGAGATATCGAGGGACCCTATTGTGACAGGGAACTACTGAAGAATGGTAAATGTGTCTGGCTCAGCGAGCGGACTGTTGAGGGGGAAGGTCTGATTTGTAGCACTTGCCGATTTCTGTAATGTAAGCGCTCCTCCCATGGCTGATTTTAAGCTGTCCATGTGAAGTCACTGACCTCTGGAGTTCAGAAGAGATGTATACTAGCACACCATTATATACTAATTCCATCAGAGTCCAAAATACAGTAAATAACCTTAGGCAGTTCAGGCTGGTACAACAAAGTATCATTGACTAGGAGGCTTATAAACAGCAGAAACTTATTTCTTACAGTTCCCGAGGCTGACAGGGTGACAGACAGCAGGGTCAGGCTCTGGTGAAGGCTTATTCCAGGTTGCAGACTGCCAGATTCTCCTTGTATACTTATGTGCAGGAAAGAAAGCTAGCTAGCACTCCAGCGGCTTCCTATAAAGGCACTGATGTTATTCACAGGGTCTCCATCCTCATGACCTAATTAGCACTCAAAGGCCCATTGTCACATGGGGGATTCAATTTCAACATGAATTTTGGTTATATAAACCTTCTAAGTGCCGGGCCCGGTGGCTCACGCCTGTAATCCTAGCACTTGGGAGGACCAGGCGGGTGGATCATGAGGTCAGGAGTTCAAGGCTAGCCTGGCCAACATAGTGAAACCCTCTCTCTACTGAAAATACAAAAAAAAATTAGCCAGGCATGGTGGCAGGCACCAGTAATCCTAGCTACTCAAGAGGCTGAGGCAGGAGAATCGCTTGAAACTGCGAGGCTGAGGTTGCAGTGAGCCGAAATTATGCCACTGCACTCCAGCCTGGCTACAGAGCAAGACTCCGCCTCAAAAACAAAATAATTAGAAAGTGATGAGTTTGAAGTATTTATTGCCTTTTGTTCTCAATGTAATTTATTTGACTAGCAGTTTATGTAATTTACTTTTTAATGAAGGCTCACGGTTCTGGGAATCATCCTGGCAGACGAGAGGCAACACGCAGCTCCAACTCAAACGGACAGAGCAGCATGCAGAGGCTTGCCTTGCAAATTTTAGCTCCAGAATAACTCGAAGAACAAACCAGGAATCCCAAGAGGACCCACAGACCCTCTGAAAGAAGCAGACTGCTCCTGCAAAATCCGGGAGACACCCCAAATACTGAATGCCCAAAGTGAGAAAGGGAAACCCTCCGTTCCAGAACACACACCTCCACTGAGAAATGAAGATCGAGTTTGCGAGAGAAGTTTCGGACCTTACCTGGGGCTGAGTGAATTTTGAGAGTGCAGAGAAATACAGGGGTAGAGGAATCCGCGGGAAAAGCCCTGGGAGCTCGCTGGGTCACCAAGCAGGCCACTCCTGCCTGCACCACAGGGATCCTTCGCGAGGGCGGCCAGAGGAGTGCGGGGAGAACGCCACAGGGAGGAGGAAGTCTCGGGCTGAACTTGATAACAATTTGAACCTGGCATATGCAACCACCTGCAAACAGTATGCAGTTTCTATAGCATTTGCTCTTAACACCCTGCCCCTAACAACCTCCACCTGGCAGCAACCTTCATTTAACCCAAACCCCAGGACCTCAATCCCCGGTATGGCCCACGGTTGGGGGTACTCAGATGTTAATCAAAGAAAAGGAAAGCATCTCCAAGTTGGCCACTCCCAGATTCCCTAGCTCAGGAGCACGCATTCAGGTCCGTCTGCCATGCAGCGTTATTCTAAGGGTTAGATTACATTATTGCTGTCAGGTGCATTTACCCTACATCATTTCACACAGCCTAGAAGGGTGATTTGCAGCCTCTGTGGTACTTAGCAGTAGACAGAAAACAATGAAAGCAAAGACTTCGGAATAACTAGACCCAATGAAAAATAAATGCTCCAATTAAAAGGCCCTCCCCGGACCTAGTGCTTAGCGTTCTCAGGTCAGTATGTGGCTAAGAATCACAAAGCCAGAGCTTACGTGATTGTTCTTGATAGATGAGTCATTCAGATTTCACATCCTAAGAATTAAAAAACAACAACAAAAATACTGTAATGATCAACAGTGGCCTGGAGTTAGGAATAGAAACGGAAGGAGGATGGTAAGTGTATAAACGGCAACACCACAAGGAGCCCCTGCAATGACGGCCGTGTTCAGCATCTTGGCCTCAGTGGTGGATACACAAACCTACACACCTGCGAAAATTGTACGGGACCAGAATTAGATAGTACTGTAGTGATCCTTGCACAACATTGTGAATATACTGAAACCACAAAATCACACACTTTAAAATGGTGAAAGAATGTTTAGAATTATATATGCATATAGACAGAAACACGTAAAACCAAAGATGGGGAAATCTGAATGAAACCAGTTAGATTGTATCAATGTCAATATCCTAGTTGTAATATTGTTTTGCAAAATGTTACCTCTGAGAGAAAGCAGACAAAGTGCACACTGAGATCTCGCTATTATTTCATGCATGTGAATCTACAATTATTTTAATACAAATTTCCTTTTTTTTTTTAATTGAGATGGAGTCTCACTCTGTCACCCAGGCTGGAGTGCAATGGCACAGTCTCGGCTCACTGCAACCTCTGCCTCCCAGGTTCAAACGATTCTCCTGCCTCAGCCTCCTGAGCAGATGGGATTACAGGCATCCACCACCACATCCAGCTAATTTTTGTATTTTTAGTAGAGATGAAGTTTCACCATGTTGGCCAGCTTGGACAAATTTCAATTTTTAAAAATCTAGCTTTTTAGCAAAATCAAGTTTTTTTTAATTGTACAATTGCTGTATAATTTTCTAGTAGTACCTGAAGATACAGAGAGAATAGGTGTTTTTGTCTTATTTATCAGAAATGCTTCCTAAATGTGAAGTTTTTCTTCTGAAAGACTTCTCGCTATCCTGAGTAGTCAGTATTCTTTGATAACTACATATCTATATAGCCAAGAGGTTTCTGAGGAACATTCCTGAGAAGGTTGAACTTACATTTATTTCTTTTCAATCCACATTTCATGCCTGAGATTCATTTATTCTAGAGATCAAGAAATAAAAACCAGGCATGGTGGCTCAGACCTGTAATCCCAGCACTTTGGGCGGCCAAGGCGGGTGGATCAAGTGAGGTCAGGAGTTCGACACAGGCCTGGTCAACACGGTGAAACCCATCTCTACTAAAAAACACAAAAAAATTAGCCAGGCCTGATGGCATGCGTCTGGAATCCCAGCTACTGGGGAGGCTGAGGCAGGAAAATCACTTAACCTGGGAGGTTGGGGTTACAATCAGCCTGGATAACTACACTGCTCTCCAGCCAGGGTGACAGAGCAAGACTCTGTCTCAAAATACGTAAAAGAATGTTTAAAAATAAAAACAAATGGCATTTATAAAAGTAGTTCTTTCAATCAGTTTTGCTATGTGGCAAAATAGTTCCTCTCATTCAAGTTCTTCAATCAATTTTACTAAATTCAAATAGAAACACTGTGTCGGGTGTGGTAGCTTGCACCTGTAATCCCAGCACTCTGAGAGGCAGAGAGGAGCAGAGAGCTTTAGGCCAGGAGTTCAAGACCAAACTGGCCAACATGGCCAAACACCATCTCTACTAAAAATACAAAAATTGACCATACAGGTGGCATGTGCCTGTATTCCCAGCTACTCAAGAGGCTGAGGCAGGAGAACCACTTGAACCCGAGAGGCGGAGGTTGCAGTGAACCAAGATCACACCACTGCACTGCACTCCGGCCTGGGTGACAGAGCGAGACTCTGTCTCAAAAGAAAACGCCACAAAAAGGAACACTGCTCATATGTACAAATCTGCAGGTACAGTGGTAAGCCATCATAGCTATACCTGAATAGTCTCATTCCTAAGAGAGAATTGTTTATTCTCTCCTCTATCTTCTCCCTCCACATCTCCCTCTCCCAAAGCCAAAGTTTACTAAAACCAAAGACAGTAATTCCACTCATGGTACTTGCTTCCTGGTCTTGACACTTTGGGCTGAGACACAACACCTCTGATTTATGTGATGCACGCACACCTCCTCATTCACGGCAGAGTCGTGCTGTTTTAACAAACCCGTGATCTTCACAGTGGCTCCTTTATGTGCTTATCTCTTTATTCCAACAATGGTACATGCTAATGCGCAAATCACTGTGGACATTCTTTCTTATGATTACCTTCAAGGCTTCTGCTATATCCTTTCGTCTGTCCCAAGTAATGGGAAATTCTTTTCCTTTAAAGAAAGAAGTTGATGATTGAGAACAGCTAAATAGAATTCACAGTTAAAGCCAATAAATAATGTGGACAATGAAGCTTGTTAAAACTACTTTTTCTTAAGTTTTTCTTCTTTTCTGTAAGCAAACTTCCCTGAGTCCTTCCCCCTCCGAGTATATCCTGCTTTGCAAGTTTCATAAATTTATAAACTCTTGTATTCTTGCTCTCTATAGCTGATAACCGTAAGTTTCTGTAACATGGTGAAGGTCATGACAAAGGCCTAAGCAGTTTGGACTCTGGCCATCAAGGCGCTGTAGCAAAAGGCAGCAGATAAGGCCCATGCTAGGATCCTTGAGCTGTGCAGATAGCATCTGTGCTGCGTGACAAAATCATACGTAAGCCTGAGTTGTGTGCCTGTCATTGCTTAACGAATTTTCTTTGTTCTACACCTGCAAACTTGTTTTTGCGCCACTGTGTACTTCATGTATAAAAAGTCAAGCCCTGTCTTTGTTAGGCGCTCAGGCATTTTGATTCCATGTAGTGCTGGGCCAGTGTACGCCTAAAATAAACTCCCTCTGCAACCGCAAAAAAAAAAAAAATACTTTTTCATGCAAAATGACCATAAAGCAATGAAACTAAATTTTTACATGTTTTTAGTTCATAATACTAGTTCTGGAGACAGACTAAGAATTTTCTCTATACTTTAGGCAATGACAGCAGTAGAATAAATGTATGTCATTGATCTTATGGTCTCTTTAGAAGGCAACAGTTGCTTGGACAGAGAATCTCTAGTAAATGCATATCATCAGGGATGCAGGTTACATAAAGAGGAAACCAGGGCCCCCAACTTGCACCGCCAGCCCACTGACAAAGCAATATCCTCCCAAGCCCAGAAGGGGACATAACTCTTGGAACCGAAAGACATGCAATAGGATTGTCAAAACTACATGAAAATAAGTCCATAAATTGTGAAATAACTTAGACAGTAATATAAATTTTATTCAACACAGAGCATTGAAACAAGGACCCTGAGCGACGTGAGTGCCATCTTGAGGCGAAAACTACCATTCACAATCACTCCAAAATCATTTGTTCCATCTACATCCGAGTAGAATATTTTTTTTAAATGTAAACCTCAGACTTTTTACTTTGTAGATATATCATCTTTTTTGTTTGTTTTGAGTTAGGGTCTCGCTTTCTCACCCAGGCTTGAGTGCAGTGGGAGAAACAGCTCACTACAGCCTCAAGTGATCCTCCCACCTCAGCCCCCCAAATAGCAGGGACTACAGGCATGCGCCACCACACCGGGCTAATTTTTGTATTTTTTGTAAAGACAGGGTTTTGCCATGTTGTCCAGCGTGGTCTTGAACTCCTGAGCTCAAGTGATCCAACTTGGCCTTCCAAAGTGCTGGGATTACAGGCATGAGCCACAATGCCCAGCCTAAGTCATCTTTCAGACATACGTAAAGTGCCTGGCACAAAGGGGGTTTTCAATAAATGTTATTGAACACCTTCAGCCACACTAGGCTGGGCTGAATTACTATCTCTGTTCTTAGTAAAGAGAGACTGGGTATGTCTAAAGTTACCAAATTCTTAAATCCCAACAGTTGGGTTTAACAAATTTATTTATAGCTTTCAATACGTGGAATTAAATTGAGGCTAATCATGCATCCCTGTAGTTCTCAAAAAATGCTAAAGTGAGAAAGGACTGGAAGCATTAGTCCCCTTTGCAGAATATGCCCTTTCTCTATTACCAACCGAGTAAAGCATCCCAGTCTCTGCCTTGTTGGTTTTTTCCTGTCTCTCCCACTCCCATGTACTTCAACTAGCCACAAGGCTTACCAAAAAAAACACCCCAGAAATACTATTGCAATGGTTATGCCCCCAAGCAAGGGGCATGAAAGCAAGGATAGCCCCAAACTGCAAGTTTCTGTTGCCTGTTAAAATTGCAAGCTCCCATTCCAACAGGTGTAGCTTAAAAAATAAATAAATAATAAAAACTTTCAGAAAGGTAAGTTGTTTTAATGGCTGAACTTTCAATTCAAGTCTTCCCTATCCAATCAAAACCCTGACTCTGCTTCAGTTGGGGAGTGACCTGGTCTTCAGTCTTCACGTGCCCCCTGACACACCGCCTCTAGTTCAGTCACTTCGATTCTTTCTTTTGATGCCATTGTGTGGCAGATGCACCTGAAAGCAATAACTCCAGCATACTCTGAAAATGACGCTATGGTCTAAGAAGAATGTGTGTTTGGAATTCTAACCTAAGGAATTCGGGAGTGGCCAACCCTAAGTTTTATTCCTTATCTATGAGGAACATCGGAACCCCAGCCCCTCCCGTGGAACACAGGCTGTGCAGGAGATCAAGTCCCTTTGTTTTGCATTAAATGAAGGTTGCCAGTGGAGGTTGCTCAGGGGAGGGTGCTAATTGAAAATGCCATATAAACTGCATGCTTTTTACAAACGACAGCAGTTCTCCTGTCCAGCCTGCTGCCACCGCGTAGGAGAGCCACTACTGTTTGTAAAAAAAAGTAATGTGGGCCGGACACAGTGGCTCAGACCTGTAATCCCAGCACTTTGGGAGGTCGAGGTGGATGGATCAAGAGGTCAGGAGTTGGAGACCAGCCTGGCCAACATGGTGAAACCCCATCTCTACTAAAAATACAAAAATTAGCCAGGTGTGGTGGTGGGCGCTTGTAATCCCAGCTACTTAGGAGGCTGAGGCAGGAGAATTGCCTGAACACAGAAGGCGGAGGTTGCAGTGAGCTGAGATTGCACCATGGTACTCCAGCCTGGGCAACAGAGCAAAGACTCCACCTCAAAAATAAAAAGCAATGTTTAAGTTCCCTCAATAAACCCCGTGTCTTGTTCACTGGCTCTGGGTCTCCTCTTTGGCCTCCCAAACATCCCTATAGAAGTCAATAGGGGTCTGGCATGGTGAACATGAAATGTATTTATTCCATCACAAAAACTTAGAAACACTTATCAACAACAACAACAACAAAAAAAGATTATGTTATATATAGCGAGGGATTGTGATTCAGCAGCATTACAACTATGAGCACCTGGGTCCACAGAAAAACCATCTCTCAACTTAGAGCCAATTGACAGTCTCAGAGTTGCCCATTAACATTCACCTGCACCTTAGTCAATGATTTCCTGGGTGCTGGAGTTTGCTTGCAGTAGTAGATGCCAGTGATTTAAAAACTATTAGGAGGAGAGCTTAAAACAGAGATAATTCTATCTGTTCACTTATTTATTGTAGTCATTGCCTTTTGTCAGAGGTAAAGCACCAGAGTCACAGGATCATAGCCTGAGAGCAGCTGATGTTCATATACCATTCTCAATGTCTTCACTGGTTACATTTCCCAAATGGAAATCAGTGTTGAGAATGTAGTAAGGCAACAACCAGCCACAATTACCTCAAAAGGATGTACCTGGAGAGATGTAGCTACCTCCGAAGACAGTACATCTGCCCTCAACCTAATGAATCAAGGGGTATTAACTACAAAGTATACGTAGCCCAGGGCAAGGGGATTAAGTGACTTTCTAGGGACTGAGGAGAGATGAAGAATGAAGACAGGTTAAGAATAATGCATATGGGGGTTAAGAACTATGAATAACATTAGACAAGAAGTAAGATGTATTTTATTACAAACTACATTTTTGTTAATATATTGATAACTCTTTGTGCCACTGTAGCTCCTGTTTAGAAAAGGTAAATGAAGGTAAAATTCTGCATACTAAGAGCCACGTTGACAAATTCAAATTTAAATGCCAATTGAGGACAGGAAAGTTACAGCCTAGGTCCTTAGTGACTCAAAGTTTGGATCTAACTACAGCTCTAACCCTTGTTCTGAATGTCAAAATCCTGCCTTGCTTGGTGTCAGTAGCCTAATTAAAGAAGCACCAGGAGAGTAAAACCAATAACCTTTGTTAAATTACACGATTTTCCCAGAACCTTATCAATAGCAAACAGCATAGCCAAATCCCAGGGATCAAGGTGGGGGAATAAAATGTTCCCTGAGGCTTTCAGCAAGATATAATAGGCCTCAAAGACGACTTCAAAGCCAAGCAAAACCTTCCTCAGTGCCCTTCATAGAATAGCACTGAACTAACAATTTACCCTACTGAGCTAGAGCAAGAAATCCTGAGCCCTGTCTGCGGCTTCCTTCTCCCTCCTATGGCCTTCAGGCAGTGGAACTCCAGGGGTACCAGAACCTTGAAGAAAGGATGCTACACTGTATTGTTGAGAGCTGAGAGGGACCTCACAGTTAGAATGAGGTTTCTGTGAGCCTCTACCCATAGTCAGTCCTCCGCTGTGCCTGAGTCTAGAGCAAAAGCCAAGTTCTAAAGTTGGTGGGAGAAAATGTTGCTCTTTAACAGGGATGCGGTGATGCCACCACACTCATATATACACACCCCTCAGTGCGCCTCTGGGCAATTAGCCAAGATTCTGTGGTCTGCCATTTATTGCTAACTGTGGCTTTGTTAAGATCAGAGATCTCTGACAGCATGGAGACAAGTCTCCACAGTTCTTCCTGCTATCATGCCACTGGCCATGGACGATGCTAAGGGCCTTGGTATTAACAAGGAGAGTGTTCACCCACTGGGACAAAGCCCTCTCCAAAAGAGAGCAGCCCAGCGTGGAGAGGATCCCTGATGCCTGGATGTAGCTGCACGTCTGTCAATGCATTAGGACTTACAGTTGGCTACATGGTGACACCCAATTAGGACAATATCGGGTCCTAATTCTTGGAATCTGTAAATGTCACCTTATATGACAAAGACTTTGCAGGTGAGATTAAATTAGACTCTTGAGATAAGGAGATTATCTTATCCTGTATTATCTCTGCGGGCCCTAAATATAATCACAAGTACCCTTTTAGGAGAGGCAGAGGAAGACTGGACACACACAGAAGAGTTGACACAATATGACCATGGAGACAGAGATTGAAGTTATGTGGCCACAAGCCTAGGAATGCTGGCAGCCACAGCATCTGGAAGAAAGAGGCTGCATACAGCCCTGCCAACACCTTGATCTTCATCCAGTGATGCTAGTTTTGGACTTCTGGACTCCAGAACTCAGAGGGAATGGATTCCTATTGCATTAAACCACCAAGTTTGCAGTAATTAGGTACAGGGCCAGTGTGTAATAGATTCAAATTATGTAACCGGAGTTTTCTTATGCAAAACTTATCTAAGTTTACTGTAGGCTTAAAGAGTACAGTTCTCAATGAGAAAAATTACTAGTACATCCACAAAGTAGAAAGTATTGAAACTACATCTGTGTTATCCGAATTGCATCCTCCTAAAATTCAGGTGTTAGGCCAGGTGCAGTGGCTCATGCCTGTAATCCCAGCACTTTGGGAGGCCAAGGTGGGTGGATTATTTGAGGTTAGGAGTTCAAGACCAGCCTGGCCAACAGGGTGAAACCCCATCTCTACCAAAAACGAGCCAGGCATGGTGGTACATGCCTGTAATCCCAGCTACTTGGAAGGTTGAGGCAGGAGAATCCCTTGAACTCAGGAGGCAGATGTTGCAGTGAGCTGAGATCACGCCATTGTACTCCACCATGGGCAACAGAGCAAGACTCAGTCTCAAAAGAATGAGGAAATTTGAGCACAGAGACAGACAGACACAGGAAAGATGATGTGAAAACACACAGGAAGAATGCTATGTGAAGACAGACTATTAGAGTAATATATCCACCTGCCAAGAAATGCCGAAGATTGTTGGCAAATCACCAGAAGAAGGAAGCCCTGCAGGTTTCAGGGGGAGCATGGCCCTGCTGGCAGCCCACTTGGGACTTCTGGCCTGCAGAACTGTGAGACAGCAAATGTTTGTCATTTTAAGCCACCCAGTCTGTTGTTATGGCAGCCCCAGGAAACTCACACCTCCCTCTTTTCCAAGTGTATAATATATGCCACACTCTCGTTTTAATTCGCACACCACTCTCCATCAATTCCCACCCAAACACACTCATTCCTCTCAGTGACTCAGAAAGGTAATGACTCCAGTGGATTAATCACTTCAAAGTATGCAGTATCAAGGAGTTTCAAATTTTTTTTTTAATGAAAGCAAATTCAGCCTGTCAACAAAATGAAAGAGTTGTTTCTCCCACATGCTTTTACTTTGATGAAATATTTATTTTAAACAATATTACATTATTGTCATTTGACAGCCTCCCTACGCCCCCACTTCAAAGCTGATACCAGGAGGAAATAATCCACTTTATATGCTCTAAAGGTAACAACCTAACAACAAGGCTTGTGACACTACTTCCTCCTGGGCTCCTGAGAAAAAGGGGCCTCCCACGTTAGAAGTTTTATATGCAGTTTCTCATAGAACAGAAGGCCCGATGCCAAAGACAAAGAAACAAACAAACAATCCAAAACCCACTAAGCAGGCACAAATGATTGTTATGATCCTCAGAATATTTTTAATTTTTTGTATGCTGGTTCAAAAAATAATCACATTAAAGACTAAAAATTAAAATAAGCAATACATAAGAATATTTTTTTAAAACTGAGTCTTTGACATGGAACACACAATTCTGAGGCTCAGAGATAAGAATTTTTTTTTTTTTTTTTGAAATGGAGTCTCGCTCTGTCGCCAGGCAGGAGTGCAGTGGTGTGATCTCAGCTCACTGCAACCTCCACCTCCCAGGTTCAAGCGATTCTCCTGCCTCACCCTCCCCCCAGGTAGTTGGGACTATAGGCGTGCACCACCACGTCCAGCTAATTTTTGTATTTTTAGTAGAGATGGGGTTTCACCATGTTGGCCAGGACGGTCTAGAGCTCTTGACCTCATGATCCACCTGCCTCAGCCTCCCAAAGTGCTGGGATTACAGGCATGAACCACTGCGCGAGCCTACACTGTTCCAGGATTATCCCAAACAAAATCTGAGTTGTTAGTAAGGAACACGGAGGAGAACAGCACTGCGTTGAGGGGACATTTAGCAGTTTCTTCCATGAGGCACAGAGAAGAAAAACCACAAATCCTCTATCTTAAACTGTAATATCTCTCCTATTCTTAGGACACAATTAAAGCTGTATGCACCATCACTGAATCCTTTGAAGAGAGGTAAAACCACCTACGAGACAAATGCGCTTAAATTACTGAAAAGGAGTTCTAGAATGAAAATAAGCAAGAACTTCTTAACAAGGAAAACCAGCAAACACAAACTCAACCAGCAATTAGCAATTGAACTCCTCCTTAGATGAAATAAGAATCATATCCGACAGAAATTGTTGTACAGGTATGTGAAATTTATGTACAAGGATGCAAAATGTAGCACTGTTTATAAAAATTGAAAGTTGGAAACACCTTGAATATAATCAATAGAGAATATATATATATATATATGATATGCCATATGCTGGGAAGCCTAAGCAGCTGTTGGAAAATTAGGTGGACTTGACTGTCTAACAATGAAGAAATTCCAGAAGGTATTGTTAAGTAATAAATCAGATCCTATATATGTGTATACATACCACACTGCAGAGACTGAGTGAGGAGAACAGTGTGGAGGATGGAGAATTGTGTCAGTAGGACAAGGGAAATTACATTTTGCTCTTTATACTTCTATATTACTTGAAGTTTTACAATAAAAATATATTTATCTATTACTTTTGTAACTTTTAAATAATAAAAACAAAAAGGACTAAAATTGTATGTTTTTTTTTACACCATGAAACTTAAATATTAGGAGACCTAGACTCACTTCTATCACAAATTTTGAACATCAATTTCTTCATCTGTAAAAATAGGAGAGGCCGGACGCAGTGGCTCACTCTGGGAGGCCAAGGTGGGCGGATCACCTGAGGTTGGGAGTTCAAGACCAGCTGACCAACATGGAGAAACCCCATCTCTCCTAAAATATGAAATTAGCCAGACATGGTGCATACCTGTAATCCCAGCTCCTCAGGAGGCTGAGACAGGGGAATGGCTTGAACCTGGGAGGCAGAGGTTGTGGTGAGCTGAGATTGTGCCACTGCACTCCAGCCTGGGCAACAACAGTGAGACTCCGTCTCAAAAAAAAGAATAGGAGAGATTGGGTAACCCAAATATATGACACTTTTGAGAAACAAATGAGAATATCGACGTTCTTTGGTAAACTGGAAAGTTTACCAAACTTTCAGTACAGTAGTCCCTCCTGATTCAAGGTTTTGCTTTCCAAGATTTGTTATCCACAGTTAACCACATGGCCCAAAAATGTTAAACAGAAATTTCAAGAAATAAACAATTCATAAGTTTTAAATCGCATGTCGTTCTAAGCAGCATGTTGAAATTTCTCACCATGCCACTCCATCCCAACAGGGACATGAACCAACCCTTGAACCAGCATATTCACACTGTCTACACTACCTGTTAGTCACTTAGTAGACTTCTGGGTTATCAGATTGAAAAAACATAATATATATAGGGTACTATCCTCAGTTTCAGCTATCCACTGGGGATTCTCGAAATGTATCCCCTGAAAATAAGGGGTGAGCTACTGTGTAGGTAGATGTAAGATATTATTATCACTCCCTAAAAACCTTCCAGAACTCATTCATTCATTCAACAAACCTTTTCTTTTTTAGGGAGGGGGCCACTGTTCTACACACTAGGGTTCCAAAGGTGAGTAATATATTATCGCCACTCTCAAGGAGTAACTGAGTCAATAATCACAGACATTCTAATGGAAAAATAATTAAGAGACCTATGCTCCTCCATGAAAATTCTGTGATAGAAACTATAGATAGATAGGAAGAATGTAAGGCTCATAGGATGGAGTGGGCGGGAGAGCAGGGCTAGGGAAGACATCTGGAGTCAGGCTTTCGAGCCACCTTCCTGGCAGGTATGTTTCTTTTTGCTCCAACGTGGCTTATTCTCAGTCTGCCCAACATGTTCACTGCTTCTATAGTAGCAACCAAGACAGGGCACTTTTAAGACTGACACCAAAAGGTGCACATGTTGGGGGAGCAAAGATGTTCAGTGTAATCCTGGAAAACAGGGCCCCCATCTGATTCAAGAGCAATAAAATTGGGATAATTGAAAGAGCAACAACGTAGTTGACACATGTACAGAGACAGGAGGCACCAAAGTCCCTCTCAGGCTTGGGACTCAATGATTAGACAGTCATAGATGAGTGAGCAAAAGAGGTCACCAAGGATCCATCCAGAGGACCATCATCAGTTTGTCATCCTCCCCTGAAGCCCCATTTTACAGACAAGAACATCAAGGCTTCCCCCTAGGCCTCTGGACATCCAGATTGCTCATCTTCCCCTAAGCAAGATGAGTGCGTAGTTGTCCATCAATCAGAGGGTCAATGATCCTTTATAGATATTAGCAAGGTTTCCAAATCCGGTTTCTTGGAACCATCAGTACAGTGAATAAAACTGTGAGACACTACATAACGTTGTTTATTGCTTTTTTCACAGTTCAAACTGGCGTCTGTTCAGCCCATGGTTATTTAAGGCCTAATGCTCATGGTGCTGGAGTGTACAGTGAAATAAATGGGGTTTCAGCTAATTAAATGCTGGCACAAAGCTGAGGTGTTTGAAAAATCTCTAAATCCATCTATTGGCCTGTCCCTGAGCCAAGAGCTGCTGCTGTTATATGACACAATAAAAGAGATGCTGTGTAAATTTCAAATATTTTATTGAACGTAAACAATTAGAATATCTAACCATTTGCTAAGGCAGAAATATCTAGCAGCTAATGTGCAGAACGCATTGCAGATGTTCACAAACTACAGAAATATCAATTTGCTTTTAAGTTCCTTTTAAGCAATTTTTTACTCTAAAGAAGTAACCATTTATAACTGTGAATAAATCGTTTGTGGTTTGGGCAAAATGTTTGGGAATATTCAATAAAGCATCCATATAAATATTCAGTTATGGAGATAATTTGATTTAAATAGATGGTACTTTCAATAAATAAACAATGTTCAACATGAATAAATATTTTAAACAACCAGCAAGCATCAAAACCCAGCTGATGTTTCAGTCAAATCTTTGGAAAACATTTTATTTAGCAGTTCTTCTTATATACGCCACACAGTGTCAATGATTCCTTCGTAGTCTTTATTACCAGGAGTATTTGCATAAAAGCAGTACCTTTTCTTAAAAGAATTCATCTTCTTTCAGCACCACATTTTGTCACAATCTTTTCTTCTTTGCAGAGTTACCATGGAGTGTTGTGGAGTACAAGGTTGGGAACAACAGCATGAACCAGCCTGGGTTTAAACTGTCACTGCCATTTAAAACGGTGTGACCTTGGGCCAGGCGCGGTGGCTCATGCCTGTAATCCCAGCACTTTGGGAGGCTAAGGTGGGCGAATCACCTGAGCTCAGGAGTTCAAGACCAGCCTGGCTAACGTAGTTAAACCCCATCCCTACCAAAAATACAAAAATTAAGGCCAGGCATGGTCGCTGACACCTGTAATCCTAGCACTTTGGGAGGAAGAGGCAGGTGGATCATGAAGTAAGGAGTTCAAGACCAACCTGACCAACGTAGTGAAACCCCATCTCTACTAAAAATACAGAAATTAGCCGAGTGTGGTGGCACATGCCTGTAGCCCCAACTACTTGGGAGACTGAGGTTGGAGAATTGCTTGAACCTGGGAGGCGAAGGTTGCGGTGAGCCGAGACCACACCATTGCACTCTGGCCTGGGTGATAAAGTGAGACTCCATCTCAAAAAAAAACAAAAACAAAAATTAGCCAGGCATGGTGATGTACCCCTGTGGTCCCAGCTACTCAGGAGGCTGAGGCACAAGAATCACTTGAACCTGGGAGGCAGAGGCTGCAGTGAGCAGAGATCAGGCCACTGCACTCCAGCCTGGCAACAGAATGAGACTCTGTCTCAACAAAAAAAAAAATCTCTGCAACTTTGGGTAGTTTAACCTTGTTTAGTTTCAGTATCATCATTTGTGAAGTGGAAATCATAATATTCACCTCACAGGAATAAGTATTAGATAAGATCATGTGAGTCAAGTGCCCAGAAAACACTCCACAAACCTTCCTGTTACCACTTTATATGACTTGATATAAATTGAACTTTCCATCTGAATCATTTAAAACAGACTTTGGGATGAATTATAGGCATTCACAGCAACCTGGATGAGATTGGAGACTATAATTCTAAGTGAAGTAACACAGGAATGGAAAACTAAACATGGTATGTTCTCACTGATACGTGAGAGGTAAGCTATGAGGATACAAAGGCATAAGAATGATACAGTGGAATTTAGGGACTTGGGGGGAAGGGTTGAAGGAGACAAGGGATAAAAGACAACAAATAGGATGCAGTGTGTACTATTCGGTGATGGAGGAACCAAAATCTCATGAATCACAGCTAAAGAACTTACTTATGTAACCAAACACCATCTGTATCCCAATAACATATGGAAAAATAAAAAATAGATAATTGGCCGGGCGCGGTGGCTCATGCCTATAATCCTAGCACTTTGGGAAGCCGAGCCGGGTGGATCACCTGAGGTCAGGAGTTCAAGACCAGCTTGGCCATCATGGTGAAACCCCATCTTTAAAAATAAATAAATAAATATTAAAAACTGTATATCTTTTTTTTTTAATGACAGGGCAAGAGGCAAGGGGCAAACTGCTCCCCTGCCAGGCTGCTTGATAGAAAAAGGAATGGCGATCTTGGTTCTAAAGCTTCAACCACACTGGATCCTTGTGTGTCACATTCCTCAAGGTTAGCACCAACTTTCCAAAAGAATAATTACATTGAGAAATAAATGGGGTCAGCAGGTCTCACAGTGCTTTTAAACAGGAAGCCTCAGAGCCCATGGAGGGAAGCAGCTGATAGATTTCCTCACAGCTGTTTTCCTACTCATCAACCCAAAGGACTGCTTGATCCCAGGAAGAAGAAGGAACACGTCTCACCAAACACAAGCTGACCCCAAATCTAAATCATCTACAGTCAAAAAATTGATTATGTACCTGGTTGACACTGCCTGTAAAAAAATTTAAAAATGATTCTGCCTATAAAATGAAATAATAATAATAATAAACCAGACTTTGGATATCCATTGTTTTAGCCTAATAAGTACTTTTTTTTTTTTTTTTGAGACAGAGTCTCAATCTCAAGCACAGGCTGGTGTGCAGTGGTGCAATCTCAGCTCACTGCAACCTCCATCTCCTGGTTTCAAGCTATTCTCCTGTCTCAGCCTCCCGAGCAGCTTGGATTAGAGGAACATGCCACCATGCCCAGCTAATTTTTGGAATTATTAGTAGAGATGGGCTTTCACCGTGTTAGCCAGAATGGTCTCGATCTCCTGACCTCATGATCCACCCACCTCAGCCTCCCAAAGTGCTGGGATTACAGGCGTGAGCCACTGTGCCCAGCCCTGTAACTACTTTTTTAATACTGTTAATGACAATAGAGATTGGTGCAACATTCTTAGAGAGTGATTTGGTAATAGCTATGAAAATCTGAAATGCACATTTTCTTCAGTCCAGCAACTACACTCCTGGGACTTCACCTATCACTAGCTAGGTGACAATATGTTATTAGATCAATGTTCCAAGATGTTCACTGCCACATTTCTGAAATAGTAAAATAGAGTGACAAATGTCCAACAATAAATGATTAGGTAATTACCATGAACCCCCACTTATGGGACTTGTCACAGTGGGATTTTACCCTTGTATGTTTGGTTATGAGACGATTACTCTTTATTCCCTGTGCAAAGAGAACACTTGTTCCCTCTTCTGAACTTTCCTTGTTTATGGAGAGAGCCTTGGTAGTAATACACAGCTGATCTCTCTCTCTCTGCCCCTTGAGGCACTCAACCCAGGGAAGGTAGAGGGTCTTGTGTAATTGGCAAATTTCAGAATAACTGGACATGCTCTGCTCAGCAATTCCCTTTTACTTCTTTAGAGAAAGAAGTACACAGGAAACAGGAGCTCTCTTCTCTCCAGGATATTCACCAGGCAGTCCTCCCAGTGGCAAAGTCTGCTATGGTCAGCCCCGCCGGTGACTGGGTGGGTATAGCTGCCCAACTCCAAACATCAGAGTCAGGAAGTCCATGTGGCTTGCTCACTATCCTATATCTTCCAACATAGCCTTTAGCAATAATAGAGGTAAATGACGTAATCTGTCAATCTTTTCTTTTATATTTCAATTTGATCAGAACCTGGGCAAGGAAAAGGGATGCTTTTGAAGGTCCTCATGAAGGCTACTGCATGCCCCACAAATATAAACTATTTGAAGACAGGAATTATATGTCTTGCTCATCAGTATATCCCTAGAACAGAACCTAGACCCATTGGCAGAGCTGTATGTTTTTATCAATTGATTTTTGGCTGCTTGGGTACTGATCCAGGAAGGACGGTTGGGTGTGACATGAACTTTGCCAACAACTCTTATCATCTCTCTGAAGATGAAAGCACTAGGAGAGCAGGGACCTTATCTGTCACACTCATGGCAGGATCTCAGAGATTAGAGTTGGGCTTCATACAAAGGGGTCCCTCAATATATCTGTGTTATAGTTGAACCTGACCCTTTTTGTGCAGCTTTCGTTCAAGCTGTTCTTTCCCATCAGGATGCCTCCCCACCTCCCCCATCACCAACTTCACGATATGACTTTGCACAAATCACTTAACTGCTTGGGGCTTCTTTTTCGCACCTATAAAATGAAGATTATATGATCTTTAAGGTCCCTTTCAGTTATAAAAATCATATCTTGCTATCTTATCCCATTCATCTGATGACTGCCAACAACGATGCCAAAATACATCAGCTCAGATGAAGGCACTAACTCAGGTGCCCTCGGGTTTTTGCCTCACAACTGATCCACTTAAGACACAGCCCCTGGAAACACATTGAATCTAAAAGCAAAGCCTCCTACACTCAATAAATCCTTGTTGGATTTCAGCAAGAGACTGCAGAGAGAGAAGTATTGATGCTGGAGCTGTGAATTGCCTTAGAAAAAAGACAGATCCGGCCCATTTTTTGCCCTCTTGGGTGTTCATATCCTTTCTTACCTATCACCCAACCCAGTCAGATAAATATATCTCTTTTTATCTTTCCTCATATGTCAATCCCTTTCTTTCCTGAATCATTTTAGTTGCTTTACTCTGTACTTTCGTCATTCTGTCTCTGCCTTTTCAATGCTTAATATCAGGACCATTCACAAGACAGAAGGTAGGGGGTATGCAGAGGCAATAGAGGGGTGGGGGCAACAGACAAATAACACTTAGTAAGACAGCAGTATTCGCTGAGCATTGCTTGTGCCCTGAAGGCTGCAGTACATCTGGGAGTCAGATTTGCAGAGCTGTCAACTACCCATGTGGTGAATTTGAGGACCTGAAGTAGGGTTTCCTGCAAAAAAATGGCTAGCCTAGATTCAAATGCCACCTCCGTCACTAACTAAATGTGTATGTGACCTTGAATAAGTTAATCCTTAAACATTCCGTTCCTCAGTTTCCTCTAAAAATTTAAGATGATAGTACATCTGACTTCACAGAGTTGTTGTGAAGACTGAATAAAACAATGCACACCGAGTGCTTAGAACAGTACCTAGCACATTAAAAAATGCTCAATAAATGTGAGATATTATCTATTATCTTTCATGGTGTCTCAAATTCTACCTATTAAAGACTTGTGATTGAGGCAGAGAATCTATCCTTGATGCTAGTCAGGGATATTCTATTCAATATATTCTATAATATTCTATTCATATTCTCGGGTTAAGACATGCAGCTGTCCTCCTGCCTTATTCTGTGATAAATGAGATTTCTACCTTGGGCCCATGTAACTGTCCCTGCTTCTATAATCTGCCCAGTGTCCAATTCCTCTACCACAGGCTCCATGCCTTTAGTCTCCATCTAGTTACTAAAATCCAGCTTCTGAAATTCAGGCCCATGGATGGAGTACTGCCAGGTATTCAGTAGCTATACACAATAGATATTCATTGACTGACTAGCCAGCTACCTTCTACTGGTCTCCCTGATGCCAACCTAGAATGGTGCCCCATGTACACCCTCTTCTGTGCTCTCTCACCTGCACTCAGCAGCTGCTTCCTTACTTCCAACATCTGAGCTCACCCTCTACCCTTCATGAGCAGACAGGTCCAAAACATCAGTCAAACCACCACCCTGTTTCCATCTTCTTCGCTGGTTAAACTAGATCATTAAAGCTTTGCGGTGGGGATGGGCTCTCTTAAACACATATTCCATGAAGCTCCTGCTCTAAAACTCAATTTTTCCAGGGTCAGACAAGGATCCACTGGGCACATTTAGCAACGAGTACCAGCTTCCACCCACTTTTGCATCGCCCTCAGCAGTTTTCCATGGGTATTCCAGTGGCAGCCCCCCACTCCTCCCCAGTGCCCAGGATCCCTGCCAACTGCAGGAAAAGAGTCAAAACCATGACAGGAGATCAGGCTACCAGATCAAAGGGTTTAGGACAAGAGAAGAGTATATATTAAGGTTGGAAAAGTAGGATGCAACCAGTAGGAAGCAGGCAAATCTGAATGGGAGATTGGCATGATAAGAGTGGGGTTTGGGGCAGAGCACAGTGGCTCATGCCTGTAATCCCAGCACTTTGGGAGGATGAGGTGAGCAGCTTGTCTGAAGTTGGGAGTTTGAGACCAGCTAGGCCAGCAGGGTGAAATCCTGTCTCTACTTTAAAAATTACAAAAATTAGCTAGTCATGATGGCAGGCACCTGTAATCCCAGCTACTCAGGAAGCTGAGGCAGGATGCTTGATCCAGAGAGGTGGAGGTTGCAGTGAGCCAAGATCGTGCCATTGCACTCCAGCCTGGGCAACAGAGCAAGACTCCGTCTCAAAAAAAAAAAAAGGAGTGATGTTTCAGGAGGGGTTCTGGCCCAGGTACGTCATGCTGGGATAAGAAGCATTTGGCGATAAGAAGACCAGTGAGGGGAGCACAGCAGAAAGGTAGAAACTTGGTCCGGGGGGAAAAAATACTGAAAATTTTGCATAATATTTCAGGGAGTTGACAGATCTCAAAGCCCATTCATAGGACTCTCTGGGGCATCCCTGAACTTTAGGTTAAAAATCCCTAGAGCAGAATATTACAACCAATCAGAACTGGCATAGGGTAGTCACTCAAATAGTAGTTGTTACGAACTGAATGTTTGTGCCCTTCCAAAATTCATATGTTGAAGCCTACTGTGGTTTGAATGTGTCCTTTCAAAATTTACATTGAAACTTAATCCCCAGTGAGATAATATTAAAAGCTAAGATCTTTAAGAAATGATTTGATCATGAGGGCTCCACCCTCATTAATGAGATTAGTGTCCTTATAAAAGGGCTCAAGAGAACTAGCTAGCCCCTTTTGTCTTTCTGCTATGTGATGACCCAGTGAGGATGCAGTGCTTCTCTTGGAAGCAGAGAGCAAGCTCTCATCAGAAACTGAATCTCCTGGCACCACGATCTTGGACTTCCCAGCCTCCCCAGAACTATGAGAAATAAATTTCTCTAAAAAGAACAAAAGAGAGAGATAAGGTCTCACTATGTGGCCCAGGCTGGTCTTGAACTCCTGGGCTCAAGTGATCCTCCCACTACAGCTTCCTGAAGTGTGGAATCATAGGCATGAGCCACCATTCCCAGCCACAAGAAATAAATACCAAGGTTTTTGTTTTTTGTTTTTTGTGTTTTTTTTTTTGTTTTTTTTTTGAGACAGACTTTCACACTGTCACCCAGGCTGAGTGCAATGGCATGATCTCAGCACACTGCAACCTCTGCCTCCCAGGTTCAAGTGATTCTCCTGTTTCAGCCTCCTGAGTAGCCATGATTACAGGTGCCTGCCACCACAGCCAGCTAATTTTTTGGTATTTTTGTAGACACAGGGTTTCACTATGTTGGCCAGGCTAGCCTCGAACTCCTAACCTTGTGATCTACCTGCCTTGGCATCCCATAGTGCTGTGATTACAGGCATGAGCCATGTGACCAACTAGTACCTATTATTTATAAATTAACCCAGTCGAAGGTATTTTTTTTAAAACAGACTGAACTGACTGAGACAAAGCCCTAACCCACAATGTGATGGTATCAGGACGTAAGGCCCTTGGGAGGTAATCAGTTTTAAATGAGGTCATGAGGGTGGACCCCCATTATGGGATTAGTGCGCTTGCAATAAGAGGAAGAGATGCCAGAGCTCTTCCTGCTCTCCACCATGTGAGGTTACAGCAAGAACATAGCCCTACAAGCCGGGAACAGGATCCTCACCAAAAAGTGAGTATGTTGGCACATTGATCTGAAACTGCTGCGCCTCTGGAAATGTGTGAAATAAATGTCTATTGTTTAAACCAGCCCATCTATGGTCATTTATTATAGCACCCCAAGCTAAAGCAGTAGGGTGTAATCAAAAAAAAAAAAAAATCCACTTGATCCCTGGTGAGAGAAAACAGAACTTGATAAGCATGGTAATAAATGGTACTAGTGGAATGGATGATAGGAATTAAAATTCTAGACCATTTAAGAAGGGGAAACACGAAGACTTTGAATTTGGGGATTTGGAAAATGAAAAAGATGGAAGTTTGAACATTTTTAAGTAACCACATAGATGGTGATGCATCCAAATGAGAGAAGGCGCCTGTGTTTTGTTGATTTGGGTTTTTGTGCATTGCATATGAGGAGGGATGTAAAGTTTGACTCATTCATCCAACAAGCTTTAATAAAACGCTCAGAATGTGCTCGGCCCTGGAAACATCAAGAAGAAAAAGCAGGCAAATCCTTGCCCTCACAGAGCTTACACTGCTGTGGGAAAACATACAAAGAGCAATGACAATTGAGGGGCTGCTGAAGGGCAGCAGAGGTTTGTACAAACTGTGAGGAGCAGGCTGCAAGGCACGATCTGCCTGGGAAAACCATGGAGGAAATTGAGCTTGAGATGAAACTGAAAATAAGCTTAGTGCTTTGCCTAATGGAATGAAGAAGGCTGGTATTCCAGAGCCCGAAACTTTGAGCAGGAGGAACTACATGTTACACTTAAAAGTCTGAAGTCCCCCACGCCCAGTAGCCCACACCTCCCCTTTATGTTCTTGGCCCAGTGCTGCATATGGGAGTTGGGAGATGGGAGGAAAGGATCCAACCAAATGTAGGAAAATCACACTGACAACTGAGGGGAGGATGGGAAGCAGGAAAAGATTTGAGACACTAGGGGAAAAAAACAGAACAGTAAGGAGGTTGTATTCATGGACCTAAATTCCATGCTGTTTCCCCCAGGGATAAGATAGAGGAAAGAAATAAAATGTGAAAATCTGGACTGGCACAATCAGATAGACTCCAGTTGGGTTACCTCTGGGGAAACAGTAAAATCACCCTGCAGGGAGCTCAAGGAGCCTGAGTTTTTGAATTGAATTTTAACAGCAATAGAGCCAGAATTTTTTTTCTCAGGCCTACAGTTGTATTGGTCTCTGTGATCTCTGAATAAGTCAAGCAAGGGATTTTTCCTCAAGCGGGAGGCTTTCCATGGCTGGTTTTTGAGAGCCTTGAACACGATGGTTTGGCAGGTATGTGGCTGCCAAACTATTCCAGCAGGGAATCTTGGAGCTTTGAGCAGCTCTGGCAGTTGCAAGGAGGCAGATCACACAGCTTTAGAAATCTTCTAAAAGAAAAAGCCAGAGAGTCTAAATTTAACAAGGATAAACAACAGTTATGGAAAAAGAGAAGAAAAGTACAAAAGAACTTTAGAAAATATAATAGAAAAGATTAATTAAGTCCAAGCTCAGAAAGAAGCAAAGTAAAAGGAGGAATTTGGGCAGGGCATGGTGGTGTGTGCCTATAGTCCCAGACACTCAGGAGACTGAGGCAAGAGGATGGCTTGAGCCCAGGAATTCAAGGCTGGTGTGGGCTATGATCACACCAAGGCACTCCAGCCTGGGCAACAGAACAAGATTCTATCTCTAAAAAGAAAGAAAATAAAAAGGAAGAATTTAGAATGATGCCCAAATTTCCTATTCAGGGAACTTGGGCTTTGATATTGTACTTCACTGAAATAAGGATTGGTGGGAATTCCTGGAAGGTTGGGTGGGGATGGAGATCACTAGAAGGAGAGATAATCAGCTCCGTTAAGTTGTAAAAGTGTTGCTTTCATGTGCCTTTGGAATATACCACCAAAAATATGTTAAATAGGCCAGCCATGGTGGCCCTTGCCTGTAATCCCAGCACTTTGGGAGGCCAAGGCAGTCAAAACACTTAAAGTCAGAGTTCAAGACCAGCCTGGACAACATAGTGAAACCCTGTCTCCACTAAAAGTACAAAAATTAGCTCGGTAGGGTAGTGTGTGCCTATAATCCCAACTGCTTGGGAGGCTGAGGCAGGAGAATCGCTTGAACCCGGGAGGTGGTGGTTGCAGTGAGCTGAAATTGCACCACTGCACTCCAGCTGGGCAACAGAGCTAGACTCCATCTCAAAAATAATAATAATAGTATGTTAAATACACAAGATTAGAGTTCCAGAGACAGTAGACTAAACACAGCAACTTTGGAAGTAACTCATGTAAGTGAGTGAAGTCATGAGCAGAGATGAGACTACCCAAGAAGAAGGTAGAAAATAAAAATACAAGGAGGTTGAGAAGAAAGAGGTTGAGGAGGATTTCCCTAGGGGAAACTAATATTTAAAGACTAAACAAAAAAGATTTAGAAGGAACGAGACAGCTCAATTAACCAGGAGAATAGCGCCAAGAAAATAGAGAGAAGAATTTCAAGAATGGAGTGGTCAAAAAGGTAAAATGATCTATAAGGTTTAAATAAAAAGTCAGCCGAAACATGTCTATTGAATTTAACAACTGGGAAGTCATTGGTAACCTTTTCAAGATGGAGAAGAAAATAGATTACGGAGGACTGAAGAGTAAACAAAGGTGAGGCAGTGTAGAGAGCCTTGTGATGAGACTTGACTTTGAAGGGAAGAAGAGAGCCGGAGGTGAGCAGGGGAATATCTACCAGAGGCACTGGGCCACCAGTAGATGTGTTTTTGTTGCCATTGTTTTCTGTGGGGAAGATATTAAAGTGTTTATATTTGGTAAGGAAGAAGCCATTGGAGAGGAAGAGGATAAACATACAGAAAATAGAAGGGAAATTTGATACAGTGGGGTCATGGAGAAGACTGGAGAGGTAGCACTTTAGCTCACAGATGAGCCATGGAAAGGAGAGACTCATCCTGAAAGCACGACAGCAGGAGGTGAAGGCTGATGCTAATGAGACAAATGTAGACATGGAGCAACTACTGTCTGTCTGTTCCCTGGAAAATGGTAGATAAGATTGTCCATAGAAAGTGAGGTGGCGGGAGGGGAGCTGGGAGCCTGGAAAGAGTTGGAGAGGTTGAAGGAAATGTTAAAGGGTTGCCAGAGTTGTACGCTGCCTTAACGTTGGATGCTATAAACCTTCATCTACACCAGTATATGTGTATGATGTGTGTGACTGCCTCCAGCATTTCTTAGACTCTCAGGTTTTGGAGATAGAGCTCCCTAGATGTTAAGAAGATATGAATTGGAAGTTGCAGGACAGGTATAACAGACAGACAAGGAAACAAAGAAATTAAGGATGCCAGCAAGAGAGACTGAAGGATTGATGTGCTATGAAATTTCTTCTGGAATGATAAAGAAATGAAACCAGGAAAGGGCTGACAGAATTGAAAGACAAACGAGGGATCAGGAAACTGGAGAGTACAAAAAACAAAAGCAAGCAGATCTTGAAAACCATCCTAAAGGACGTGTGAACAGGTAGATCTTATGTTTCTAATTTGGGGTAGTACCAAAATGTTTTTATTGTGATTGTTCTACCTTGGGAAATGAGGGAATGAGAGCAAAGCGCTAGTATGTTTATGAATTGCAAATATTATTTTTAAAAAGTAAAAATCAAAAAGAACTTCAAAAAATAACCTAACAATGCAGCTTAAGGAACTAGAAAAACAAAAGTAAACTGAACCCAAAATTAGAAGAAAAGAAATAATAAAGATCAGAGTAGAAATAAATGAATTTGAAATGAAGAAAAGAATACTAAAAATCAATGAAACAAAAAATTGGTTTTTGAAAGATAAACAAAGTTGACAAACCTTTACCAGACTAATAAAGAGAACAAGAAAGAAAAATAAATAAAATCAGAGATGAAAAAGGAGATATTACAACCAATACAGCAGAAATTCAAAAGATTATTAGTGGCTACTATGAGCAACTATATGCCAATAAATTGGAAAGTCTAGAGGCAATGGTTAAATTCCTATACATATACAACATTCCAAGATTGAATCCTGAAGAAATCCAAAACCTGAATAGACCAATAACAAATAAGATCGAAGCCGCGATAAAAAGTCTCCCAGTAAACTAAAGCCTGGGACCTGATAGCTTCACTGCTGAATTCTACCGAACATTTAAATAAAAGCTAATACCAATCCTACTCAAACTGTTCTAAAAAATAGAGGAGGAGGGAATACTTCCAAACTCATTCTATGATGTCAGTATTACCCTGATCCCAAAGCAAGACAAAGACACATCAAAGAAAGAAATCTGCAGGTCATTATCTCTAATGAATATTAATGCAAAAATCCTCAACAAAATACTTGCAAACTGAATTTAACAATACATTAAAAAGATCACTCATCTCATGTCCCCTACAGGGACATGGATGGAATTGGAGACCATTATCCTTAGCAAGCTAACACAGGAACAGAAAACTAAATACCATATGTTCTCACTTATAAGTGGGAGCTAAATGATGAGAACATATGAACACATAGAGGGGAACAACACACACTGGGACCTACTGTAGGGTGGAGGGTAGGAGAAGGTAGAGGATCAGGAAAAATAATTAATGGGTACTAGACTTAATACCTGGGTGCTGAAATAATCTGTACAACAAACCCCCATGACACAAGTTTACCTATGTTATAAACCTATACATGTACCCCTAAACTTAACAAAAAGTTAAAAAAAAAAGGATCCCTCCTCACGGCCAAGTGAGATTTATTGCAGGAATGCAAGATGGTTCAATGCAAGTCAATCAATATCACATACCATATCAACAGAATGAAGGATAAAAACCATATGATTATTTTAATTGATGCTAAAAAAAAAAAAAGCATTCGATAAAATGCAACATCCCTTCATGATTTAAAAAAAAAAAAAAAACCTTCCCAAAACTGTGTATAGAAGGAACATACCTCAACTAATAAAAGCCATATATGACAGACCCAGAGCTAGTATCATATCGAATGGAGAAAAACTGAAAACCTTTCCTCTAAGATCTGAAACATAACAAGGGTGTCCACTTTCACCCAGTATTCAACATAGTACTAGAACTCATAGCTACAGCAATCAGACAAGAGAAGAAATAAAGGGTATCCAAATTGGAAAGGAAGAAATCAAATTATCCTTGTTCCCAGACTATAATCTTTTTTTTTTTTTTTTTTTTTTTGAAACAAAGTTTCACTCTTGTTGCCCAGGCTGGAGTGCAATGGTAGGATCTCAGCTCACTGCAACCTTCACCTCCCTGGGTCAAGCAATTCTGCCTCAGCCTGCCAGCTAGCTGGGATTACAGGCATGCCCCACCATGCCTGGCTAATTTTGTATTTTTACTAGAGACAGGGTTTCTCCTTGTTGGTCAGGCTGGTCTTGAACTCCTGAACTCGTGATTGTCCACCTTGGCCTCCCAAAGTGCTGGGATTACAGGCATGGGCCACCATGGCTGGCCTATATAATCTTATATTCGGAAAACCTAAAGATTTCACCAAAAACTACTAGAACATATAAACAAATTCAGTAGAGTTGCATGATACAAGATTAGCATACAAAACTCAGTAGCATTTCTATATGCCAGCAGTCAAAAAACTGAAAAATCAATGAAAAAAGAATCTCATTTATGATAGCCCTAAATAAAATTAAATACCTAGGAATTAACCAAAGACGTGAAAGACCTATACAGTGAAAACTATCAAATACTGATGCAAGAAACTAAAGAAACACACACTCACACAAAGATATTTAGATATTGTTAAAATATCCATACTATTCAAAGCAATCTACAGATTCAATGCAATCCCTATCAAAGTACCAATGACATTCTTCACATAAGTAAGAAAAGAATTCTAAAATTTATGTAAAACCACTAAAGATCCAGAATAGCCAAAGCTACCCTGAGCAAAAAGAAAAAAACTAGAGGAACCACATTACCTGACTTCAAATTATACTACAGAGCTATAGTAACCAACGTAGCATAGTACTGGCATAAAAACAGACATATAAACCATGGAACAGAAGATGGCCAAATAGGAAAAGCTCTGGAGTGCAGTTCCCAGCAAGAATGCAGAGGGTGAGTGCTCACCACATTTCCAAACAAGTTTCTACTGCCCACAGACCAGGAGATTCCCGGGCAGAAAAGTGCCACGAGTCTCCAGCATGGCTGTTTCAGCTGGCATAGCAGGTCTCCACATAAAAACTCACACAAATCTGGGCGGCTGTTTCAACTGGCCCCTGGAATGCCTGGGAGACAGAGTCACCTATTCAACTGAAAAAAGGGGAGCAGAAATAGGGAGCCAGGTGATCTGGCTTGGCGGGTCCCACCCCCAGAAAGACCAGCAATCTGAAACAATCTGGACTGAGAGTTTCACAGCAAGCACAGCTGGACCTGGGATGGTCCAGTTCTGTGGGGGAAAGGGTGTCAGCCATTACAGAGGCAGTCCACCAGTACCAAAGCAGTCTGCCATTACTGAAGCAGTCCACCATTACCGAGGCAGCCCACCATTACTGAGGCAATCTGCCATTACAGAGACAGTCCACCATTACTGAGGCAGACCACCATTACTGAGGCAGTTCTAACTATACCTCTATAAACAAAACCACAAGGAAGTTCACACAGCAGCTGGGCAGAGGCCACAGCAGTTCAACAACACCTCTGCTGCCAGACTGTGACTAGGCTATCTACTCACTGGGCAGGGTATCTCTGAAAAAAGGCAGCAGCACATCAGGAACTTATAAATGCCCACCTTTCCAGGACAGAGCACCTGGGGAAAAAACATGGTTATGAGTTCTGCTGCAACAGACTTAAAGGTAACTGCCCAGCAGCTCTGAACGGAACAATGGAGTTCACAGCTTAGCACTTGAGCTCCTATAGGGGTCAGACTGTATCCTCAAGCAGCTCCCTGACTCCCATATATCCAAAGAGACACCTCATAAGAGAGAGCTCAGGCTGACATCTGGCAGGTATTCTTCTGGGACAAATGGGATCTAATTAAACTCCAGAGCTTCTGTACAGCAAAAGAAACAATCTTTAGAGTGAACCCGAAACCAACAGAATGGGAAAAAATTTTTGCAGTTTACCCATCTGACAAAGGGCTACTATTCAGAATCTACAAAGAACTAAAACAGATTTACAAGAATAAAACAAACAAACCCATTCAAAATTGGGTGAAGGATATGAACAGACACTTTTCAAAAGAAGACATATATGAGGCCAACAAACATATGAAAAAATGCTCATCATCACTGATTATTAGAGAAATGCAAATCAAACCACATTGAGATACCATCTCATGCCAGTTAGAATGGCAATCATTAAAAAATCTGGAGACAACAGATGCAGGAGAGGATGTGGAGAAACAGGAATACTTCTACACTTTTGGTGGGAGTGTAAATTAGTTCAACCATTGTGGAAGACAGTGTGGTAATTCCTCAAGGACCTAGAAATAGAAATTCCGAGCCGGGCGCGGTGGCTCACACCTGTAATCCCAGCACTTTGGGAGGCCGAGGCGGGTGGATCACGAGGTCAAGAGATCGAGACCATCCTGGTCAACATGGTGGAACCCCGTCTCTACTAAAAATACAAAAAATTAGCTGGGCATGGTGGCGCATGCCTGTAATCCCAGCTACTCAGGAGGCTGAGGCAGGAGAATTGCCTGGACCCAGGAGGTGGAGGTTGCGGTGAGCCGAGATCGCGCCATTGCACTCCAGCCTGCGGAACAAGAGTGAAACTCCGTCTCAAAAAAAA